>NC_053023.1:474976896-475302812 GCF_003073215.2 Triticum urartu
CTGGAAGCAGGTATAATTTATCCCGTTGCTGATAGTCAGTGGGTAAGTCCTGTCCATTGTGTCCCTAAGAAGGGAGGTATTACTGTTGTTCCTAATGATAAAGATGAATTGATTCCGCAAAGAATTATTACAGGTTATAGGATGGTAATTGATTTCAGCAAATTAAATAAGGCTACTAAGAAAGATCATTACCCCTTACCTTTTATCGATCAAATGCTAGAAAGACTATGCAAACATACACATTACTGCTTTCTTGATGGTTATTCTGGTTTCTCTCAAATACCTGTGTCAGCTAAATATCAATCAAAGACTACTTTTACATGCCCTTTTGGTACTTTTGCTTATAGACGTATGCCTTTTGGTTTATGTAATTCACCTGCTACCTTTCAAAGATGCATGATGGCTATATTCTCTGACTTTTGTGAAAAGATTTGTGAGGTTTTGATGGACGACTTTTCCGTCTATGGATCTTCTTTTGATGATTGCCTGAGCAATCTTGATCGAGTTTTGCAGAGATGTGAAGAAACTAATCTTGTCTTGAATTGGGAAAAGTGCCACTTTATGGTTAATGAAGGTATTGTCTTGGGGCATAAAGTTTCTGAAAGAGGTATTGAAGTTGACAAAGCCAAGGTTGACGCTATTGAAAAGATGCCATGTCCCAAGGACATCAAAGGTATAAGAAGTTTCCTTGGTCACGCCGGATTTTTTAGGAGGTTCATTAAGGACTTCTCAAAAATTTCTCGGCCTCTGACCAATTTATTACAAAAAGATATACCATTTGTTTTTGATGATGATTGTGTAGAAGCATTGATCTCTGCACCTATTGTTCAGCCACCTGATTGGAATTTACCCTTTGAAATTATGTGTGATGCTAGTGATTATGTTGTAGGTGCTGTTCTAGGGCAAAGAGTTGATAAGAAGTTGAATGTTATCCATTATGCTAGTAAGACTCTAGACAATGCTCAAAGAAATTATGCTACTACTGAAAAAGAACTCTTAGCAGTTGTATTTGCTTGTGATAAGTTCAGACCTTATACTGTTGATTCTAAAGTAACTATTCACACTGATCATGCTGCTATTAAATATCTTATGGAAAAGAAAGATGCTACTTATTAGATGGGTTCTCTTGCTACAAGAATTTGATTTGCATATTATTGATAGAAAGGGAGCTGAGAACCCCGTTGCAGACAACTTGTCTATGTTAGAAAATGTTCTTGATGACCCACTACCTATTGATGATAGCTTTCCTGATGAACAAGTAAATGTTATAAGTACTTCTTGTAGTACTCAATGTATGCTGATTATGCTAATCATATTGTTGCTAAATTTATACCACCTAGTTTCACATACCAGCAAAAGAAATGGTTTTTCTATGATTTGAGACATTACTTTTGGGATGACCCACATCTTTATAAAGAAGGAGTAGATGATGTTATTACACGTTGTGTACCTGAGCATGAACAGGAACAGATCCTACGCAAGTGTCACTCCGAAACTTATGGAGGGCACCACGCTGGAGATAGAACTGCACATAAGGTATTGCAATCTGGTTTTTATTGGCCTACTCTCTTCAAGGATGCTCGTAAGTTTGTCTTATCTTGTGATGAATGTCAAATAATTGGTAATATTAGTAGACGTCAAGAAATGCCTATGAATTATTCACTTGTTATTGAACCATTTGATGTTTGGGGCTTTGATTATATGGGACCCTTTCCTGCCTCTAATGGATATACACATATTTTAGTTGATGTTGATTACGTTACTAAGTGGGTAGAAGCTATTCCAACTAGTAGTGCTGATCATAACACTTCTATTAAAATGCTTAAAGAAGTTATTTTTCCGAGGTTTGGAGTCCCTGGATATTTAATGACTGATGGTGGTTCATATTTTATTCATGGTGCTTTCCGTAAAATGCTTGCTAAGTATGATGTTAATCATAGAATTGCATCTCCTTATCACCCTCAGTCTAGTGGTCAAGTAGAATTAAGTAATAGAGAGCTCAAATTAATTTTGCAAAAGACTGTCAATAGGTCTAGAAAGAATTGGTCCAAGAAACTTTATGATGCATTATGGGCCTATAGAACTGCATATAAAAATCCTATGGGTATGTCTCCGTATAAAATGGTTTATGGGAAAGCATGTCACTTACCTCTCAAACTAGAACATAAGGCATATTGGGCTATTAAAGAGCTCAACTATGATTTCAAACTTGCCGGTGAGAAGAGGTTATTTGATATTAGCTCACTTGATGAATGGAGAACCCAAGCTTATGAAAATGCCAAGTTGTTTAATAAAAAAGTTAAAAGATGACATGACAAAAGGATACAAAAGCGTGAGTTTAACTTAGGTGATTATGTATTGCTATACAACTCTCGTTTAAGATTTTTTGCAGGAAAACTTCTCTCTACATGGGAAGGCCCTTACGTTATCGAGGAAGCTCTATCGTTCCGGTGCCATAAAAATCAACAACTTCGAAGGCACAAATCCGAAGGTGGTGAACGGTCAAAGAATCAAACATTAAATCTTAGGTAATACCATAAATGTTGAAACCAATGTTATTGAAACCGTAACCCCGGAGGAATATATAAGGGACACTTTCCAGAACGTTTCAGACTCCGAAAAGGAATAGGTGTGTGGTACGGTAAGTAAACCGACTCCAAAACAGTTTTTAAGGCAATATTTCTCCATTTTGGAATATTTAGAAAAATAGAAAAATAAGTAGCGGTCCGAGAAGGACACGAGGGCTCCACGAGGGTGGAGGGCGCGCCCTACCCCCCAGGGCGCGTCCCCCTACCTCGTCGGCACCTCGTGTGCCTTTCGGACTCCGTTTTCTTGCATGATACGTATTTTGGTCAGTAAAAATTCATTATATAACCTCCCGAAGGTTTTGACTCCTGTATCACGCAATTTTCCTCTATTCTTGTTTCGAGCTGTTTTTCTGACAGATCTAGCTTATCAATGACGTCCCCAAGTGCCGCCAAGGAGAAGTTCTTCGAGAAGGTCATCAACCCTTACCTCGCGGAGGTGCTGCGACACCCTCAAACCATTGAGATGCGTGATGGGTTGCTGCACATCCGCGATGCTGAGGGACCAAAGGGGACCGAAACCGTGGAGACAAGGCTCGAAGCAGTGGAGCAACAAGTTTTCAAGTGCCAAGGGATGGTGGAACATGGACTCAACTCCAACCACATGATGATCGTGGAGTTCACTAGAAACCACAAGCTGGATGCCGACAATATCGGGGAGGCCATCTTCAAGATTCATGAGAAGATCGAGCACCTTCAAGCCCAAATCTATGACCTGCAAAACCAAAACAGTGAGTATGAATAGATTCAAAAGGAAGAGTTTGGCTGCAGATTTGAGGATCCCGGAGACTCGATCATCCTTCTATGATGGTGAGCCTATGCCTTGGAAGATGGACGATAAGCCCGCATCATCAACAACACCTCCACCTTCTTCATCAAAGGAGACATAATCACATGGGTATGGGCACTCCCCTTGGCTACTGCCAAGCTTGGGGGAGGTGCCCCAGTATCGTATCACCATCACACTCCTATCTTTACCGTTTTTCTTAGTTCGATCTTATTAGTAGTATCTTGATCTAGTAGAATAAAGTTTATGGCATGATTTAGTTTTGAGTTTTGCTTTACGATCTCTCTATGTAATCGAGACTGTGAGCTATATAATAAAGATTAGTGTTGATTCAAGGGCTTGATTATTTTGCCATGATCTTGAGTGAATAAAAGAAAAGAAAAGAATAAAAAAAACAAACAAAGAGTTCATATTGATCTTATTGAGAGTAATGACTTCACATAGAAAGAGTACGAAAATTAAAAGTTGTTGGGAGTTGGCAAACATAGCTTTGGTCATCGTTGCAATTAATAGGAAGTAATAAGGAAAGAGAGGTTTCACATATAAATATATTATTATTGACATCTTTTATGATTGGGAGCACTCATTAAAATATGACATGCTAAAGAGATGATGTTGGACAAGGAAGACAACGTAATGGGTTATGTTTTCTTATATCTAAAATAAAGTATATTGTCATGGATCATCCAACATGTTGAGCTTGCCTTTCCCCCTCATGCTAGCCAAATTCTTAGCACCAAGTAGAGATACTACTTGTGCTTCCAAAACCCTTAAACCAGTTTTGCCATGAGAGTCCACCATATCTACCTATGGATTGAGTAAGATCCTTCAAGTAAGTTGTCATCGGTGCAAGCAATAAAAATTGCTCTCTAAATATGTATAATTGATTGGTGTGGGGGAAATAAGCTTTATACGATCTTGTGATGTGGAAGAAATAAAAGCGACGGACTGCATAATAAAGGTTCATATCACAAGGGGCAATATAAAGTGACGTTCTTTCGCATTAAGATTTTGTGCATCCAACCATAATAGCGCATGGCAACCTCTGCTTCCCTCTGCGAAGGGCCTATCTTTTCTTATCTTCTACCTTATGCAAGAGTCATGGTGATCTTCACCTTTCCTTTCTACATTTTATCCTTTGGCAAGCACAGTGTGTTGGAAAGATCCTGATAGATATATCTAGTTGGATGTAGGGGAGCATGAGTTATTATTGTTGACATTACCCTTGAGGTAAAAGGTTGGGAGGCGAAACTATAAGCCCCTATCTTTCTCTGTGTCTCGCTAAAACTCCATTACCACAAGTATCGCGTGAGTGTTAGCAATTATGAAAGACTAAATGATAGTTGAGTATGTGGACTTGCTAGAAACCTCTGACATAGAATCTTTCTGATGTTATGATAAATTGCAATTGCTTCAATGACTGAGATTATAGTTTGTTGGTTCTCAATAAAGTTTATGATTCGTACTCTGCATTGTGAATGGATTATTACTTGATCATAAGAAATCATATGGCAATATCTATTTATGTTGCTGTTATGAGATTAATCATGATGCCTTCATGTCCGTATTTTATTTTTATCGACACCTCTACCTCTAAACATGGGGACATATTTATCGTTATCATCTTTCGCTTGAGGACAAGCGAGGTCTAAGCTTGGGGGAGTTGATACGTCCATTTTGCATCATGCTTTTATATTGATATTTATTGCACTATGGGCTGTTATACACGTTATGTCACAATACTTATGCCTATTCTCTCTTATTTTACAAGGTTTACATAAGGAGGGAGAATGCTGGCAGCTGGAATTCTGGGCTGGAAAAGGAGCAAATATTAGAAACCTATTCTGCACAACTCCAAAAGTCCTGAAACTCCACGAAAGTCATTTTTGGAAATAATAAAAAATATTGAGCGGAAGAAGTTCACCAGAGGGGGACCCACCTGGCCACGAGGGTGGCAGGCGCGCCCTACCCCCCAAGGCGTACCCCCTGCCTCGTGGGCCCCCTGTTGGCTCTCCGATGGCCATCTTATTCTATATGAGGTCTTTCGTCGAGGAAAAAATCATAAGCAACCTTTCGGGACGAAACTCTGCCGCCACGAGGCGGAACCGTGGCGGAACCAATCTAGGGCTCCAGCAGAGCTGTTCTGCCGAGGAAACTTCCCTCCGGGAGGGGGAAATCATCATCATCGTCATCACCAATGCTCCTCTCATCGGGAGAGGGCAATCTCCATCAACATCTTCACCAGCACCATCTCCTCTCAAAACCCTAGTTCATCTCTTGTATCCAATTCTTGTCTCCAAGTCCGGGATTGGTACTAGTAGGTTGCTAGTAGTGTTGATTACTCCTTGTAGTTGATGCTAGTTGGTTTATTTGGTGGAAGATCATATGTTCGATCCTTTATGCATATTAATACCCCTCTGATTATGAACATGAATATGCTTTGTGAGTAGTTACGTTTGTTCCTGAGGACATGGGAGAAGTCTTGCTATTAGTAGTCATGTGAATTTGGTATTCGTTCGATATTTTGATGAGATGTATGTTGTCTAGCCTCTAGTGGTGTTATGTGAACATTGACTACATAACACTTCACCATTATTTGGGCCTAGAGGAAGGCATTGGGAAGTAATAAGTAGATGATGGGTTGCTAGAGTGACAAAAGCTTAAACCCTAGTTTATGCGTTGCTTCGTAAGGGGCTGATTTGGATCCATATGTTTCATGCTATGGTTAGGTTTACCTTAATACTTTTGTTGTAGTTGTGGATGCTTGCAATAGAGGTTAATCATAAGTGGGATGCTTGTTCAAGTAAGAACAGCACCCAAGCACCGGTCCACCCACATATCAAATTATCAAAGTACCGAACGCGAATCATATAAGCGTGATGAAAACTAGCTTGATGATATTCCCATGTGTCCTCGGGAGCGCTTTTCCTTATATAAGAGTTTGTCCGGGCTTGTCCTTTGCTACAAAAAGGATTGGGCCACCTTGCTGCACTTTATTTACTTTTGTTACTTGTTGCTCGTTACAAATTATCCTATCACAAAACTATCTGTTACCACTTATTTCAGTACTTGCAGAGAATACCTTGCTGAAAACCGCTTATCATTTCCTTCTGCTCCTCGTTGGGTTCGACACTCTTACTTATCGAAAGGACTACGATAGATCCCGTATACTTGTGGGTCATAAATCATCACGTGGTGTCTCAGCACGAAGAACTTTCGCAATGGTGCATACTCAGGGAGAACACTTATACTTTGGTAATTTAGTGAGGGATCATCTTATAGTGCTACCGTCAATCAAAGCAAGATAAGATGCATAAAAGATAAACATCACATGCAATCAATATAAGTGATATGATATGGCCATCATCATCTTATGCTTGTGATCTCCATCTCCGAAGCACCTGTCATGATCACCATAGTCACCGGCGCGACACCTTGATCTCCATCGTAGCATCGTTGTTGTCTCGCCAATCTTATGCTTCCACGACTATCGCTACCGCTTAGTGATAAAGTAAAGCATTACATCGCGATTGCATTGCATACAATAAAGCGACAACCATATGGCTCCTGCCAGTTGCCGATAACTCGGTTACAAAACATGATCATCTCATACAATAAAATTTAGCATCATGTCTTGACCATATCACATCACAACATGCCCTGCAAAAACAAGTTAGACGTCCTCTACTTTGTTGTTGCAAGTTTTACGTGGCTGCTACGGGCTTAAGCAAGAACCAATCTTGTGCTTGTGATCTCCATCTCCGAAGCACCATCATGATCACCATCAGCACCGGCGCGACACCTTGATCTCCATCGTAGCATCGTTGTCGTCTCGCCAATCTTATGCTTCTATGACTATCGCTACCGCTTAGTGATAAAGTAAAGCATTACAGGGCGATTGCATTGCATACAATAAAACGACAACCATATGGCTCCTGCCAGTTGCCGATAACTCGGTTACAAAACATGATCATCTCATACAATAAAATTTAGCATCATGTCTTGACCATATCACATCATAACATGCCCTGCAAAAACAAGTTAGACATCCTCTACTTTGTTGTTGCAAATTTTACGTGGCTGCTATGGGCTTAGCAAGAACCGTTCTTACCTACGCATCAAAACCACAACGATAGTTTGTCAAGTTGGTGTTGTCTTAACCTTCACAAGGACCGGGCGTAACCACACTCGGTTCAACTAAAGTTGGAGAAACTGACACCCGCCAGCCACCTGTGTGCAAAGCACGTCGGTAGAACCAGTCTCGCGTAAGCGTACGCGTAATGTCGGTCCGGGCCGCTTCATCCAAAAATACCGCCAAACCAAAGTATGACATGCTGGTAAGCAGTATGACTTATATTGCCCACAACTCACTTGTGTTCTACTCGTGCATATGACATCTACGCATAAAACCAGGCTCGGATGCCACTGTTGGGGAACGTAGTAATTTCAAAATTTTCCTACGCACACACAAGATCATGGTGATGCATAGCAACGAGAGGGGAGAGTGTTGTCCGTGTACCCTCGTAGACCGAAAGCGGAAGCATTAGCACAACGCGGTTGATGTAGTCGTACGTCTTCACGATCCGACCGATCAAGTACCGAACGTACGGCACCTCCGAGTTCAGCACACGTTCAGCCCGATGACGTCCCTCGAACTCAAATCCAGCCGAGTGTTGAGGGAGAGTTTCATTAGCACGACGGGTGGTGATGATGATGATGTTCTACCGACGCAGGGCTTCGCCTAAGCACCACTACAGTATTATCGAGGTTGACTATGATGGAGGGGGCACCGCACACGGCTAAAAGATTAAACGATGAATTGTTGTGTCTCTAGGGTGCCCCCTGCCCCCGTATATAAAGGAGCAAGGGGCGAGGTGCGGCCGGCCTAGAGGGGGCGCACCAGGAGGAGTCCTACTCCTAGAGGGAGTAGGACTCCCTCCCTTTACCTTGTTGGACTAGGAGTGGAGGGGGAAAGAGGAGGGAGAGAGGAAGGAAAGGGGGGCGCCGCCCCCCTCTCCTTGTCCTATTCGGACTAGGGGGTGGGGCGCGCGGCCCTGCCTTGGCCGCATCTCCTCTTTTCCACAAGGCCCACTATGGCCCATTAAGTCCTCGGGGGGTTCCGGTAACCTCCCAGTACTCCGGTAAAATCCCGATTTCACCCGGAACACTTCCGATATCCAAACATAGGCTTCCAATATATCAATCTTCATTTCTCGACCATTTCGAGACTCCTCGTCATGTCCGTGATCACATCCGGGACTCCGAACAACCTTCGGTACATCAAAACATATAAACTCATAATATAACTATCATCGAAACGTTAAGAATGTGGACCCTACGGGTTCGAGAACTATGTAGACATGACCGAGACACGTCTCCAGTCAATAACCAATAGCAGAACCTGGATGCTCATATTGGCTCCCACATATTCTACGAAGATCTTTATTGGTCAGACCGCATAACAACATACGTCGTTCCCTTTGTCATCTATATGTTACTTGCCCGAGATTCGATCGTCGGTATCTCAATACCTAGTTCAATCTCGTTACCAGCAAGTCTCTTTACTCGTTCTGTAATACATCATTCCACAACTAACTCATTAGTTGCAATGCTTGCAAGGCTTAAGTGATGTGCATTAGGGAGAGGGCCCAGAGATACCTCTCCGACAATTGGAGTGACAAATCCTAATCTCGAAATACGCCAACCCAACAAGTACCTTCGGAGACACCTGTAGAGCACCTTTATAATCACCCAGTTACGTTGTGACGTTTGGTAGCACACAAAGTGTTCCTCCGGTAAACGGGAGTTGCATAATCTCATAGTCATAGGAACATGTATAAGTCATGAAGAAAGCAATAGCAACATACTAAACGATCGAGTGCTAAGCTAACGGAATGGGTCAAGTCAATCACATCATTCTCCTAATGATGTGATCGCGTTAATAAAATTAAAACTCATGTCAATGGCTAGGAAACATAACCATCTTTGATCAACGAGCTAGTCAAGTAGAGGCATACTAGTGACACTCTGTTTGTCTATGTATTCACACATGTATTATGTTTTCGGTCAATACAATTCTAGCATGAATAATAAACATTTATCATGATATAAGGAAATAAATAATAACTTTATTATTACCTCTAGGGCATATTTCCTTCAGCGATGTGGGAAGACGGGCAGTGGAACAAGGCCGGAGGGGATACCTGGGGGTCGTCAGGATGTAACTAGGTGAGCGGCGGCGGGCGGGGTCTGCCCATACTGTGGCAGCAAGCAGGTGGCGTAGGCCCTACCGCGTCGGAGCTTGATCAGAGAGAACGGCGGGTACCGCAGATCGGGACGTGCTGCCTCGGTGCCGTCGAACAGAGAAACGATGCACATCCTCCCTTTCCGCCGGCGGACAGGATGCGCCCGGATCAGTGACCAACGGTGGGAGAGAGAGAGAGGCCACACCGCCGCCATGTGTGAGATACTCTGAAGAGAGACAAGCCCAGGCAGGCAGGCTCCATTGTATATAGTGGAGCGAACTACCTTTTTCTCCATAAAAATCGTTTTATATTCTGTGTACGTGCCATTGAGCGATATAACTTTATTTAAAAATAACGCACCGACGCATCACGTCGAACTTTGTTTCGTGCACGCATGGTACACGACCTCCGTAGGTAAACAACCGCTACACGCGTTCAAATTAGCACGTGGGCTTCCATTTTCGTACAGAAATGAGCTCCACCGTGTACCCGCGCGGGTGTGGCTGGGCACGAAGCGTGAGTACGTGCACCTATTATCTTCGTGTACGTACACCACCTACGTGGGGTTGTGTGAGAGAGATACTAACGTAGAGAGATAGAGTGTGTGGGTTCGTGAGTGTTTTTTTGGGGGGGGGGGAGGGTCAATCAAAAAATGTAACAGATGCAATGTGTGTGAAATAGAGTCCTGGATATATCATATATATAGAGGGGGCGATCCACGAGAAGAGAGTGGAGGTATCATCAGCTTGAGGTATCCATAGAATCAAAGAGAGGGATGATGTGTGTGTGCGTGCGCGCGATCGATAAAGAGTTCCATCGAATTTTTGTGTGCCCACGTCAAAGATATAGAGTGGCTAGCCTACTGGAACGTGAGAGGGGACAGGTGCAGTTTGTCTCTGTGGCATGGATACCTACCTACAGCGCTCGACTATCGATGTGTGGTGGGGGAGGCCTAATTAATTATAGAGGTACAATGGCTGGTATATGTGTGGAGGAGGAGAGAGGCCTACATTATGTATTAAGGGAGATCGATCGGCATCCATGCATATGGGTAGGAGAGGAATAAGGTTGGGAGAGAGACAGAGCTAGAGTGTTGGAGGGGGTGGTAGTGGAGTTGCTTCTAACAAATGGTGGGAGTCTGGGAGAGGTGTGACACCCCAAATTTTTGGCCTTGTTTTATTAATTAAATTTTTTGCCAGGAATTAAAACTTTTATTTTCTGGGCTCCCTTTTGATTTTTGAACCATTTTCTCCCTTGTTATTATGGAGTTTTTCCCCAGAGTGAAAACCTTTCAATTATGTTATTGGACTTGATTAACCTCTCAAGAAAAACTTCTTTTATCAATATAACTAATCACCTAATTAAATTGCTTGATCTTTATTTTCCTGAAAAATGGTTTTTCAAGGTTATATGGCCATATTTGAACTACAACCATTTGATAAATTCACCTAAAATTCTAACCAAAATTTGGAGATGTCATGTGATGTTTTCAAATCATTTTTATACAAAAATATCTTTTATTTATGTAATATTTTGAGCTCTACACTCAATTTTTCTTCTCTGGTCCAGAGTGCAATTTGCACTATAACTCATTTAAATAATTCCTTCTAGTCTCCACCAAAATTATGGGATGTTGGTAGTAGCATATGATTCAACTTTATGCAAAAAACCTAGTGCTGTTCTTTGAAAATTTTGAGTGAATCAACCTCATCTTCATTCTGGTCCAACATGATGGTTTGTACAGCAACCATATTCTTGCTTGCTCTTTAGCTCTTGATTCTTTTTCCTACTTGTAGACAGCCCTACCAAACCCCTAAATCCAGGAGCATGCACCCATTGGCATATTTTTGGTTCATGAAATAATGTCATTTATTTCCTGTCCAGAATTGTAGTTTTGCAAAACTTGCACTAGCAAGTTTCTGCTTTTGGCCAACTAACCTCACTACTCTCTCTTGCATCTAAAGAGACCACCATCTGGAGTTTTTGGCCACTCCAAGACCTGCCTAAGTGCCCTTAGCATTTTGTCAAACACCTTATGGGCATGACCAGTTTTGACATGAGTTTTGGCATTGCACTGTGAACTTGCACCTCTGATCAAACAAGCATGTCCACTAGACTCCCTGTTACTCCTAACCTAGTCCTGTTTCTTCCCAGCCTCAACCTCGACCTCTAGCACGCTCTGGCATTGCGTCGAGCACGTCCCGCGCACGCCCGGAGCGCGAGCAGAGCGCGCGTATTGCACGACCCGCGCCCGAGCCGACACGCTGGCCCCCACGGTTTTGGCTCGCTCCGTGGCATCACGCCACGCGCTCCCCTTCTCACAGCTACGCGCCAAGCCGCCCCTCGCCGCGCCCGGCAGGCCAAGCGCTAGCCGCCGCCGCCGCCCGACAGCCTCTGCCCATGTCGGCGCCGCCGAACCTTCCTCCGCTCGCCACCTGGCCCCTGGAACAGCGCGTGCTCATCCGCGAGTGTGTCCACTAGCGCTCGTCGCCGCCACGTCGCCCTGGCTACAGAGAGGCGGTTCGCCGGAGGGCTTATCCACGGCCGCCGCGGAACCGACCTCGACGAGCTATAAAAAGAGGTCCCCGAACCCATTCAAGCACACAGGCAATCTTAGAATGCTCCCCTAGTTCTCCCGTGGCAGCCAATCGACCCGGGGAGGCCTCCTTCCTCATCTCCGGCAACTGCAGCCGCCGCCACTGCCCCGGCCAATTTGGCACCACCAGGAGCTCCCACTCTCCGTTCTCTCCACCAAGAGCTTCCTCATCTTCCCGTGAACCATTCCCACTACTCGATGTTGATCAGGAATCACCATAGCCCCAATCACACTCTGCTCCCGAAGCTCTCCGTCCGCCGCGAAGCTCACCGCCGACGACCCCGTCCACCCCCGAGACCGTAACACCCACCGGCGGGACCGCCTCGACCCCCTGAGCCCGTGGATGGCTTCGGTTTCTCGAACAGAGCCGCCAATTGCCGGCGGCGATCGCCGGAGCTCCGCCTCCGCTCGGGACAGAGAAAGGAGACTGGTCAAACCTGACCAGTGGGCCCTCTGGACCCACTGTCAGCGACCCCGTGCCTGTCCACGTGGGATTAAGTGAAGGCGTAATCCCCCAGTATGTTTTCCCTGCTCCGAAAGCGTATTCCCCTCCGAAACGTTTTCTTTTCTGTTTTAATTTAATAACAGATTTTGACCACAACTTTGACTGGCTATAACTTTTTAAATATAACTCCAAATGAATTGATTCTTTTTCCTACATCTCTCAAATATTGTCTAGTTTATTTTAAGATTTATTTGAAAATTTTCCAAACAACTTTTTTTGTACTGTTTTTGAAATGTGTGTTAATTCAAATATATTTTAAAATAGGATTTTGGAGAGAGAGAAGAAATTTTCAAAAGTTTTGGAGAGCACCCCCCACCTCTCCACACCATTAAAGGCAAGCATTCTGAACCCCGGAATAATATTTTTGGTGTGTTAGTTGACACGTTTATATCACCACCTTATATCGGAGAGCTTGTTATTTCATGTGATATGATCATTTGCATGAGGCATATTAGTGATTTCCTTCCTGTTGGAAATGAATATTATTGTGATGGTAATCATCCTCATGTGCCTAGCATGCATGCCGGAAAGGAATCCGGGAAAGCCTCGGCCTTGGGTAGGCGTGAGCTTGTCGCCGGTCCCCGTCGGGACGGTTATGTCCGGTATGACATGGTAAGGTATATTGAGTGATGATTTTGTGATTGAAATATATTTGTTACATGTCATGCAGGGAACTTATAAACCTCCTGAGTCGACCGTAGACTGAGTCTTGTTTCCAGTAACCCCCATACTTGCTATGTACTACCACTTGTCCTTGCCGCAGGTAGGGTATGGTTCAGTAAGTCGTCAACCCCTTTCAAGCACACACCGTACAGAGAGGCCATGGTGGAAGATATCGGTTGTAGCCGGTAGGCATGCCACCTGGTCCGGGGGCATGGGTGTTTCCGGTTGGGACCGAGAGGGGAGGCCACCCCTTAGAGCGCGCGATATAAATTTGATCCCATGCTACGTGAGGTTGTAGCCTCCCCACTTAGAGTTTGCTTGACAGGTGTCGTGGGTGATTCCAGACACCGGTGAGTTAAGCTGGTGTGTGCAAGATAGGCGTGTTTTCTACTAAAAGGACGTAGACGGAATTAGTCCCGATGGACTAAAGGAATCCGTTACTCGTGGGTAAAGAGTACACCCTCTGCAGAGATTAAACCTATTCGAATAGCCATGTCCATGGTTAAGGATTACAGTCTGGGATGGGTCAAGTGTCGGTCTTAGTGTCGGTCTTCGGAGGAGAGATTGTTAAACCAGAACTTGGACCATGACTTGTGACTTGTGAAGATTATGATTTATTATCTTGTGATGGACTAACCCGTTGCATTATTTATATTATCGAGTATCCCTGAATGGTTCTACCTCCTGGATATTCATTGTGATTATTTATTTTGTAAGCCCTTTATGTGGTGTCGCTCAGACGCCCGACTGTGGCAATGCTTGTTATTTATTTTAAAGCCCTTTATGTGGTGTCGCTCAGACGCCCGACTGCGGCATTTCTTTTAAAAGCCCTTTATGTGGTGTCGCTCAGACGCCCGACTGTGGCATTTCTTTTAAAAGCCCTTTATGTGGTGTCGCTCAGACGCCCGACTGCGGCATTTCTTTTAAAGCCCTTTATGTGGTCTCGCTCAGACGCCCGACTGTGGCATTTCTTTTAAAAGCCCTTTATGTGGTGTCGCTCAGACGCCCGACTGCGGCATTTTATTCCCACTCTATTACTGCTTATTCATGTTACATGATAATAACCTGCTTGCATGCATAAAAGATATTTTATTTGTGACTGACGATGTGATCATAAAATTTTTCAGTGCATGATTATCAATTATATTATACCTGTGTTCCTAATGTTTGCGAGTACATTCAAAGTACTCACTGGCTTGTCCCTGGCTATTGTCTTGGCCAGATTGCTTGCTTGGAGAGGAGTGTGGCGATAACAGCCCCGGAAACTAAGCAACGGTGATAGCAGCCTCGCGAAGATAGGAGTTAACCTGGTCAACTGTTCCCGTGGGAAATGGAGTCCCATAGACACTGATGTCTCACAAACCGCTTCCGCCATCAACCACTGGAAACCCACTTGATGTACTCATAGGCCACAATGGTCTTGTACTACACATTTTGTACTTTTGCTTGGAATTTCTGTAACAAGTTGGTGCCTCATCAGCTAACAGTAATCCTGGGGCTGGTGAGCACAACGGCCATTTTCTGGAAATTTATGTCCGGAAAAACCGGTCGTGACAAGAGGCTTGCTCAAGAGGTAGCAACTCCCACTTAGATAGACATCCCTCTAATCATCTAAGTGATCACGTGATCCATATCAACTAAACCATGTCCGATCATCACGTGAGATGGAGTATTTTTCAATGGTGAACATCACTATGTTGATCATATCTACTATATGATTCACGCTCGACCTTTCGGTCTCAGTGTTTCGAGGCCATATATGCATATGCTAGGCTTGTCTAGCTTAACCCGAGTATTCTTCTTGTGCAAAACTTGCTTGCATCCATTGTATGTGATCTTAGAGATTATCACACCTGATCATCATGTGGTGTCTTGGCACGACGAACTATAGCGACGGTGCATACTCAGGGAGAACACTTATACCTTGAAATTTAGTGAGCGATCATCTTATAATGCTACCACCGCACTAAACAAAATAAGATGCATAAAGGAAAAACATCACATGCAATCAAATAAGTGATATGATATGGCCATCATCATCTTGTGCCTTTTGATCTCCATCTCCAAAGCACCGTCATGATCACCATCGTCACTGGCTTGACACCTTGATCTCCATCGAAGCATCATTGTCATCTCGCCAACTATTTCTTCTACGACTATCGCTACCGCTTAGTGATAAAGTAAAGCAATTACATGGCGATTGCATTTCATACAATAAAGCGACAACCATATGGCTCCTGCCAGTTGCCGATAACTGTGTTACAAAACATGATCATCTCATACAACAATTTATATGATCACGTCTTGACCATATCACATCACAACATGCCCTGCAAAAACAAGTAATACGTCCTCTACTTTGTTGTTGCAAGTTTTACGTGGCTGCTACGGGTTTCTAGCAAGAACCATTCTTACCTACGCATCAAAAACCACAACGCGGTATAGTGATTGTTTTTTGATCTTCAGAAAGAACCCTGTTCATTGAATCCGATTCAACTAAAGTTGGAGAAACAGACACCCACTAGCCACCAGTGCGCGAAGCACGTCGGTAGAACCAGTCTCGCGTAAGCGTACGCGTAATGTCGGTCTGAGCCGCTTCATCCAACAATACCGCTGAATCAAGAATCAACTAGTGAAGGCAATATGTATATACCCACACCCACAACTCATTTGTGTTCTACTCGTGCATATACCATCTATGCATAGACCTGACTCGGATGCCACCTTGGGAAACGTAGCATTTCAAAAAATTTACCTACGATCACACAAGATCCATCTAGGAGATGCATAGCAACGAGAGGGGAGAGTATGTCTACGTACCCTTTGTAACGCCCGGATGATCACGCTACAGTAATCCCACGCTAATCATGCCATGACACCTCGGTTACTGTTGCTGACCTCTTAATGATTCGAAACCGTTTCAAATTTAAATTCTAAAAAAGTCAAACGACAAAAGTTTTCAAAATATTAAACAAAAATGTTTGGTGTGTGACAAATATTGCTAGGGTAATTATCGTAAAGAAAACACATTTTTATAAAATGCCTAAATGACTTAAAATGAAATAAAACAGAAGGAAAATAAATAAAAGAAAGAAAATGCAAAAGGGAAAACAAACGGAAAAAAAGAGGAGAAAGCCCCCCGGCCCCTTGGGCTTCGGCCCATCAAGCCACAACCGATTCGGCCGGCCCACCCCGCCGCGCCCTTATCTCCCCACTCTCCCCCACAACCCACCGACACTCCCCCCACTCTCCAAAATATCTCCCCCCTCTCCCCCCGACTGGATCGGGATCGAGGGGCGAGACCACCGACGCCGCCGCCTCGTCCTGGCCCTCGCCGCACGACGACCTCGCCGGCGCCTCCTCCTCGCCAGCCTGCTTCCGCGTCGACGCCGTCGTCCCCATCGCCCTCCTCACGCTCCACTACCCCGCTCCCTACTTCTCCTCGTGATCCCCCCTCTCCTAGTCTCTCGCTCGTCCCTGCATCGCCGCGCCCCGTCCTGCCCGGCGTGCCCCCCTCCCGCGCGCATGCCCGAACCTCGCCTCGCTCTACCGCTTCACTCGCGGCGGCCTCGTCCCACGTAGGCGCGCGCCAGCGCCCGACGCGGCCACCACCCGTGCCTCCCTCGCCGCGGTCCGCCTCCCTAGGCTGGCCGCTCGCCGCGGCTCGCATCGCCGCGCCCGCACCGGCCACGGCCTCGCCTAGCGCCCGCGCACCGGATCCCCTTCCCCTGCTCTGCTTCGGCCTCGCCGGCCTCCACTCCTTCCCTGACCTTGCGCGGCCCCGTCGCACGCACGCGCGCGCACCGCCTGCTACCCCGCCGTGCTCCCCGCAGCCTTGCCGAGCCCGCTGCTCCGCCTCCGCGCGCCTCGCCATGTGCTCCCGCTCCATCCCGCCCCTGGCCGTGTGCAGCCCGCGCACTAGCTATGCCCAGCGCCTCGCCCGCCCCTGCCCACTGCCGCGCTCGGCCACTGTGGCCGGCCGACCTCGCCCACGACGGCACCCCTGGCCGCAAGGTCGCCCTGTCGGCGTTCTGGGAACGGGGGTCCCCAGACTTGCCTGTCTGCAGCCAGCGGCGTGGCTCAAAGGGCGGCCCAGCGCGGCCCATCTTCACCAACACAAACCCAAGACCCTCGCGAGGGGCCAAGCCTCGCGGGGTGGACGACGCGGAGCTTCCTCAGGCGCGGCCTTGTCAGGATGGCTCATGAGGAGGCGGAGAGATCAAGGCGGGGTACCTCACGAGGTGCCCGTGACGCAAGCCATGACGACCGGGGGCGCCAGGCAGGTGCCAGCCCGCGCAGTGTCCTCCCTTCCTCTTTGGTGCAAAGGGGGCAAGCGCAGCCACGGAGTAGCGAGGTGTCAGGCAAAGGTTGCCATTTCGGTGCAACGAGACCAAGACTAGGAGAACTACGAGACAGAGGTCACCGTGGAGCCCAAGACGGCGTCATCACCAGAGCTTTGTGCAGGCGAAGACTACTTTCGTCAGGGTAGCTAGTACTAGCTATCCCCCTTCAAATTAGCCTGCCATTGTTGGCTCCCTTCCCGCTCGATATTTGGGAAGAGGACCAGGGCCTCTATAAATAGGACCAGCCACCCACAGAGCAAAGAGAGCTGGGGGGGTTTGGAAGGAAAGAGAGGGGTTTCGATCAGAAAGAGAGAGAGAAAGGTGACTGAACTCCTCCCAGCAGTTCATCGCCCTAGCCAAGAACAGACCCTCGCGAGGCTGTTCTTCCTTGTATTCTTCATCATCATCAGCCCAAGAGGCAATCCACCACACCACACACTGGAGTAGGGTATTACACCACAACGGTGGCCCGAACCAGTATAAACCCTGTGTCTCTTGTGTTGTTCTTTCCATAGTTTAGATCCTAGCAAGGCGGAGGAGTGCAGGTAGGTAGGAGGCGAAATATCCGCGCGCACCCCAGTGTTCGAACCTCAAGGGTCTGCCGGAACCCGAAATCCGACATTTGGCGCGCCAGGTAGGGGTGCGCCGGGATTCGTCTTCCACCACCCCGTTCTCCTCCGACCATCACGCCCATGTCTGACGCTCGTCGGGCCCGCGCCGAGCGCCGGGCCGCGCTCGCTTCCCGCGTCGCCCAGACGGCCCCTGTCGGCGGGCATCCTCGCCGTTCCCCGTCACCTTCCGTCAACGCCGCCACCGGCCCGGCGGGGGACGAGCAGCAAGCATCGTCCCAGCATCCGTCCGTGCGGCAAGACGGCCGCACCGCGACTCCCTCGCTCACCCCAGCTGGTTCTTCGTCCCGCGCGCTCCGCGCGCCCATGGAGGCTCGGGCTGCACTCATCGCGGCGAACGAGCTCCTGCGCTACCGTCCCATCGACAATGTCTATGAAGAATGGCTCGACCGCGTCGCCGAGCTCGTCCGCGCCACAGGGGGCTCTCCTGCGCCGTCCGTTTCGCTGCACCGCACCCCGCCCCGCGCGGGCAATGAAGCTCCGGCGGCGCCCCGGCCGCCTCCTCCTCAGGAATGCGCCATGGCTCCAAGGCGCGTGGCCCCTGGGCGGAACCCGCTCCGTCAGGCGCCAGCGCAGCAAGAGCAGAGCTGTCAAGAAGTCCCTCGACCGCAAGAAGCTGCCCGGGCGCTCCCTGCTCCAGCACGTCGCGACCATGCTCCTGCTCCCGCGCGCCAAGACCCCGCGCCGCTCCCAGCTACAGCGCATGGGGACATGCAAGACCAAGCTCCCCGTCATCCAAGGCCTCCCGTGGCCACAGCAGGCTGCCGCGCCTTCACCGTCGAGCTACGCAGCGTCGCATGACCCGGCAAGTTCAAGCCAGACTTGCCTCCTCGCTACGATGGCACGGCTGACCCTGCGGAGTTCCTCCAGCTCTACGAGCTGGGCATCGAAGCTGCCAACGGAGACGAGACAATCATGGCGAACTGGTTCCCCATGGCACTCAAGGACGGGGCCCGCACCTGGCTCCTGAACCTGGCTCCAGGCACAATCTCCTCCTGGGAAGAGATGCGCACCCGCTTCATCGCCAACTTCCAAGGCACTCGCGACCGGCCACCCGCCGTGAGCGACATGCGCCGCATCAAGCAACAGCCCGGGGAGACCCTGCAGAAGTACATCCAGCGCTTCAACAACGCGCGCCTCAAGATTCCCAAGGTGACTGAGGAGGCCATCATCTCGGCCTTCTCCGATGGCGTGCGCGACGTCAAGATGAAGGAGGAACTGGCGATGCATGAAGACCTGTGCACTTCCCTGAAGCTGTTCAACCTGGCAACCAAGTGCGCCAGGGCCGAGGAAGGGCGTCTCTCCCTCCTCGAGCTGCCTGCCGCAGACCTAGAAGAGAAGAAGCCCAAGGCCAAGGATGTGAAGCGCAAGGGGGCTGCCGTGCTCGCGGCAGAACCAGACACCAAGCGGGGCAG
Source organism: Triticum urartu (assembly GCF_003073215.2). Lineage (NCBI taxonomy): Eukaryota > Viridiplantae > Streptophyta > Magnoliopsida > Poales > Poaceae > Triticum > Triticum urartu. The sequence continues at coordinate 474,996,665 of NC_053023.1, forward strand.
AGATCAGCCCGAACCTTCCAAGGGCAGCTGGTACTGTGTGTACCACGACCTCCACACCCACAACACCAACGAATGTCAAGAGCTCCGAGCCGTGCGAGAAGGAAGGATCGGCCGTCGCCCTGACCGCAGTAACTGGGGCTACTGCCGAGGAGGAGGAAGGAACGCAGGACGCTGGGAAGACCGTGGCCCGCACCAAGGGTGGCGCGATCAACCTCGCGAGGATCGCTGGCAAGACCCGCCTCGAGAGGGAGGCTGGAGGGATCAGCCTCGCGAGGGAGACTGGAGGGATCAGCCTCGCGAGGATCGCCCGCAAGGCAACGCAGGCCTCCCACCGCTACCGCCACAGCCAAGGAGAAACGAGGACCGCCACCAGGACGAGGGGGCTGGGGGCTTCCAGGAGCCGCGCGCGATCGCCTGCATCCCGGGCGGGGCACAAGCCCCAGCCTCTCAGCGCATCTTCAAGCAGTTCGCCCGCGAAGTGAACGCAGTCCTCCCCAGGCTCGAAGCCACGCGCCCTCTCATGTGGTCGGCATGTGCCATCACGTTCAGCTCAGCAGATCAGCTCAACTGTGCGGCTACAGCCAGAGTCCTCCCGATGCTTTGTTCCCCAATCATCAGCAACGTGGTGGTCACCAAGACCCTCATCGATGGCGGGGCAGGGCTCAACGTCCTGTCCGTGGAAACATTCAACAACCTCCAAGTGCCCTACAGCCAGCTTCAGCCAACCAAGCCTTTCTCCGGTGTCACCGACGGCTCCACGGTCCCGATTGGGCAGGTCCGCCTCCCTGTCACCTTCGGGGCACGCGACAACTACCGCACCGAGCTCATCGAATTTGACGTCGCTCACATTCGCCTGCCGTACAACGCCATCCTTGGGTACCCAGCGCTGGCCAAGTTCATGGCCGTAACTCACCACGGCTACAACGTCCTCAAGATGCCAGGAAGCGGCGGAGTCATCACGGTGCCCTGTGAAGAGAAGGACACGGTGTGTTCCCTGGAACGAGCCTTTCAGGCCGTGTCGCTGGAAGACCCGGATCGTGGAAGTAGGAGGCCTCCCGAGACCGCCCCTAAGAAGAAGAAGACATCGTCCGACCCGACCACTCAGGAGGCAGGCCCCTCTAGGCCCACGCCTGCCCAGGAGGAACCTCCTTCCATCGCATAGGAAAGCGCGCCCGGTGCCCTCCTCAGGCAGGGCTCGGGGGCTCTCCCCTGGAGGGCCACCGACCTAGCTAGGGTCACGAGGGAGGCGCTTGGGCACCACATGGAGGCGTGTTTCGAAGCATGTTTCCCCTCAAGAAGGAGCAAGGCAAGGAGATCCAGACCCTCAGGAGTTCGTCAGCGAGGCCATTCAGGAGCTACAGGAGTCAAGAGTCATGAAAGGCGGCCGCCGCCTACCAGCAGTGGCTCCCCATCCAGGCGAGGATGGTGGGCTGCGCGTCTGCATCGACATACCAGGGCTCAACCGAGTCGCCTCTCTGGAGCGCCTCTAGCCCTCGCGAGTGGGGCGCTGCGGAGGCCCACCCCACAGCTACGTTCACATGCCTTACGGCTTGCCGAACGCGGCTGACACGTACCGGCGCCTCATGAGGGGCATCACGGAGGCATGAGAGGCAGGGAGTTCCGTAGCCCTGGCAGGGAAGGAGATGGCCCATGAGGAGCCGCCAGTGCCTCTGGAGCCTCCCGAGGCCCCTGGACCTGGGGGCTCGTGAGGATCGGCTCCCGCAGCCCATCGAGCCTGCTACACCAATGCTCCTTCGTCCTCAACATCATCAGGTGACATCTTTCGAGTTTTATTTCCAGTTGGGACCGCCCCCTAGGGCTGCATTATTCCCAGGCTGCGTGGGTCCGTCCCTGCGGCGTGTATCCCTTTTTTATTCCATGTTGTTAGCTTACCTTGTTGGGGGCGCCCCTCGGGCTGCACGATCCCCAAGTCGCTCGGGCCTGACCCAGTGATGTCCACATTCCCAGCATCTATTTGAACGAATCCACTCCTTCGCGGCTAATGTGTTTTACCTAGTTGCCTGCTCAGCTGACGCCAACTAACGGAGCTGCTCCCAAACGGCACGACGCTTGCGCATGGGTCCGTCCCTGCAACGCCGACAAACCTGGATGGCTGAGCTCTGGCCGCGGCAGCCCCGCATAGCGTCACCTCGTCAAGCCTTCAGTGCCTCACTACCCCTCGGAAGCAACCAACGGCTGACTGTCAATTGTCATGGCAACCCCTTGTTTTTTCTATGATGGACCTGCAGGACCTCCTGAAGGAGCTGCGTCGGGCGAGGCCCTTGTGGTGTCACCTGCGCTCTCGTCCGCGCGAACCGCTTGCACGTTAAAGGGGGGGTGCCTGAGCATTGCGACTCGGGGCTCCTACTGGCTCTCCAGCCCTCACCCTCTGGCCTTGACCACGGCATCGCGACCTGGCATACCAGCGACGGCTGAGACTCGCTCGAGGGCCGGGACCCGAGGACATAGAGTAGAAAGGGGAGCAAAGGCGAGAGGGGAGAGACACACAAGGACCTCACCGAGCAACCTCGCTCCTGCCGATGCACGGACCCGGCGACACACCAGAGAGCGGCCCCTGATCCTCGAGATAAGTCATCACCCGGAAGTGCCAGCTGCCATGGCACCATCCCCGCACCTAATGCTATCCCGTGTTAGCGACGCCGCTCTCCTTTCTCACCAAACGACGGCTGCTTGGGCGCCAAAGGGGACCTCCCGAGCATCGTGACTCAGGGGCTCTTACCGGACTCCGGGTCGCTCACCTCCTGGCCTTGACCACGGCATCGCGACCTGGCATACCAGCGACGGCTGAAGCCGCCTTGGGACTAGGACCTGTCGGCGCAGAGCACCAAGCCCTCGTGAGGTTCAAAAGGGAGGACTGAGCTAAGACGGAATGAGCAACTCGCGCAATTCTACGACAAGGGTTATATTAACAAACAGGATCACAGGCGCCTTACAAGCCCCCACAGGACGCTTTTTTGATTCCTCGCAGGGAACAGATCCTAAAGGGACACAAACTACGCGCGACCCAGCAAAAGACGCCATCATCAACAGTGGGCCGTCAAGCACCGACGCCAACCCCATCCAGATCAGAGTCGGCGGTGGCCTGACGAGCCCGCCCTGCTCTAGGAGCGGCACCGGCTCAGGGGCTTGTAGCTGTCGTCGCTCATCTCCGTAGTCGCGAAGAGCTCACCGGAGTCGTTGGAACTTCCGACGCCTCCACCGCCCGAGGAGCCGCCAAGGGAGCGGTTGGCGGGCCCAGTCCTCATCGCGGCAGGGTCTTGGCCACCTTCCCCGGAGCAGCACTCCAGCCGACGCCCGCTCGCATCGAAGACCTTGAAGAGCATCACCGAAGCACCGTCATAATCCAAGTGGACCGCGAAGATGCCCCTTACCCTGCAAACCCGGGCGATCTCTCTCCAGCCCCGAGTCACGAAGACCTCACCCGGGGAACGACCGCGACCTCTGCCTCGGTCGCGAGGGTGCTGCAGCCGGCGTGCTGCAGCCAAAGCTCCAGGGGCTCCCCCTGCGGGACGATGGAGGCAAAGAAGGGAGGAAGGCGGACGCAAGACTGAAGAGGAATGGCGACGTGGAGCACGAACTCTTGGGAGGAGCCCTTGGTGTGGACCCCAGGGAGGACGACCCACACCTTCATGACCCGTCGGCGCCGACGGCGGCGCCGCCCATGGCGGTCAGCATCAGCTCCTTCGGGGCCCTCGACGGGGGCGTACAATGGCAGCGGGAACCCCGGCGGCACCCGCTCGCACCAAGGCCTCGACACCACCTGAAGGGCCCCCTCGTCCGGGCCACGGGGGGCGAGCCGTTTCTTTGGCGGGAGTGGGTCTGGTTCCCCTCGGGGAGCCTTTCCCTTCTCTGCCGTCGAGAACCGGCAGATCGGAGCCATCGCAGCAAGACAGAGCAAGGACCGGGAAGAAGGAGAAGCAAGGAGGGATGGACTGGAAGGGCGTGCGCTGTTTCGTACTTATGGCCGGCGAAGGCCAACTGCCTACCTCCACGATTGCCGGTAATCATGACCCACTTTGCATGCAGGGACTTGTCCAATCCGTGCAGTTGCCGAGGCGCCATGGGGAAGTGGAGACGCCCACGTCCAACCAACCGCCACGTGGCGCCCAAGGCCGTAGGCTGTTAGGGCCCGCGGCGCTTCGCTCTTGCCCTTCTGCCTCCCTGCACGGCCAAGTCCGGGCGCGCCTTGGGCCCGGGGGCTACTGTCGGCATTCTGGGAACGGGGGTCCCCAGACTTGCCTGCCTGCGGCCTGCGGCGTGGCTCAAAGGGGGGCCCAGCACGACCCATCTTCACCAACACAAACCCAAGACCCTCGCGAGGGGCCAAGCCTCGCGGGGCGGACGACACGGAGCTTCCTCAGGCGCGGCCTCGTCAGGCTGGCTCACGAGGAGGCGGAGAGATCAAGGCGGGGTACCTCACGAGGTGCCCGTGACGCAAGCCATAACGATCGGGGGCGCCAGGCGGGTGCCAACCCGCGCAGTGTCCTCCCTTCCTCTTTGGTGCAAAGGGGGCAAGCGCAGCCGTGGAGTACCGAGGCGTCAGGCAAAGGTTGCCATTTCGGTGCAACGAGACCAAGACCAGGAGGACTAAGAGACGGAGGTCACCGTGGAGCCCAAGACGGCGTCATCACCAGAGCTTTGTGCAGGCAAAGACTACTTTTGTCAGGGTAGCTAGTACTAGCTGTCCCCCTTCAAATTAGCCCGCCATTGTTGGCTCCCTTCCCGCTCGATATTTGGGAAGAGGACCAGGGCCTCTATAAATAGGACCAGCCACCCACAGAGCAAAGAGAGCTGGGGGGGTTTGGAAGGAAAGAGAGGGGTTTCGATCAGAAAGAGAGAGAGAGAAAGGTGACTGAACTCCTCCCAGCAGTTCATCGCCCCAGCCAAGAACAGACCCTCGTGAGGCTGTTCTTCCTTGTATTGTTCATCATCATCAGCCCAAGAGGCAATCCACCACACTACACACTAGAGTAGGGTATTACACCACAACGGTGGCCCGAACCAGTATAAACCCTGTGTCTCTTGTGTTGTTCTTTCCATAGTTTAGATCCTAGCAAGGCGGAGGAGTGCAGGTAGGTAGGAGGCGAAATCTCCGTGCGCACCCCAGTGTTCGAACCTCAAGGGTCTGCCGGAACCCGAAATCCGACACGCCCCAATGCCCCCCGCCTCCACCTGCCGCTGAGCCGCCCCGGCTCCGCCCCCGCACCTCCGCGGCTCGCCCCTCCTCTTGCGCAAGCCTCTGCTCCGTCGCCGAACCCCCATGCGTCGTCATCGCCCGCCGGCGCGCACGCGCCCTAGCCTCGCCGTGCCTCCCCCCCGTTGGCCGCGCCTGTGGTAGCGGGTGGGCACCCATTGCGCCATACGGGAAGCGCCCGACGCCCGCTACCGCCCGTAACCCGCAAGCCCCCCTGGGGCCTCTGACAGTGGGCCCCCATGCCCAGAATGTTTTAAAAAAAGGGTTTAAAAAATGAGTAATAAATTAAATAAATAAATAACTTAATTAATCTTGATTAATTAAACTAAACAGTTAATTAAACTAATTAATCCTGATTAGATTAATCTAATCAATTAACTAAACCCTAATTAACCTAATACAGTATGACAGGTGGGTCCCACTGGACCCATGCGTCAGTTTGACCCAGTCAACCCCTGTTGACTGCTGACGTTAGCATGACATCATGCTGATGTCATAAATCCAATTTTGAATTAAATTAAATAATTAATTAAATTCTAGAAATTAATAAACTCTTTAGAAAATCATATCTTTTAATCCGTAACTCGGATTAAATTATTTTCAACATGAAAGTTGCTCAGAACGACGAGACGAATCCGGATACGCAGCCCGTTCGTCCGCCATGCATCCCTATCATAGAAAACACGCAACTTTCCCCCTCCGGTTCATTTGTCCGAAAACGCGAAACACCGGGAATACTTTCCCGGATGTTTTCCCCCTTCACCGGTACCATCTCGTACCGCGTTAGGGCACACCTAGCACCACGCTTTGTCATGTCATGCATCGTCATGCTTTTGTTTGAATTATATTTATTGTTTCTTCCCCCTCTTCTCTCGCTAGACACCGAGACCGACGCCGCTGCTACCCAGTACGACTACGGTGTTGACGACCCCTCTCTCTTGCCAGAGCAACGAGGCAAGCCCCCCCTTTGATCACCAGATATCGCCTACTCTTCTCTCTACTGCTTGCATTAGAGTAGTGTAGCTTGTTACTACTTTCCATTAATCCTATTCTGATGCATAGCCTGTCATTGTTGCTCCAGCTGTTGATACCTTACCTGCAATCCTAAATGCTTAGTATAGGATGCTAGTTTACCATCAGTGGCCCTACATTCTTGTCTGTCTGGCATGCTATACTATCGGGCTGTGATCACTTGGGAGGTGGTCACGGGTATATATTTATATATAATATATGATACTTGTGGTGATTAAAGTCGGGTCGGCTCGTAGGAGTACCCGCGAGTGATTCCGATGTTGGGGGCTGAAGGGGCAGGTGGCTCCATCCCGGTAGAGGTGGGCCTGAGTTCCCGAAGGCCCCTGACGGTTACTTTGTGGTGGAGTGATAGGGAAGGTTGAGACCACCTAGGAGAGAGGTGGGCCTGGCCCTGGTCGGTGTCCGTGGTTATATCAAAATAACGCGCTTAACGAGATCTTGGTATTTGATCTGAGTCTGGCTACTGGCCTATACACACTAACCATCTACACAGGGACAATTATGGGCACTCGACATCGTGGTATCAGTCGAAGCCTTCGTGACGTCAGCGACTGAGCGGCGCGCGCCGGGTTGGACCGCGTAACGCAACTTCCTTTGTAATGGAGGTTGCTAGGTCTGCTCACCAGCCGCGTACGCAACGTGCAGGTGTGCAATGGGCGATGGGCCCAGACCCCTGTGCCATAGGATTTAGACCGGCGTGCTGACCTCTCTGTTGTGCCTAGGTAGGGCTGCGACGTGTTGATCTTCCGAGGCCGGGCATGACCCAGAAAAGTGTGTCCAGACAAAGGGGATCAAGCGTGTTGGGAAATGTGGTGCACCCCTGCAGGGAAGTTAATCTATTCGAATAGCCGTGATCTTCGGTAACAAGACGACTCGGAGTTGTACCTTGACCTTATGACAACTTGAACCGGATACCTAATAAAAAACACCCTTCCAAGTGCCAGATACAACCGGTGATCGCTCTCTCACAGGGCGACGAGGGGAGGATCATTGGTTAGGATATTGCTACACGATACTACTTGGTGAACTTACCTACTCTCTTCTCCTGCTGCAAGATGGAGGTTACCAGAAGCGTAGTCTTCGAAAGGCCTAGCTATCCCCCTCTTATTCTGGCATTCTGCAGTTTAGTCCACATATGATACCCTTATTCCATTTGATACCAATGCATACATGTGTAGTGTAGCTCCTTGCTTGCGAGTACTTTGGATGAGTACTCACGGTTGTTTTGCTTCCTCTTTTTCCCTTTCTATACCCGATTGCTGCGACCAGACGTTGGAGCCCAGGAGCCAGACCCCACCGTCGACGACGACTACTACTACTCGGGAGGTGCCTACTACTACGTGCAGCTCACTGACGACGACCAGGAGTAGTTTAGGAGGATCCCAGGCAGGAGGCCTGCACCTCTTTCGATCTGTATCCTAGTTTGTGCTAGCCTTCTTAAGGCAAACTTGTTTAACTTATGTCTGTACTCAGATATTGTTGCTTCCGCTGACTCGTCTATGATTGAGCTCTTGTATTCGAGCCCTCGAGGCCCCTGGCTTGTAATATGATGCTTGTATGACTTATTTTATTTGTAGAGTTGTGTTGTGATATCTTCCTGTGAGTCCCTAATCTTGATCGTACACGTTTGCGTGTATGATTAGTGTACAATTGAATCGGGGGCGTCACAAGTTGGTATCAGAGCCGACTGCCTGTAGGAATCCCCCTTCCACACTCCTTGGCCGAAGTTGAATCTAGAAATTACTATAACTTTTACTAACATGGTTGTGTGCCTTATGGGCCCACGTCGCCATATGGGTGGTATTAGTATCGTTTGCTCCTCGATCCTTACTCTGGGACTCTGAACTCTCTTCTACTCGGGTTAAACGATTTTACTAACTTTAACATTAGGATCCCGTGACCACGTTCACCCCAAAGTTGGATAAGCCCTAGCTATTCTTTAGAGTAGTATATTGAACATTATCCACACTGTCAGTTGACTCCTTTGAAACATCTTTGTTTTCAGATGGAACCCACGAGACAGGTCGTGCGCCACACGACGGCCATTGGTGCCTCAGGATCACCTGTTGTTTTGGTTGAGATGATGACCTATCTGGGTTATCGCTGGCACCCTGAGTACACCGTCTATGAGGAGTACCAGGACTTCAACCAGGAGCAGTACCGTGCCATCGTCCACCTCTACTCTCAGGAGTATGACTCCACTACCGTGCTGCACACTGCTCATGGTGTTGGAGTGACTATCGACATGGTGGTCCATGATGCTGCTTATGCTGCTCTGACACGTCTTCGTGGAGAGTATCAGGAGTTGGACACCTCCCCCTTCAGGCACATTGCTATCGCATCCGATGTTGGTGCGGAGGGATACTACACTGCTGCCTACTCCACTGTCACTCGAGAGCCCTTCTACCATCAGAACCTGGTTCTGCATGCTGATGGGCTGGATAGAGCTAACCGAGCTCTTCGCCACGAGTTGTACACCACCCGTCAGCACCTATATCGTGCTCTGACGCTGTTGCACCCCTCTGTCCGATCTAGTGATCTATCGCATTCTGTGATCTACCCTACCAGGACCGTGATGCCCCAGGGCGTCGGCTGGCCAGATGTGGGAGGCTACTCTCCCGCACTTGGTCCTCTCCTGCCACCTACGCATCGGGTTCCGCACCAGAGTTTCTGCGGACCCCAGGCTACTCGCGTGGAGGTCTTCCCTTCGCGTCACTACCAGCTGTCAGGCTACACCTACCTCTATAGTTCCTCCTGGGACTGATGTAGGCTTGCTTGTTAGTGTTAGATGCATTCGCCGCGAGCCTGAGTGCTGCCTATGATGTTCTTAGTCTGTGTACTGAACTCTGTGTGCCGAACTCTATGCATGATCACTTTTGTAAGATATGCCAACTACTATGCAGTATCTATCGTGTTCCTTTCATTATGCATGTTTCATCATGAATGATTCTTGTCCTCGCAATTTCTCAAATGCTGAACTACTCCTGTTATATATTAGCAGGATGGTTAGACCAGGTGGTCGTGGTCGTGGTGGCAACGCCCCACCACCGCCTGAGTACATGGTTGGTATGATCCAATAGCTTGAGATGAATCACCAGTTCATGGAGAATATGATGGCTCAGTTTCCTCCCCCAATATGAACCAGCAGCCAACCCCAGTAACTCTGCAAGATTTCATGCGCCTGAACCCAACTGTGTACCGCAACTCAACTCAGCCTCTGGATGCTGATGACTGGCTCCGTGACAACACCTATGAGATGGAGTCTGCTGATGTAGCCCCTGCCAGCTATGTCACATTTGCTTCTTTCTTCCTGAAAGGACCCGCTGCTCAATGGTGGGACAGCCACAGGCGTACTCTGCCAGTTGGAACAATCATCACCTGGCTAGACTTCCAAGCTGCTTTCCGTGTTCGCTTCATTCCTCAGGGAGTCATGGACCGTAAGAAGCGCGAGTTCCGCAGCCTCACCCAAGGTAACAAAACTATGGAAGCTTATCAAGGGGAGTTTCTGGATTTGTCCCGCTATGCTGAAGAAGACATTGCAATGGATGCACGCAGACAGGAGAAGTTCTGTGATGGCCTTCAAGCTGACATCAAGCTCGCACTTCTAGTCCATGACTTTGTTGATTTCGCCACCTTGGTGAACAAGGCCATCAATGTCGAAACTGGTCTGCAGGAACACCAGAGCTCTCACAGGCGCAACCGTGACACGGGCTCATCTTCGGGCCCGGCCTCGCAGAAGCATAGGATATGGATTCCCAATAGCATGTACCAGCCAACTGCACCTGCTCCAAGGCAGTCCTATGCTGCACCGCGTCTGCCTCCCCCACCAACTAGGCAGCCAAGACTTCCAGCTTCACCACCACAAGCTCATGTCCCCACTCCCAATAATGGTCTGTGCTACAAGTGTGTCCAACCTGGTCACCTTGCCAGGAACTGCAATCAGAATCAAAACCAGAATCAACTGGCCCTTCCCACACCTGGCCGTGGAAGCAACCAGCCTCGCAACAACAATGCCAAGTCTTATGGTCGTGTTCATGCCAACCACGTTGATCTCAATGAAGTTCTAGACCAGCCTGCTACCGTGATGGGTACACTCCTTGTAAATTCAGTACCTGCATCTGTTTTATTCGATTCAGGAGCATCGCATTCATTCATGTCAGAAGATTTTGCATACAAGCATGATGTTAAATGTGAGGAGATGAACACTTCGGTATTGGTAAAAAACCCCGTGGGACAATGTCAAACCTCACTGGTTGGCATCGACGTCCCCGTGGAAATCGAAGGGCTGGAATTCTGCCTCTCCCATTATCCTGAAGTCGTCTAACATTGACCTCATTCTGGGGATGGATTGGTTGAAAGCGCATACTACTTCTATAGTTTGCGCCACTAAGGTCGTCCATCTGCTACACCCTTCTGATGAAATAATTGCTTACCAAGCTCATCTAGTTCAGAACGCCGAGGCACGACTTTATGCCTTGAATGCATTGAACGCCGCACCACTCGAGGGCATTGAAAACATTCCCGTCGTTCGTGAATTCCAAGACGTCTTCCCAGAAGAACTTCCAGGGATTCCACCTGCTAGGGCTGTCGAATTCATCATCGACTTGAAACCCAGCACCACCCCTATAGCCAAACGACCCTACAAGATGCCGCCACATGAACTCATTGAGCTTAAGGAGGAAATCGACAAATCTCTTGTCAAAGGTTTCATTCGCCCCAGTTGCTCTCCTTGGGGAGCACCTTCTCTCTTTGTTAAAAAGAAGGATGGGACAAACCGATTAGTCCAAGACTACCGTCCTATAAACCAAGCTACCATTCAGAATAAATACCCTCTTCCTCGGATCAATGATCTTTATGATCAACTGGCTGGCTCATCAGTGTTCTCCAAACTCGACTTGAGGTTGGGTTACCACCAGATCCGTGTTCGTGAAGAGGATATCCCAAAAACCGCCTTCGTGACTCGGTATGGGTCTTACGAGTACACCGTCATGTCATTCGGGTTAACGAATGCTCCCGCCACTTTATCTCGCCTGATGAATTATATATTCATGGATTACCTCGACAAGTTCGTCGTGGTTTATCTGGATGATATCCTGGTATTTTCCAAGAACAAAGATGAAAATGCTGAACATCTTCGTCTTGTGCTAGAAAAGCTTCGAGAGCATCAACCGTATGCTAAGTATTCCAAGTGTGAATTCTGGCTCCCCGAAGTAACCTATCTCGGGCATGTCATCTCCAAGGATGGTATTGCCGTCAACCCTGAATGAGTTCAGGCTATTCTCGATTGGACTCCTCCGAAGAATGTCAAGCAAGTCCAAAGTTTTCTCGGTCTCGCCAGCTATTGTCGTTGATTTGTCGAGAACTTATCCAAGATTGCCAGGCCTCTGACTAATCTGTTGCATAAGGGTGTCAATTTCGAATGGACAGACAAGTGTCAGGAAAGTTTCCAGGCGCTCAAAGACAAGTTGACCTCTGCCCCAGTGCTTGCTCCACCTGATACTAAGAAGGACTTCGTCATTTACTGCGACGCTTCCCGTCAAGGATTAGGCTGTGTCCTAATGCAAGAGCGCAGAGTGATTGCTTATGCCTCTCGTCAACTGCGCCCTCACGAAGAAAACTACCCAGTTCACGACCTCGAACTTGCTTCTGTCATTCATGCACTGAAGCAGTGGCGACATTACCTTTTCGGTAATCGTTGCGAAATCTTCACCGACCACCAAAGTCTGAAGTATCTGTTTACTCAGCCAGATCTGAACCTCCGTCAGCAGAGATGGATGGAGACTGTTGCAGACTTTGACGTGGGTATATCCTATACCCCCGGCAAGGCTAATGTAATGGCTGATGCCTTGAGCCGCAAGTCTTACTGCAATCACCTCCAGGTTCACAAAGTTCAGCCCTCGCTTGTCGAAGAATTTAGAAAGCTGAACCTTCATATTGTTCCTCCTGGAGCACTCACTCCCCCTCCCCCGGAGTTCCGCAAGATGAATCTTCTTGTTGTTACTAAGGGTTCTCTAAATACCCTGGCTGTCGTACCAGATCTCGTAGCTGGTATAAAGACTATTCAAGGTTATGACTCTGAAGTCCATAAGATTAAACGCCATCTAGCAGAAGGAAAGCCCTCATTCTTCACTATCGCCGATGATGGCGCCTTGTACTTCAAAGGCCACCTAGTGGTACCATGTTCGAAGAAAAACCTGGATAAGACTAAAAGGGTTATGAAAGAAGCTCATGATACGCCTCTGTCCATCCATCCTGGTAGTACAAAGATGTACCAGGATATTCGTCAAAGATTCTGGTGGTCTAATATGAAGCAGGACATTGCTCGTTATGTTGCTGAGTGTGACGTTTGCCGCCGTATCAAAGCAGAGCATCAAAGGCCAGATGGAACTCTGCAACCTATCTCTATTCCTGAATGGAAATGGGACCATGTTGAAATGGACTTTGTCACTGGATTTCCCAAATTGCAGAAAGGTAATGATGCTATTCTTGTCGTCATTGACCAGCTTTCTAAAGTTGCACATTTTCTGGCGGTTAAAGAGACAATCCCTGCTAGTCAGCTTGCTACTCTCTACATGTCCAGAATTGTTTCGCTTCACGGTATTCCACTCTTATCAGTTCAGACCGTGGTAGCTTATTCACTTCAAGATTTTGGGCAAGTTTCCAAGAAGCTATGGGAACTCATTTGTCGTTCAGTACGGCGTTTCATCCTCAATCGCAAGGACAGGTTGAACATGTCAACCAAGTTCTCGAATACATGCTTCGAGCTTGTGTAATTTCCTTCGGCAAGAAATGGGAGGAATCTCTTCCATATGCCGAGTTCTCTTATAATAATAGCTATCAAGCTAGTCTGAAGATGTCCCCCTTCGAAGTGCTATATGGACGAAAGTGTCGAACCCCTCTGAACTGGTCAGAAACTGGGGAACGTCCACTCTTCGGTCCGGATATTATCCAATAGGCTGAAGAACAAGTTCGCATTATTCGCGACAATCTCAAGACTGCTCAGTCACGTCAGAAAAGTCAGTATGACCGTCATCACACAGACATGGTTTATCAACCTGGCGAAAAGGCTATCTTCGAGTTACACCAATGAAGGGTGCTCACCGCTTCGGGATCAAGGGCAAGCTAGCTCCTCGCTATATTGGCCCATTCAGTATTCTCGATAGGCGTGGAAAAGTGGCATATCAACTGGAGCTTCCGCCAAACCTTTCCAGGTTCACGATGTGTTTCACGTGTCACAACTCCGCTGTTGCTTCAAGCATCCAATCCGAGCAGTGGATCATGAAGTGCTCGAATTGCAACAGGACCTCTCCTATAAAGAGCATCCGGTCCGCATTCTCGACCAAGCTGAACGCCGCACACGTCAAAAGGCGATCAAGTTCCTCAAAGTCCAGTTGTCGAATCACTCTGAAGACGAAGCCACATGGGAACGCGAGGACCGCCTGCGTGATGAATACCCCGCACTGTTTCCTTCTACCTCCTAAATCTCGGGACGAGATTTCTTGTAGTGGAGGAGATTTGTAACGCCCGGATGATCACGCTACAGTAACCCCACGCTAATCATGCCATGACACCTCGGTTACTGTTGCTAACCTCGCAATGATTCGAAACCATTTCAAATTTAAATTCTAAATGAGTGAAATGACAAAAGTTTTCAAAATATTAAACAAAAATGTTCGGTGTGTGACAAATATTGCTAGGGTAATTATCGTAAAGAAAACACATTTTTATAAATGCCTAAATGACTTAAAATGAAATAAAATAGAAGGAAAATAAATAAAAGAAAGAAAATGCAAAAGGGAAAAACAAACAGAAAAGAAAAAAGAGAGGAGAAAGCCCCCCGGCCCCTTGGGCTTCGGCCCATCAGGCCACAACCGATTCGGCCGGCCCACCCCGCCGCGCCCTTATCCCCCACTCTCCCTCACAACCCACCGACACTCCCCCACTCTCCAAAATATCTCCCCCCTCCCCCCCGACTGGATCGGGATCGAGGGAGGAGACCACCGATGCCGCCGCCTCGTCCTCGCCCTCGCCGAACGACGACCTCGCCGGCGCCTCCTCCTCGCCGGCCTGCTTCCGCGTCGACGCCGTCGTCCCCATCGCCCTCCTCACGCCCCACTGCCCCGCTCCGTACTTCCCCTCGTGAGCCCCCCTCTCCTAGTCTCTCGCTCGTCCCTGCATCGCCGCGCCCCGTCCTGCCCGGCGTGCCCCCCTCCCGCGCGCATGCCCGAACCTCGCCTCGCTCTGCCGCTTCACTCGCCGCGCCCTCGTCCCGCACAGGCGCGCGCCAGCGCCCGACATGGCCACCACCCGCACCTCCCTCGCCGCGGTCCGCCTCCCTATGCTGGCTGCTCGCCGCGGCTCGCATCGCCGCGCCCGCACCGGCCACGGCCTCGCCTAGCGCCCGTGCACCACATCCCCTTCCCCTGCTCTGCTGTGGCCTCGCCGGCCTGCGCCGGCCTCCACTCCTACCCTGACCTTGCACGGCCCCGTCGCACGCGCGCGCGCACCACCTGCTGCCCTGTCGTGCTCCCCGCAGCCTTGCCGAGCCCGCTGCTCCGCCTCCGCGCGCCTCGCCATCTGCTCCCGCTCCGTCCCACCCCTGGCCGTGTGCAGCCCGCGCGCTGGCTACGCCCAGCGCCTCGCCCGCCCCTGCCCACTGCCGCGCTCGGCCACTGTGGCCGGCCGAACTCGCCCACGACGGCGCCCCTGGCCGCAAGGTCGCCCCGATGCCCCCCCGCCTCCACCTGCTGCCGAGCCGCCCCGGCTCCGCCCCCTCACCTCCGCGGCTCGCCCCTCCTCTTGCGCCAGCCTCTGCTCCGCCGCCGAACCCCCATGCGTCGTCACCGCCCGCTGGCGAGCGCGCGCCCCAGCCTCGCCATGCCTCCCCCCGTTGGCCGCGCCTGTGGCAGCGGGCGGGCACCCGTTGCGCCATACGGGCGACGCCCGACGCCCGCTACTGCCCGTAACCCGCAAGCCCCCCCTGGGGCCTATGACAGTGGGCCCCCATGCCCAGAACGTTTTAAAAAAAGGGTTTTAAAAAATGAATAATTAATTAATTAATTAATTAACTTAATTAATCTTGATTAATTAAACTAAACAGTTAATTAAACTAATTAATCCTGATTAGATTGACCTAATCAATTAACTAAACCCTAATTAACCTAATAGAGTATGATAGGTGGGTCCCACTGGACCCACGCGTCAGTTTGACCCAGTCAACCCCTGTTGACTGCTGACGTCAGCATGACATCATGCTGATGTCATAAATCCAATTTCGAATTAAATTAAATAATTAATTAAATTCCAGAAATTAATAAAATCTTTAGAAAATCATACCTTTTAATCCGTAACTTGAATTAAATTATTTTCAACATGAAAGTTGCTCAGAACGACGAGACGAATCCGGATACGCAACCCGTTTGTCCGCCACGCATGCCTAGCATAGCAAACACGCAACTTTCCCCCTCCGGTTCATCTGTCCGAAAACGCGAAACACCGGGAGTACTTTCCCGGATGTTTTCCTCCTTCACCGGTACCATCTTGTACCGCGTTAGGGCACACCTAGCACCACGCTTTGTCATGTCATGCATCGTCATGTATTTGTTTGCATTATATTTATTGTTTCTTCCCCCTCTTCTCTCGCTAGACACCGAGACCGACGCCGCTGCTACCCAGTACAACTACGGTGTTGACGACACCTCTCTCTTGCCAGAGCAACCAGGCAACCCCCCCCCCCTTTGATCACCAGATATCGCCTACTATTCTCTCTACTTCTTGCATTAGAGTAGTGTAGCATGTTACTGCTTTCCGTTAATCCTATTCTGATGCATAGCCTGTCATTGTTGCTCCGGCTATTGATACCTTACCTGCAATCCTAAATGCTTAGTATAGGATGCTAGTTTACCATTAGTGGCCCTACATTCTTGTCTATCTGCCATGCTATACTATCAGGCCGTGATCACTTGGGAGGTGGTCACGGGTATATACTTATATATAATATATGATACTTGTGGTGATTAAAGTCGGGTCGGCTCGTAGGAGTACCCGCGAGTGATTCCGATGTTGGGGGCTGAACGGGCAGGTGGCTCCATCCCGGTAGAGGTGTGCCTGAGTTCCCGAAGGCCCCCGACGGTTACTTTGTGGCGGAGCGACAGGGCAGGTTGAGACCACCTAGGAGAGAGGTGGGCCTGGCCCCGGTCGGCGTCCGTGGTTATATCAAAATAACACGCTTAATGAGATCTTGGTATTTGATCTGAGTCTGGCTACTGGCCTATACGCACTAACCATCTACGCAGGGACAGTTATGGGCACTCGACGTCGTGGTATCAGCCGAAGCCTTCGTGACATCAGCGATTGAGCGGCGCTCGCCGGGTTGGACCGCGTAACGCAACTTCCTTTGTAATGGAGGTTTCTAGGTCTGCTCGCTGGTCGCGTACGCAACATGCAGGTGTGCAATGGGCGATGGGCCAGACCCATGCGCCATAGGATTTAGACCGGCGTGCTGACCTCTCTGTTGTGCCTAGGTAGGGCTACGACGTGTTGATCTTCCGAGGCCGGGCATGACCCAGAAAAGTGTGTCCGGACAAAGGGGATCGAGTGTGTTGGGAAATGTGGTGCACCCCTGCAGGGAAGTTAATCTATTCGAATAGCCATGATCTTCGGTAACAGGACTACTCGAAGTTGTACCTTGACCTTATGACAACTTGAACCGGATACCTAATAATACACACCCTTCCAAGTGCCAGATACAACCGGTGATCGCTCTCTCACAGGGCGACGAGGGGAGGATCATCAGTTAGGATATTGCTACACGATACTACTTGGTGAACTTACCATCTACTCTCTTCTCCTGCTGCAAGATGGAGGTTACCAGAAGCGTAGTCTTCGAAAGGCCTAGCTATCCCCCTCTTATTCTGGCATTCTGCAGTTTAGTCCACATATGATACCCTTATTCCATTTGATACCAATGCATACATATGTAGTGTAGCTCCTTGCTTGCGAGTACTTTGGATGAGTACTCACGGTTGCTTTGCTTCCTCTTTTTTCCCTTTCTATACCCGATTGCTGCGACCAGACGTTGGAGCCCAGGAGCCAGACGCCACCGTCGACGACGACTACTACTACTCGGGAGGTTCCTACTACTACGTGCAGCCCGCTGACGACGACCAGGAGTAGTTTAGGAGGATCCCAGGCAGGAGGCCTGCGCCTCTTTCGATATTTATCCCAGTTTGTGCTAGCCTTCTTAAGGCAAACTTGTTTAACTTATGTCTGTACTCAGATATTGTTGCTTCTGCTGACTCTTCTATGATCGAGCTCTTGTATTCGAGCCCTCGAGGCCCCTGGCTTGTAATATGATGCTTGTATGACTTATTTTATTTGTAGAGTTGTGTTGTGATATCTTCCCGTGAGTCCCTGATCTTGATCGTACACGTTTGCGTGTATGATTAGTGTACGATTGAATCGGGGGCGTCACACCCTTGTAGACCGAAAGTGGAAGCGTTAAATAACGCGGTTGATGTAGTCGAACATCTTCGCGATCCAACCGATCAAGTACCGAACGCACGGCACCTCCGTGATCTGCACACGTTCAGCTCGGTGACGTCCCTCGTACTCTTGATCTAGCTGAGGCCGAGGGAGAGTTTCATCAGCACGACGGTGTGGTGACTGATACGTCTCCGTCGTATCTATTATTTTTGATTGTTCCATGCCAATATTATATAACTTTCATATACTTTTGGCAACTTTTTATACTATTTTTGGGACTAACATATTGATCCAGTGCCCAGTGCCAGTTCCTGTTTGTTGCATGTTTTTTGTTTCGCAAAAAATCCATATCAAACGGAGTCCAAACGGGATAAAAACTGACGAAGATTTTTTTGGAATATATGTGATTTTTGGGAAGAAGAATCAACGCGAGACGATGCCCGAGGGGGCCATGAGGCAGGGGGCACGCCCTAGGGGGTCAAGCGCGCCCTGGGCCCTCGTGGCCACTCCGTAAGGCGGTTGGTGCCCTTGTTTATCCGCAAGAAAGCCAATATCCGGATACAAATCGTGTTAACATTTCAGCTCAATCGGAGTTACGGATCTCCGGGAATATAAGAAACGGTGAAAGGCCAGAATCTGGAACGCAGAAACAGAGAGAGACAGAGAGACATATCCAATCTCGGAGGGGCTCCCGCCCCTCTGCCGCCATGGAGGCCATGGACCAGAGGGGAAACCTTCTCCCATCTAGGGAGAAGGTCAAGGAAGAATAAGAAGAAGGGGGGCTCTCCCCCCCTCTCTCCCGGTGGTGCCGGAACGCCGTCGGGGCCATCATCGTGTGACGGCGATCTACACCAACACCTCCGTCATCTTCACCAACATCTCCATCACCTTCCCCCATCTATCTACAGCGGTCCACTCTCCCGCAACATGCTGTACCCTCTACTTGAACATGGTGCTTTATGCTTCATATCATTATCCAATGATGTGTTGCCATCCTATGATGTCTGAGTAGATTTTTGTTGTCCTATCGTTAATTGGTGAATTGCTATGATTGGTTTAATTTGCTTGTGGTTATGTTGTTGTCCTTTGGTGCCCATAATATGAGCGCGCGCGTGGATCACACCATAGGGTTAGTTGTATGTTGATAGGACTATGTATTGGAGGGCAAGAGTGACAGAAGCTTCAACCTAGCATAGAAATTGATGCATACGGGACTGAAGGGGGACCAATATATCTTAATGCTATGGTTGGGTTTTACCTTAATGAACGTTAGTAGTTGCGGATTCTTGCTAATAGTTCCAATCATAAGTGCATAGAATTCCAAGTCAGGGATGACATGCTAGAAGTGGCCTTTCCCACATAAAACTTGCTATCGGTGTAGTAACATAGTCAATTGCTTAGGGAAAATTTCGCAACTCCTACCACCACTTTTCTACACTCACTATACTTACTTTATTGCTTCTTTACCTAAACATCCCCTAGTTTTTATTTACGTCCTCTTTATATTCTTACAAACCTATCCCGTTACACCTACAAAGTACTTCTAGTTTTATACTTGTTCTAGGTAAAACGAACGTCAAGCGTGCGTATAGTTGTATCGGTGGTCGATAAAACTTGAGGGAATATTTGTTCTATCTGTTGGGTTCGACACTCTTACTTATCGAAAGAGGCTACAATTGACCCCCTATACTTGTGGGTTATCAAGACCTTTTTCTGGCGCCGTTGCCAGGGAGTTATAGCGTGGGGTGAATATTCTCGTGTGTGCTTGTTTGCTTTATCACTAAGTAGTTTTTATTTGTTGTTCTAAGTTGTTCTCTATCTTTAGTTATGGATATGGAACACGAAATACCAAAAAAATAGGTTTACTTGCTACTCATGGAGATGGGGAACCTCCTAAAACCCTCGATGCTCATTATGTGAAAGATATTATGCACTACTTTAATAATCCTGAGAAAACCCCATTCAATTATGTAATGGGAGACACGTTGGATCAACGTGAATAGTTTAGGGATTATCGCTTGACTCAAAAAGAGAAACTATCATGGGATCAAATTTATATGTTGCATTGGTATGCTCGGCAACTATACTTAAGATATGACTAGCAAATATACCCGTGCGTTGCAGCGGGGAAGTCCGAAACCCAATAATAGACAAAATTAGATGAAGCATACAATTATACTCGCAAAATAAGAGGCAACCGTTTAATGAATCACTTTTTTTTGCATGTCTTCTTCATGTTATTTCTCTGTCGCAACTACTACAGTAGACAGATTCAAAGGTGGCAAATAATAGAGAACAATGCCGATACCTAAATTAATGGTTTCCAAATACGACAATAAGTTTGAAGCCTTACCTTCACTCACAACTTTGATAATGCCACCGATACTGATAGGACACTGATTAGATATGTTCACTAACACTAAAAAATTGGGTCCAAGCACTTTAGCATATGGAATATTTATATTAGGTTTTTTACAAGGAAAATATTTATAACAGTTAATGTGGGAAAAAGTATGAGATTACTCTTTAAGCAAAACAATAATAGTGGACAATAAATAATATCTTTTTTAACACAATAAACAATATCTAAGTTAGTATGTCTCGGGATAAACTGAACTAAGTATAATACAGAATAATGCATTTAACAATTTGTTTTAAATCTTGATTAAATTATGCTCAGAAAATGTTATAATAATCTACGTATAACACAAATTTTAGTCAATTTGTCACAACTGAGACAAAAAGTTTTGTACTGAAATATGTATTATTCAGTAGATCAAAATATTTTTGTGGTGGAAAGAAGAACAAAAATATATGAAAGTATTCTTCCAAGAAAAACCCTCCATAGTTCACACAGTAGCTCTAGTTTTAACCATGAAAATAAAAACATGAGACACAAAAATCATACTGTACACAATATTTGTGGTGAGAATTGAAAAAATCATACAAACCGGCATGTATTTGATCATAACGAATTCACATATGGCCCCAAATTGAGCAATCACGCTAACACCAATCATGCATTGTGATCTGATAAACTACAAAATGATGAAGTGCTTTTTTTTTAAAGGCTAACATTGATGAAGTGGCTGTTTGTTCCTCCTCGAACATGCACCTCCCGCGCCTCCGCTCATCCACGAAGTTGTCAGTGTCACCACCCTATAGCAGCTGCACAGCATGCTCGATCCGGCGCCACTGCATTTGCTCCTTGGTCTCACGCGGATGGAACGGCAACATGGAGATGTGACGCTGGCGGCCGCAGTGGGCAGGCTGAAGCTCCTCGCCGCGGGCCTTAATTAAATTGGATTGATTCACATGAACACCGGCTTCCAAGTCCGCGCATACGCATGCCCTAATTCTTGATCTGATTTCCATTTGTTCTTGCACCCGGTAGGGTCACTATTTTCATCTTGTTCATCTCTGCCTCGGGTTCAACAACTCTTCCTTTTTCCTGTATGCACCGCACAACGATGTTAAATCCTTCCCTCTTATAATATTTGTTGCCAAACTGAACACAATCATCCCCCTCTCATTATTAATTCTGTAGACGGCTAATGGCATACCTTCCTTTTTCCGGTATGCACGGCACAACGATGTTAATTCCTTCCCTCTCATAATATTTGTTGTCAAACTGAACACAATCATCCCCCTCTCATTATTAATTCTGTAGACGGCTTGTTGATTTCATATTGGGGATGTATATAAACTGGTGGAAAAGTTTGCAAGGTAGCAAGGTGGGACTATATATTTAATAGAAAAACGAATCTTCTCATCAGTGCAATGGTTAGCTTGGTTGGTTGTGTCCCTTGCATGATGATGCTCTGATCCATTGTTCGATCCCCACAATCGTAGTATTTTTTATTATTGTAGAAAGCCTGGCCCAGGCAGCCCTAGGAACCGCTAGAAACATTATACGGGCCAGAATATGTGGGCCAATAATGCGCCTCAACCAGTAACTATTTTTTGCTAAAAATTAGTACCACCTCGGATAGTCAAAAAATCTAAAAAATCCAAAAAATAATATGGGTGAACTGATGAAAAAATTGGCGAAACGCACCTTGCTTTATTAGTAGGTATAGATTATACTTGTTGCTCTAGGATGAAGGCTCCACACCTTCCCTTTTCATGCGAATTTAATGATAATGAAACCTTAGCTTCTTATGCTAATAGTATATATGATTACTATGATGTGGAACGAATAGAAGAATTTGTTGATTTTAAGGGTGCTTGTGAAATTGAATCTTCTAGGGCATATTTCCTTCAATGATGAAGTTTACCGGCGCAGGGCTTCGCCAAAGCACTATGACGATATGACTGAGGTGTGTAACTGTGGAGGGGGGCACCGCAAACGGCTAAGAGAAACTTTGGTGTGCCATTGGGGTGCCCCCCTCCCACATATATAAAGGGGGGAGGAGAGGTGGCCGGCCCTAGAGGGGGGTGCGCCATGGGGGAGTCCTACTTGGACTCCTGGTCCAAGTAGGATTCGGTCCCCCCTTTCCTAGTCCAAGTAGGAGAAGAAGGGAAGGAGGAAAGGAAGAGAAGAAAGGAGGGGGCTTGTCCAATTCGGACTGGGCAAGGGCGGCGCCACCTCTGGCCGGCCCTCTCTCTTCTCCACTAAGGTCCATGATGGCCCATTAACTTCCTGGGGGGAGGGGTTCCGGTAACCCCCAGTACTCCAAAACTTATCCCAAACGACCCGAACCATTCCGGTGTCCGAATGTAGCCCTCCAATATATGAATCTTTATGTCTCGACCATCTAGAGACTCTTCATCATGTCTGTGATCTCATCTGGGACTCTGAACAAACTTCAGTTCATCAAAACACGGAACTCATAATACAAATCGTCATCGAACGTTAAGCGTGCAGATCCTACGGGTTCGAGAACTATGTAGACATGACCGAGACATATCTCCGGTCAATAACCAATAGCGGAACCTGGATGCTCATATTGGCTCCTACATATTCTACGAAGATATTTATCGGTCAAACTGCATAACAACATACGTTGTTCCCTTTGTCATCGGTATGTTGCTTGCCGGAGATTTGATCATCGGTATCATCATACCAAGTTCAATATCTTCACCGGCAAGTCCTTTTACTCGTTCTGTAATGCATCATACTGTGGCTAACTCATTAGACACATTGCTTGCAAGGCTCATAGTGATGCGCATTACCGAGAGGGCCCAGAGATACCTCTCCGATACACAGAGTGACAAATCCTAATCTCGATCTATGCCAACTCAACAAACACCATCGAAGACACCTGTAGAGCATCTTTATAATCACCTAGTTATGTTGTGACGTTTGATAGCACACAAGGTGTTCCTCCGGTATTCGGGAGTTGCATAATCTCATAGTCTGATGAACATGTATAAGTTATGAAGAAAGCAATAGCAAAAACACTAAATGATCATTATGCTAAGCTAATGGATGGGTCTTGTCCATCACATCATTCTCTAATGATGCAACCCCATTCATCAAATGACAATACATGTCTATGGCTAGGAAACTTAACCATCTTTGATTAACGAGCTAGTCAAGTAGAGGCATACTAGGGACACTCTGTTTGTCTATGTATTCACACATGTACTAAGTTTTCGGTTAATACAATTCTAACATGAATAATAAACATTTATCATGATATAAGGAAATATAAATAACAACTTTATTATTGCCTCTAGGGCATATTCCCTTCAGTATCCCACTTGCACTAGAGTCAATAATCTAGATTACAAAGTAATGATTCTAACACCCATGGAGTCTTGGTGCTGATCATGTTTTGCTCGTGAGAGAGGCTTAGTCAACGGGTCTGGAACATTCAGATCCATATGTATCTTGCAAATCTCTATGTCTTCCTCCTTGACTTGATCGCAGATGGAATTGAAGCGTCTCTTGATGTGCTTGGTTCTCTTGTGAAATCTGGATTCCTTTGCCAAGGCAATTGCACCAGTATTGTCACAAAAGATTTTCATTGGACCCGATGCACTAGGTATTACACCTAGATCGGATATGAACTCCTCCACCCAGACTCCTTCATTTGCTGCTTTCGAAGAAGCTATGTACTCCGCTTCACACGTAGATCCCGCTACGACGCTTTGTTTAGAACTGCACCAACTGACAGCTCCACCGTTTAATGTAAACACGTATCCGGTTTGCGATTTAGAATCGTCCGGATCAGTGTCAAAGCTTGCATCAACGTAACCTTTTACGATGAGCTCTTTGTCACCTCCATATACGAGAAACATATCCTTAGTCCTTTTCAGGTACTTCGGGATGTTCTTGACTGCTGTCCAGTGATCCACTCCTGGATTACTTTGGTACCTCCCTGCTAAACTTATAGCAAGGCACACATCAGGTCTGGTACACAGCATTGCATACATGATAGAGCCTATGGCTGAAGCATGGGGAACATCTTTCATTTTCTCTCTATCTTCTGCATTGGTCGGGCATTGAGTCTGACTCAACTTCACACCTTGTAACACAGGCAAGAATCCTTTCTTTGCTTGATCCATTTTGAACTTTTTCAAAATCTTGGCAAGGTATGTGCTTTGTGAAAGTCCAATTAAGCGTCTTGATCTATCTCTATAGATCTTAATGCCTAATATGTAAGCAGCTTCACCGAGGTCTTTCATTGAAAAACTCTTATTCAAGTATCCCTTTATGCTATCCAGAAATTCTATATTATTTCCAATCAGTAATATGTCATCTACATATAATATCAGAAATGCTACAGAGCTCCCACTCACTTTCTTGTAAATATAGGCTTCTCCAAAAGTCTGTATAAAACCATATGCTTTGATCATGTATAAAACCATATGGTTTGATCACACTATCAAAGTGTATATTCCAACTCAGAGAGGCTTGCACCAGTCCATAAATGGATCACTGGAGCTTGCACACTTTGTTAGCACCTTTTGGATCGACAAAACCTTGTGGTTGCATCATATACAGCTCTTCTTTAAGATATCCATCAAGGAATGCAGTTTTGACATCCATTTGCCAAATTTCATAATCATAAAATGCGGCAATTGCTAACATGATTCAGACAGACTTAAGCATCGCTACGGGTGAGAAGGTCTCATCATAGTCAAATCCTTGAACTTGTCGAAAACCTTTTGCAACAAGTCGAGCTTTGTAGATAGTAACATTACCGTCAGCGTCAGTATTCTTCTTAAAGATCCATTTATTCTCTATTGCTTGCCGATCATCGGGCAAGTCAACCAAAGTCCACACTTTGTTCTCATACATGGATCCCATCTCAGATTTCATGGCTTCAAGCCATTTTGCGGAATCTGGGCTCATCATCACTTCCTCATAGTTCGTAGGTTCGTCATGGTGAAGTAACATGACCTCCAGAACAGGATTACTGTACGACTCTCGTGCGGCTCTTACTCTGGTTGACCTACCAGGTTCGGCAGTAACTTGATTAGAAGTTTCATGATCATCATCATTAGCTTCCTTAGTAATTGGTGTAGGAATCATTGGAACTAATTTCTGTGATGAACTACTTTTCAATAAGGGAGAAGGTACAATTACCTCATCAAGTTCTACTTTCCTCCCACTCACTTCTTTCGAGAGAAACTCCTTCTCTAGAAACGATCCATTCTTAGCAAAGAATATCTTGCCTTCGGATCTGTGATAGAAGGTGTACCCAACAGTCTCCTTTTGGTATCCTATGAAGACACATTTCTCTGATTTGGGTACGAGCTTATTGATACGTCCATTCTGCATCATGCTTTTATATCGATGTTTATCGCATTATGGACTGTTATTTCACTTTATGTCACAATACTTATGGATATTCTCTCTTATTTTACAAGGTTTACATAAGGAGGGAGAATGCCGGCAGCTGGAATTCTGGGCTGGAAAAGGAGCAAATATTAGAGACCTATTCTGCGCAACTCCAAAAGTCCTGAAACTCCACGGAACGTCTTAAAATAAATAAAGAAAAATCTTCGCCAAAGATGAAGGCCAGGGGGCCCACACCCTGCTCACGAGGGTGGGGGCGCGCCCCCTACCTCGTGGGCCCCCTGGTGGCTCTCCGACGCCCATCTTCTCCTATATGAAGTCTTTCGATGAGAAAAAATAGAAGGGAACTTTTCGGGACGAGACTCCGCCGCCACGAGGCGGAACCTTGGCGGATCCAATCTAGAGCTCCAGCAGAGCTGTTCTGCCGGGGATACTTCCCTCCGGGAGGGGGAAATCATCACCATCGTCATCACCAACGCTCCTCTCATCGAGAGAGGGCAATCTCCATCAACATCTTCACCAGCACCATCTCATCTCCAAACCCTAGTTCATCTCTTGTATCCAATTCTTGTCTCAAAGTCCGGGATTGGTGCTAGTAGGTTGCTAGTAGTGTTGATTACTCATTGTAGTTGATGCTAGTTGGTTTAATTGGTGGAAGATCATATGTTCAGATCCTATATGCATATTATTAACCCTCTGATTATGAACATGAATATGCTTTGTGAGTAATTACGTTCGTTCTTGAGGACAAGGGAGAAGTCTTGCTATGACTAGTCATGTGAATTTGGTATTCGTTTGATATTTTGATAAGATGTATGTTGTCTAGCCTCTAGTGGTGTTATGTGAACGTCGACTACATAACACTTCACCATTATTTGGGCCTAGAGGAATGCATTGGGAAGCAGTAAGTAGATGATGGGTTGCTAGAGTGACAGAAGCTTAGGCCCTAGTTTATGCGTTGCTTCGTAAGGGGCTGATTTGTATCCACATGTTTTATGCTATGGTTAGGTTTACCGTAATACTTTTGTTGTAGTTTCGGATGCTTGCAATAGAGGTTAATCATAAGTGGGATGCTTGTTCAAGTAAGAACAGCACCCAAGCACCGGTCCACCCACATATCAAATTATCAAAGTATCGAACGCGAATCATATGAACTTGATGAAAACTAGCTTGACGATATTCCCATGTGTCCTCGGGAGCGCTTTTCCTATTATAAGAGTTTGTTCCGGCTTGTCCTTTGCTACAAAAGGATTGGGCCATCTTGCTGCACTTTATTTACTTTTGTTACACGTTGCTCGTTACAATTTATCCTATCACAAAACTATTTGTTACCACTTATTTCAGTACTTGCAGAGAATACCTTGCTGAAAACCGCTTATCATTTCCTTTTGCTCCTCGTTGGGTTCGACACTCTTACTTATCAAAAGGACTACGATAGATCCCCTATACTTGTGGGTCATCAAGACTCTTTTCTGGCGCCGTTGCCGGGGAGTGTAGCGCTTTTGGTAGGTGGAATTTGGTAAGGAAAATTTTATATAGTGTGCTGAAATTTACTGTCACTTGTTAATATGGAAAGTAATTCTCTGAGGGGCTTGTTCGGGGTATCTTCACCCCGTCACGTAGAGCAAAGAGTTGCTCCTCAACCTACTGAACCTATTAAAAATGAAACTCCTTTTGAATTTCCTTCGGGTATGATGGAAAAACTGCTAGCTAACCCTTTTACAGGAGATGGAACAAAGCATCCTGATGAACACTTAATATATGTGGATAAAGTTTGTGGATTATTTAAGCTTGCAGGTATACCCGATGATGTTGCTAAGAAGAAGGTCTTCCCTTTATCTTTGGAGGGAGACGCATTGATATGGTATAGGCTATGTGATGATATGAGATCATGGGACTATAAAAGATTGAAGCTGGAATTTCATCGAAAGTATTACCCTATGCATCTTGTTCATCGTGATCACAATTATATATATAATTTCTGGCCTCGCGAAGGAGAAAGCATCGCTCAAGCTTGGGGAGGCTTAAACCAATGTTATATTCATGCCCCAATCATGAGCTCCCAAGAGAAATAATTATGCAAAGTTTTTATGCTCGGCTTTCTGATAACAATCGAACCATGCTCGATACTTCTTGTGCTGGCTCTTTTATGATGAAGACTATTGAATTCAGATGGAATTTATTAGATAGAATTAAACGCAAATTTGAAGATTGGGACCTCGACGAAGGTAAGGAGTCAGGTATGACACCTAAGTTTGATTGTGTGAAATCTTTTATGGATACCGATATTTTCCGTAAGTTTAGCACTAAATATGGACTTGACTCTGAGATAGTAGCTTCTTTCTGTGAATCTTTTGCTACTTATGTTGATCTCCCTAAGGAGAAGTGGTTTAAATATCATCCTCCCATAGAAGTAAAAGTAGCTGCACCTATTAAAGTTGAAGAAAAGACTATCACTTATAATGACCCTATTGTTCCTACTTCTTATATTGAGAAACCACCTTTCCCTGTTAGAATAAAGGATCATGCTAAAGCTTCAACTGTTGTTCGTAAAAGCAATATTAGAACTTATACACCTCCTGAGCAAGTTAAAGTAGAACCTAATATTGCTATTGTTAAAGATCTCTTGTCTGATAATATAGATGGGCATGTTATTCAGTTCGATGGTGAAACTGCTAGAATTGCTAAGCCTTGTGATAAAGATAAACATAGACCTATGGTAGGCGTGCCCGTTATTTCTGTTAAAATAGGAGATCATTGTTATCATGGCTTATGTGATATGGGTGCTAGTGCTAGTGTTATACCTTATGACTTGTATGAAGAAATTAAGAATGAAATTGCACCTGCTGAGTTAGAAGATATTGATGTCACAATTAAACTTGCCAATAGAGATACTATTTCAGCGATGGGAATTGTTAGAGATGTTGAAGTCTTGTGTGGGAAAACTAAATATCATGCTGATTCTCTTGTTCTTACTTCTCCGCAAGATAGCTTTTGTCCCATTATATTTGGTAGACCCTTCTTAAATACTGTCAATGCTACCATAGATTGCACTAAGAATGTTGTTACTGTTGGCTTGGATGATATGGTTCATGAGTTTCATTTCTCTAAATTTAGTAAACAACATCGTGAGGAAGAATTATCTAGTAAGGATGAAATTATTGGTCTTGCTTCTATTGCCGTACCTCCTAGTGATCCTTTATAACACTATTTGCTAGACCATGAAAATGATATGTTCATGAATGAAAGAAGGGAAATAGATGAAGTATTCTTTAAACAGGAACCTATTCTGCATCACAACTTGCATGTTGAAATCTTAGGGGATCCTCCTCCACCCAAGGGTGATCCCGTGTTTGAGCTTAAACCTTTGCCTGATAATCTTAAATATTCTTATCTTGATGAAAAGAAGATATATCCTGTTATTATTAGTGCTAACCTTTCAGAGCATGAAGAAGAAAGATTATTGAAAACTCTGAAGAAGCATCGTGCTGCTATTGGATATACTCTTGATGATCTTAAGGGCATTAGTCCCACTCTATGTCAACATAAAATAAATTTGGAAGCAGATGCCAAACCAGTTCGTGATCCTCAACGACGTCTGAATCCTAAAATGAAAGAAGTGGTAAGAAAAGAAATACTAAAGCTTTTGGAGGCAGGTATAATCTATCCTGTTGCTGATAGTGAGTGGGTAAGTCCTGTCCATTGTGTCCCTAAGAAGGGAGGTATTACTGTTGTTCCTAATGATAAAGATGAATTGATTGCACAAAGAATTATCACAGGTTATAGGATGGTAATTGATTTCCGCAAATTAAATAAAGCTACTAAGAAAGATCATTACCCCTTACCTTTTATTGATCAAATGCTAGAAAGATTATGCAAACATACACACTATTGCTTTCTAGATAGTTATTTTGGTTTCTCTCAAATACCTGTGTCGGCTAGATCTCAATCAAAGACTACTTTTACATGCCCTTTTGGTACTTTTTCTTATAGACGTATGCCTTTTGGTTTATGTAATGCACCTGCTACCTTTCAAAGATGCATGATGGCTATATTCTCAGACTTTTGTGAAAAGATTTGTGAGGTTTTCATGGACGACTTTTCTGTCTATGGTTCCTCTTTTCATGATTGCTTGAGCAATCTTGATCGAGTTTTGCAGAGATGTGAAGAAACTAATCTTGTCTTGAATTGGGAAAAGTGCCACTTTATGGTTAATGAAGGTATTGTCTTGGGGCATAAAGTTTCTGAAAGAGGTATTGAAGTTGATAAAGCCAAGGTTGATGCTATTGAAAAGATGCCATGTCCCAAGGACATCAAAGGTATAAGAAGTTTCCTTGGTTACGCCGGATTTTACAGGAGGTTCATTAAGGACTTCTCAAAAAATTCTCGGCCTCTGACTAATTTATTGCAAAAAGATATACCATTTTTCTTTGATGATAATTGTGTAGAAGCATTTGAAATACTTAAGAAAGCATTAGTCACTGCACCTATTGTTCAGCCACCTGATTGGAATTTACCCTTCGAAATTAGGTGTGATGCTAGTGATTATGCTGTAGGTGCTGTTCTAGGGCAAAGAGTTGATAAGAAATTAAATGTTATTCATTATGCTAGTAAGACTCTAGACAATGCTCAAAGAAATTATGCTACTACTGAAAAAGAACTCTTAGCAGTTGTATTTGCTTGTGATAAGTTCAGATCTTATATTGTTGATTCTAAAGTAACTATTCAAACTGATCATGTTGCTATTAAATATCTTATGGAAAAGAATGATGCTAAGCCTAGACTTATTAGATGGGTTCTCTTACTAAAAGAATTTGATTTGCATATTGTTGATAGAAAGGGAGCTGAGAACCCCGTTGCAGACAACTTGTCTAGGTTAGAAAATATTCTTGATGACCCACTACCTATTAATGATAGCTTTCCTGATGAACAATTAAATGTTATAAGTACTTCTCGTAGTACTCCATGGTATGTTGATTATGCTAATTATATTGTTGCTAAGTTTATACCACCTAGCTTCACATACTAGCAACAGAAAAAGTTTTTCTACGATTTAAGACATTACTTTTGGGATGACCCACATCTTTATAAGGAAGGAGTAGATGGTGTTATTAGACGTTGTGTACCTGAGCATGAACAGGAACAGATCCTTCGCAAGTGTCATTACGAGTCTTATGGAGGACACAACGCTGGAGATAGAACTGCACATAAGGTATTGCAATCTGGTTTTTATTGGCCTACTCTCTTCAAGGATGCCCGTAATTTTGTCTTGTCTTGTGATGAATGTCAAAGAATTGGTAATATTAGTAGACGTCAAGAAATGCCTATGAATTATTCTCTTGTTATTTAACCGTTTGATGTTTGGGGCTTTGATTATATGGGACCTTTTCCTGCCTCTAATGGATACACACATATTTTAGTTGCTATTGATTACGTTACTAAGTGGGTAGAAGCTATTCCAACTAGTAGTGCTGATCATAACACTTCTAGTAAAATGCTTAAGGAAGTTATTTTCCCAATGTTTGGAGTCCCTAGATATTTAATGACTGATGGTGGTTCACACTTTATTCATGGTGCTTTCCGTAAAATGCTTGCTAAATATGATGTTAATCATAGAATTGCATCTCCTTATCACCCACAGTCTAGTGGTCAAGTAGAGTTGAGCAATAGAGAGCTCAAATTGATTTTGCAAAAGACTGTTAATAGGTCTAGAAAGAATTGGTCCAAAAACTTGATGATGCATTATCGGCTTATAGAACTGCATATAAAAATCCTATGGGTATGTCTCCGTATAAAATGGACTATGGAAAAGCATGTCACTTACCCCTCGAACTAGAACATAAGGCATATTGGGCTATTAAAGAGCTTAATTATGATTTTAAACTTGCCGGTGAGAAGAGGTTATTTGATATTAGCTCACTTGATGAATGGAGAACCCAAGCTTACGAAAATGCCAAGTTGTTTAAAGAAAAAGTTAAAAGATGACATGACAAAAGGATACAAAAGCGTGAGTTTAATGTAGGTGATTATGTATTGCTATACAACTCTCGTTTAAGATTTTTTGCAGGAAAACTTCTCTCTAAATGGGAAGGCCCCTATGTTATCGAAGAGGTCTATCGTTCCGGTGCCATAAAAATCAACAACTTCGAGGGCACAGATCCGAAAGTGGTAAATGGTCAAAGAATCAAACATTATATCTCAGGTAATCCCATAAATGTTGAAACCAATATTATTGAAACCGTAACCCCGGAGGAATACATAAGAGACACTTTCCGGAACGTTTCAGACTCCGAAAAGGAATAGGTATGTGGTACGGTAAGTAAACCGACTCTAAAACAATTTTTAAGGCAATATTTCTCCGTTTTAGAATATTTAGAAAAATAGAAAAATAAGTAGCAGTCCGAGAAGGACACGAGGGCCCCACGAGGGTGGTGGGCGCGCCCTACCCCCCTGGGCGTGCCCCCTACCTCGTGAGCACCTCGTGTGCCTTCCGGACTCTGTTTTCTTGCACGATACGTATTTTGGTCGGTTAAAATTCATTATATATTCTCCCACAGGTTTTGACTCCTGTATCACGCAAATATCCTCTGTTTTTGTTTCGAGCTGTCCCGTTGCAGATTAAATCAACATGTCTTCCTAGGATTCGGAAGGAGAAAGCTATGTGGATGATTACTTAGCAAATCCAAAGGTCTACGGAGATGTGGAACACGATGGATGGACCACGGAGGAAGAAGAGGACTATGAACCCAAGGGGAAGGAGGAGACGAGCTCAGATGAAGATGAAGCACCATTACCTCAACTTGGGGACATGCACGTGGAGTTCAAAAAGTCAAGTCTCCCTGATAGGGTAAAGAAACCCAAGTTCGAGTTTATCCCTTTTCGTCTCTTGCAGGAAAATAAGTAGGACCTATGCAAAAAAGATATTAACCCTAGAGTGGGAGATTGATGATCTGAGGGATCAAAATGCCGTCCTCAAGCGCAAATTAAGGGAGAAGCCTAAGCTATCAACTAAGCCAACATCACCACCACCTTCTTCACCGACAAAGGAGACATAATCACATGGGTATGGGCACTCCCCTTGGCAACTGCCAAGCTTGGGGGAGGTGCCCCGGTATCGTATCACAATCACAACTCCTATCTTTATCGTTTTCTTTTAGTTCGATCCTATTAGTGGTATCTTGATCTAGTAGAATAAAGTTTATGGCATGATCTAGTTTCGAGTTTTGCTTTATGATCCTTCTATGTAATCGAGTCTGTGAGCTATATATAATAAAGATTAGTGTTGAGTCAAGGGCTTGATTGTTTTGCCATGATCTTGGGTAAATAAAAGAAAAGAGAAAAAGAATAAAAAGAAACAAAAAGTTCATATTGATCTTATTGAGAGTAATGACTTCACATAAAAAGAGTATGATGATTAAAAGTTGTTGAGAGTTGGCAAACATAGCTTTGGTCATTGTTGCAATTAATAGGAAGTAATAAGGAAAGAGAGGTTTTCACATATAGATATATTATCATTGACATCTTTTATGATTGGGAGCACTCATTAAAATATGACATGCTAAAGAGTTGATGTTGGACAAGGAAGACAACGTAATGAGTTATGTCTTTCTTATATTTGAGATAAAGTATGTTGTCATGGATCCTCTAACTTGTTGAGCTTGCCTTTCCCCCTCATGCTAGCCAAATTCTCAGCACTAAGTAGAAATACTACTTGTGCTTCCAAAATCCCTAAACCAGTTTTGCCATGAGAGTCCACCATATCTACCTATGGATTGAGTAAGATCCTTCAAGTAAGTTGTCATCGGTGCAAAGCAATAAAAATTGCTCTAAATATGTATGATTGATTGGTGTGGGAGAAATAAGCTTTATACGATCTTGTGATGTGGAAGTAATAAAAGCGACGGACTGCATAATAAAGGTTCACATCACAAGGGGCAATATAAAGTGACGTTCTTTCGCATTGAGATTTTATATATCCAACCATAAAATCACATGGCAACCTCTGCTTCCCTCTGCGAAGGGCCTATCCTTTATTATTATCTTCTACCTTATGCAAGAGTCATGGTGATCTTCACCTTTTCTTTTTCATTTTATCTTTTGGCAAGCTCAGCATGTTGGAAAGAACATGATATATATATATATATGTAATTGGATGTAGGGGAGCATGAACCATTATTGTTGACATTACCCTTGAGGTAAAAGGTTGTGGGGCAAAACTATAAGCCCCTATCTTTCTTTATGTCCGATTAATACTCCGTAACCACAAGTATTGCGTGAGTGTTAGCAATTATGGAGGACTAAATGATAGTTGAGTATGTGGACTTGCTTTTTAGCTCTGACATAGACTCTTTCCGATGTTATGATAAATTGCAATTGCTTCAATGACTGAGATTATAGTTTGTCGGAGCCCAATAAGGTTTATGATTTATACTTTTGCATTGTGAATAGATCATCACTTGAACATAAGTAATGATATGAGAAAATCTATATATGTTGCTGTTATGAGAATAATCATGATGCCTTCATGTCCGTATTTTATTTTTATCGATGCCTCTACCTCTAAACATGAGGACATATTTATTGTTGTCGGCTTTTCGCTTGAGGACAACGAGGTCTAGGCTTGGGGGAGTTGATACGTCCATTCTGCATCATGCTTTTATATCGATATTTATCACATTATGGACTGTTATTTCACTTTATGTCACAATACTTATGGCTATTCTCTCTTATTTTACAAGGTTTACATAAGGAGGGAGAATGCCGGCAGCTGGAATTCTGGGCTGGAAAAGGAGCAAATATTAGAGACCTATTCTGCGCAACTCCAAAAGTCCTGAAACTCCACGGAACGTCCTAAAATAAATAAATAAAAATCCTCGCCAAAGATGAAGGCCAAGGGGCCCACACCCTGCTCACAAGGGTGGGGGCGCGCCCCCTAGCTCGTGGGCCCCCTGGTGGCTCTCCGACGCCCATCTTCTCCTATATGAAGTCTTTCGATGAGAAAAAAATAGAAGGGAACTTTTCGGGACGAGACTCCGCCGCCACGAGGCGGAACCTTGGCGGATCCAATCTAGAGCTCCGGCAGAGCTGTTCTGCCGGGGATACTTCCCTCCGGGAGGGGGAAATCATCACCATCGTCATCACCAACGCTCCTCTCATCGGGAGAGGGCAATCTCCATCAACATCTTCACTAGAACCATCTCATCTCCAAACCCTAGTTCATCTCTTGTATCCAATTCTTGTCTCAAAGTCCGGGATTGGTGGTAGTAGGTTGCTAGTAGTGTTGATTACTCCTTGTAGTTGATGCTAGTTGGTTTTATTGGTGGAAGATCATATGTTCAGATCCTATATGCATATTATTACACCTCTGATTATGAACATGAATATGCTTTGTGAGTAATTACGTTTGTTCCTGAGGACAAGGGAGAAGTCTTGCTATGAGTAGTCATGTGAATTTGGTATTCGTTTGATATTTTGATAAGATGTATGTTGTCTAGCCTCTAATGGTGTTATGTGAACGTCGACTACATAACACTTCACCATTATTTGGGTCTAGAGGAAGGCATTGGGAAGTAATAAGTAGATGATGGGTTGCTAGAGTGACAGAAGCTTAAACCCTAGTTTATGTGTTGCTTCGTAAGGGGCTGATTTGGATCCACATGTTTCATGCTATGGTTAGGTTTACCTTAATACTTTTGTTGTAGTTGCGGATGCTTGCAATAGAGGTTAATCATAAGTGGGATGCTTGTTCAAGTAAGAACAGCACCCAAGTACCGGTCCACCCACATATCAAATTATCAAAGTATCGAACGCGAATCATATGAACGTGATGAAAACTAGCTTGACGATATTCCCATGTGTCCTCGGGAGCGCTTTTCCTATTATAAGAGTTTGTTCCGGATTGTCCTTTGCTACAAAAGGATTGGGCCATCTTGCTGCACTTTATTTACTTTTGTTACACGTTGCTCGTTACAATTTATCCTATCACAAAACTATCTGTTACCACTTATTTCAGTACTTGCAGAGAATACCTTGCTGAAAACCGCTTATCATTTCCTTCTGCTCCTCGTTGGGTTTGACACTCTTACTTACCGAAAGGACTACGATAGATCCCCTATACTTGTGGGTCATCACTTATCAGGTTGAAGTTTTTCACATAAGCATCGCAGCCCTAAACTTTAAGAAACGACAACTTGGGTTTCTTGCCAAACCACAATTCATATGGTGTCGTCTGAACGGATTTTGATGGTGACCTATTTAACGTGAATGCAACCGTCTCTAAAGTATAACCTCAAAATGACAGTGATAAATCAGTAAGAAACATCATAGATCGCACCATATCTAATAAAGTGCGGTTACGACGTTCGGACACACCATTATGCTGTGGTGTTCCAGGAGGCGTGAGTTGCAAAACTATTCCACATTGTTTCAATTGAAAACCAAACTCATAACTCAAATATTCACCTCCACGATCCGATCGTAGAAATTTTATTTTCTTGTTACGATGATTTTCCACTTCACTCTGAAATTCTTTGAACTTCTCAAATGTTTCAGACTTATGTTTCATTAAGTAGATATACCCATATCTGCTCAAATCATCTGTGAAGGTCAGAAAATAACGATACCCACCACGAGCATCAACACTCATCGGACCACATACATCAGTATGTATTATTTCCAATAAGTCTGTTGCTCGCTCCATTGTTCTAGAGAACAGGGTCTTAGTCATCTTGCCCATGAGGCATGGTTCGCAAACATCAAGTGATTCATAATCAAGTGATTCCAAAAGTCCATCAACATGCAGTTTCTTCATGCGTTTTACACCAATATGACCTAAACGGCAGTGCCACAAATAAGTTGCACTATCATTATTAAACTTATATCTTTTGGTTTCAACACTATGAATATGTGTGTCACTACTATCGAGATTTAATAAGAATAGACCACTCCTTAAGGGTGCATGACCATAAAAGATATTACTCATATAAATAGAACAACCATTATTCTTTGATTTAAATGAATAACCGTCTCGCATCAAAAAAGATCTAGATATAATGTTCATGCTTAACGTTGGCACCAAATAACAATTATCTAGGTCTAATACTAATCCCGAAGGTAGATGTAGAGGTAGTGTGCCGACGGCGATCACATCGACTTTGGAACCATTTCCCATGCTCATCGTCACCTCGTCCTTAGACAATCTTTGTTTAATCCGTAGCCCCTATTTCGAGTTGCAGATATGAGCAACAGTACCAGTATCAAATACCCAGTCGCTACTACGAGCATTAGTAAGGTACATCAATAACATGTATATCAAATATACCTTTCACTTTGCTATCCTTACTTATCCGCCAAATACTTGGGGCAGTTCCGCTTCCAGTGACCAGTACCTTTGCAGTAGAAGCACTCAGTCTCAGGCTTAGTGTACCGACCCGACCTCAGACGGTCAAGTCTCTGTGCTTAAGTGTCGTCCCTGGATCAGTATGCTGACACAGACAATACTCGAGGATTTATAACAGAGGTAAATCACATGTATAAAGCAACGTAAATACTATTACCTCAATCCATATAGCGGAAGTAACAAAGGTCGTGGATTCCCATCAACACCAACGACAAAGTTGAGTGTAGAAATCGTAACCCTAACGTATCACTAACTCGTCGTAAGAATCCTGCAACATGAGACGTTGCAGCCACAAAGGGTCAGTACATTGAATGTACTGGCGAATTCACACCATAGGATAGTGATGAATAATAACTATCACTACATGCATATATGGCTGGTGGAGGATCAATGGTTATAATGTTTTTGTGAAAAGCCATTTTTTCCCTAATGCAAAGGAATATATTTTATTTAACTACAAAGTTGGTTTGATATATATTGAGAAGGTTCTTCCAACTCAATCCCAAAATAATAATCATTAACCCAAACAAATTAATTAAATAAAGTGTTGAGATCAACATGATAACCCAAATTCCAAAGACTCAAGATGTCCATAACCGGGGACACGGCTAATCATGATTAGTTTGTACACTCTACAGAGGTTTGCGCACTTTTCCCCACAAGAATCGATCTCCTCCGTTGGATTTCTCGCACTATAGGGTGTTTGAGAAACGGATGACCGAGACACAATCTTTCTGAAGTGTTTACTCTCTACTCCGGGCAGACCCGTACACCTACAATCCCCCTACATATGCTAGTCCACCTCTTCAAGAGCTCACGTAACTTACTCAACTATGCCAGAGCCCATAATGGCTTGTGGCTGCACACGGAAGTTTCTAGCATGAATAATCTTATGATCCCTTTGAGCCTGGGTGGCATTCCATAGGGTGATCACACGGGTCCTCCGGGATCCCCTTGGGCAAACACTGGGTTCTCCAGGTGCCAGAGCTAACCACTGGGTGCTCCAGGGTGCCCCTGCTATTCCACCCAGATGTATATTAAAGTAGCCACCTTAAGTTGAACGATTAATTAACAATCTCACATCTGTCATGGATACACTCAAACCCAATCCACGTCTACGAGCATAGCATGGCAATATAAGCATAATGTAGAAGTAACTCCCAAGGGTTTGATATAAAGGACAATAGGTTCTACCTCATCAACTACTTCCCAATACCCACATGTTATCAATCCTACTCATGCAATGTTTGAGGGTGAAACTAATGCATAAAAACTGGGTATGAAAGGGATATGATCAAAGTGTGAACTTGCCACATACTGTTGATGAAGATGATTCACACTCATAACTCCTGATAGTTCTACTCATCACACTCCGGTCAATCTATCATGAGCAAGCAATAGTAACCACACATAAGCAATCACTCCAAAGATCGAAAGGAATGAAGAAGACAGTTCGGAAAACATCAAAACCAAGCAAATAAATCTTGCAACATAAACAATTTCTAACAGTACCAAAATTATGTGAATTTGGCCTTATCAGAAAGTTTAGGTCAAGAGCTTCGATTTGCAAAAAGAATGAACTAAATCGGAGTTATAAACCTCAAGTTACGACCAAACGAAGTTCAAATACAAATCTGTTTGAATTCAAATTTTAAAACTTTCAAAAATATGTTTAAGTTGATTATCTGGATAGAGGGGATCATAATGAATAAGTGGGCGTTGGTTTTGTTGGATTTGGACAAACGAGTAAAAAGATGTGGTCGTTTGAAACCCAGGGGCTAGACTATAAAATAAACTAATTATGGATAGGTCCCTGACGAAAACTAACAGAAAAAGAAACGACTAAGTAATGAACGTTCGTTTTCTAAACCTAACCAGCGAACGTTCTCTAAATAAGTAAACCTAATCAAAAACCGGTTCTAAGACGAAAACTAGAACTAAAACAACTAAAAAAACCGGGCGAACCGGGCGGTTCCTACCGGTTCAGGCGGGTCAACGGCGACGGCGGCTTCCTGCGGCGACGGGCTTCGACGGCAGCGGCGCGGCTAGCAACGGTGAGGTGCAGGCGGCGGTAGCAAGGTGCGGCGCGGCAGCGGGAAGCGCCGGCGGCGGCGTAGAACGGCGAGAAGCGAGCAGCGACGGCGGGCGGCGAGATGCGGACGGCGGCAGGCGGCGAGAAGAGGGGGGGCGGGGCGGCGGATCTCGCCTTATAAAGGCCATGGGAGGGGCGGTGGCATGCGGGAGGGGTTGGGGCGCGAGGAGGCTGGCGGCGGTACGGCGGCGGCCAGCGTGCTCGGGCAGGACTCCGCCCGGAGTCGGAGGCGGTTGGCGAGCTGGCCTGGGCCTGGCTGAGGAGCTGGGCTGGCCCAGTCGGCACGAGTTTTTTTTATGATTTTGCAGACAAGAAAAGAAACAAAAACGAAAAAATATACTATAGGCATATTATATATCAAAATTTTCAGAAAAAGATTTTCTACAACATGAACATTATTGTAAGATCAAATAAAATACACACGAAATTAAATAAAACAAAGAGTGCCACTCGTGCACTAAAATCAAATAAAAATCATTTAAAAAACCAAAATTACTTCAAATTTATTTCTCTCCAATTTTCTGATGTAGGGAATCATTTTACCCTATTTTTTGTATATTTCATATTTGGAGAAAAAATAATTTGAATAAAACCCGAATAACTCTAAATTGAAAATAATTTCAAAGGGGGTTAGAATTTAATTCTTTTAAAACTCCCAACTCATATTTCATATGTTTTGAAGAAGTCATTTTATCCTCTCTCGTGAAAATCATTGAGTTGCTTAAAGTTTATGAATTTGAAAATATTCCAAATAAAATTCAAATCTTTTCGAAACCCTATTCATTTATTTAAATGGAAGAAGTCATGTCATCTTCTCTCTAGGTTTTTGTATTTGAAAAGAATTTGAATCCATGGGGATCATAAATGAGAAATGAAAGTTTGGGGAAGTCCTTTTATTCCCTCTCATTTAACTTTCAAAAAGTTTCAAATTTCACCCACTTTTAGTAAATCAATCACACAATAATCAAACAAACAATCAAATCTATCTATTTAATATAACATTCCAAAATTTAGATTTTTGGGATGTTACAAACCTACCACCCTTAAAAGGAATCTCGTCCTCGAGATTCGGAGAGGCTAGCAAGAAATAGGTTAGGGTTTGGGGTCTTCTCAGGGGGTCTGGGGTGCTACCTCCCTTAGAAGCATGGTTACGGTTCCATCAAAACTCATATACTCCATCCTTATTCTTGACAGTGTCGGTCTTCTCAAATCTTCAGTATAATTCCTTCTTAGGCTCTTCCGGTAGCGGCATAACATTTTTTTCTCGATTCTTGTGTCCTTTTTTCTTGGTAAGGTTATTTCGAGACTGGGTCTCCATAGCTGACGGGTCTGGCGCCAATACTAAACAAATATCGATATCTCATAGTGGTCAAAAATTTATGGTTTCTCCTGCAAGAAATGGATCTGGGCTTCATTCTCACCGTATGACCTACGATTGGCAACAGCTGCCTAGTACAAAGGATAATTGCTATACCATTCTAAGGTTTAATTAGGCTTAATATCGTCATCGCTCTGCTATAGGTAAGTCACTCAGATTTACCATCCCTTATAGCAAGACGAACAATAAGAGTAAGTTGGTATGGTGATCAATCCATCCCGCACCCAAATCATTACCTTGTATACGGTTTAGCAAATCTCGCATTCTAACACTCGGTCATCCTCACAAGCATTACAGAATTTCTCTTGTCGACAAACCAAGTT
This sequence comes from Triticum urartu, assembly GCF_003073215.2. Lineage (NCBI taxonomy): Eukaryota > Viridiplantae > Streptophyta > Magnoliopsida > Poales > Poaceae > Triticum > Triticum urartu. The sequence continues at coordinate 475,037,337 of NC_053023.1, forward strand.
CGGATAAATCCACTGATTCTGCAAGCCAAACAAAACATCCATCGTACCTTCACCACTCTCAGGTTTTTGCATTACTCCTATAAGATCGTCTGTTGATAAACGTAACTTCTTCCAGGGTTTTTTTTCCTTCAGCAAGAGTGTGCTTGCTTCTTGGCAGGTCCTGGGGCCTGTGGGTTATGGCCCATCTCATCGCTTGCAAACCTTGGAATCATCATGGGGGGCAACTGATCATTATTCCTACATCCAGCTTCCCAGCATTCTTAAATCCATCCAATTTTACTGTATCTCTTCCTTCTATTGGCACCAAACTAAGACATGATTACTCAAACTCATCACAGGGTTACTATTGCTCCATATTACCAACATTCAAATATACAATAGTACTTCATCTCTTCATACTCTTGGGGTATCCCACATATCGAGGTAAAACTTATACTTACGAAGTCCACTCCGTGGAACATCATTATCCTTTCCAGGGGTCAAGGGTCCTCACAGTTACTACCACCCTTGAAATGCACAAACTCTTCCATAGACCATATTTCTCATATCCTCGAAAATGGTCAAAAAAATTCTTCATAGAGTAACAACTCATAAAATCCAATTCAGTGCCAACAAAGCTAACTTTATTGATTCTCCAATGACTACAATCTCTTGCATTTCCATTACATGCCTTAACTCATCACCTCAATATAAAGGAAAAAATGCTCTCACTACTACTACTATACTTCTCACAAACACCACTGATTATCACAAGTCTCCTTCTCCTTGGGACAATCTCTGGCAAAGTGCCCTGCTTCATTACAATGAAAACATATTACTTCTGACAAGTCTCGAGGTTTCCTTTTTGGCCAACCGCTGAAGTAGTGCCCTGACTCCTTGCACCTAAAACAGGTGATATGACTCAGGTCCTTCCTGGAATCCAATCTACTTATCTTCCTGGACTTTTCCATTCCTATCAGGGCTTCTATTTCCTGTGGGTCATACTCTACTTCCTCCGTCGGGAATTCTACTAGATCTCCATTTAGACAATTCTGGGAGATGTGTCCTTCTTCTCCACATGAATAGCATGACTTGGTGCATGGTTTAATCGGGCCTTCTTTGGGTGTGTCCTTCACCTCTTCCTTCATCACAGGTCCTTCTAAAATTTCCATAAGGGCTCCTTTCGTTGCTTCCTTCTTCTGTTGGATAGTTCTTTCAACCATGGGTAAATGTGACACTGAGCAGGGTAGTGGGTAGTCCCTTCACACAAGAAACAAGTAATCTGCCTAGTTGGGCATTCTTCATCGGGGTGACTTTCTTCACAATGAGGGCATTCATCCTTGTGTTCTTTATGGGTGTGTCCTATTTCACCACAGAGCTTGCATGCACAAGGTTTCTTCATATCACTTCCATCAAGCTTCAATTTCTGGGACACAAACCAAGACTTTGGCAAAGTCAACTTAACTTATTTCCAAGTGGTTATTCCTTGCCATCCATTGATGGTTTGGTACATCCTCCACCAAGTTGCATCACCTCTTTCAAAGCACTGAAGTGCATGCTTGGTCATATCATTTCCGGCTATAGGGTTATTTTCCATGTGATCCTCCATGTTCTGAATCCATCGGCCTGTCTCCAATTGACTCATCAGTCCAGAAAATACAAGCTCATCTCCATTCATCCTATATTGGGTCCAAGGGTTTTGGGGTAAGATAGGAGAGATAAAGAGGGATGCACACAATACAAACAAAAGTTTTGAAAAGACATATTTTATTTTTGGCTGTCGAAAAAACATCAAACAAGTGACAGCTCAAAATCGCCGCATTTAACACGTGTATATAATAGGGGTTTGGGCTTCTAAAGGTCAACAAATCTTCAACGTCGCCAAACTCTTCAAGTCTTCTTCATGTCTCCGATGGGTTTCTTCCGATCATGCTTTTCCTTCTCAAGTCCTTTTGCCAGATCATCTCTGTTGACGTGAAGTCTCTCATGACGTCTTTAGTATTCTAGAGCTGCGTTCCAAACTTCTGGGTTTCAACATCCTTGGCATGAACCATGTCCTACTGTCCTTCAGTTCCTGACGAATCTCCGGTATCTCAAGGTTTTGTTCCTCCAGTTTGGCTACTTCAGCTTCTGGGTCTTAAGTTCTTCACGAAATGCTTTCTCATCAAATACGGCTTCCTGCAAGTCCATCTTAAAATTCTTGATGTAATACTCCAGATCCTGGTGATACACCAGCTAAGGTTAAAGCTGCATCCTTTGCTGACAGATTCTCCATCAGCCTTCTACCATCCAATCCTTCCATGCATATGCATGCTCAACTCCGCACGATGACAATAGCATAAGCGGGCGATAACACCCTGGTTAGCCGTGTCTATGCCCATGTTATTGCCATGAGCTATCTTCCATAATTGATATCCTTGCCTTAGGGTTTTCTTGACAAAAACTTCGAGTCTTTACTCTCCATGTTCTGATCTTTCTCCAATACGCCTTCATCTCAGGTATTCGGCAACTTCAATAGTCTGACAAATTCCATAAGGATGGACCATAGGAAAAGTCTTCGTAGGGTTGTCTTTGGTTCAGGGTGAAGTTCTTCATCTAAAATATGTAAGCCAGTGGTTCTTCGGTAAAGAAATTCAGAAGGTCACGAGAGTAACTTAATCGGATCCTATTTAGAGCCTTCCAAGTCGCTTCACTCTAGGAATTCTTCAGAGCGTTCATATTCTCCTAGTCTTTGGAGTTTTCAACCGTTGTAGTTTCCATTATAATGCACGATAAATTCTCTTCATTTCGAAGTGGTCTTGGTTTCCCGATATCTTGTCCTTCTTGGAGTGGTCTCATCAGTCGAATCTTCGCGTGGTCAAAAGGGGAAAGGGGGGTATAGTCTAACTAAAAAGGGAATATTTGAATAAGCTCTGAAGAGAAGAGAGGTAAAAGATCTTTTGAAAGCAAAGTTGTAGAGAATTTTTTTCCTATGGGCTTGCCAGTTTCTAGGGTCACGTCCTACAGTCAACATGTGCTGTGATACCATCTTGTAGTGACCCGACCTCACACGGTCAAGCCTTTGTGCTTAAGTGTCATCCCTGGATCGGTATGCTGACACACACAGTACTCGAGGATTTATAACAGAGGTAAATCACATGTATAAAGTAACGTAAATACTATTACCTCAATCCATATAGCGGAAGTAACAAAGGTTGTGGATTCCCATCAACACCAACGGAAAAGTTGAGTGTAGAAATCGTAACCCTAATGTATCACTTATTCGTCGTAAGAATCCTGCAACATGAGACGTTACAGCCACAAAGGGTCAGTACATTGAATGTACTGGCAAATTCACACCATAGGATAATGATGAATAATAACTATCACTACATGCATATATGGCTGGTTGCTACCTCTTGAGCACTGCGTTGGATTTCCACGAAGAGAAGAGGATGATGCAGCAAAGTAGCGTAAGTATTTCCCTCAGTTTTTGAGAACCAAGGTATCAATCCAGTAGGAGACCACGCACAAGTCCCGCGTACCTACACAAAAACAATAGCTTAATGCAACCAACGCGCTTAGGGGTTGTCAATCCCTTCACGGTCACTTACGAAAGTGAGATCTGATAGAGATGATAAATAATATTTTTGGTATTTTTGGTATAGAGATGCAAAGTAAAAAGTAAAAGCAAAGTAAAAGCAAAGCAATAATAAAGTGATGGAGATTAATACGATGAGAAAGAGACCCGGGGGCCATAGGTTTCACTAGTGGCTTCTCTCAAGAGCATAAGTATTCTACGGTGGGTGAACAAATTACTGTTGAGCAATTGACAGAATTGAGCATAGTTATGAGAATATCTAGGTATGATCATGTATATAGGCATCACGTCCGAGACAAGTAGACCGACTCCTGCCTGCATCTACTACTATTACTCCACTCATCGACCGCTATCCAACATGCATCTAGAGTATTAAGTTAAAAATAGAGTAATGCCTTAAGTAAGATGACATGATGTAGATGGATAGTTTCACGCAATATGGTAAAAAAACCCATATTTTTATCCTCGATGGCAACGATACAATACGTGCCTTGCTGCCCCTTCTGTCACTGGGAAAGGACACCGCAAGATCGAACCCAAAGCTAAGCACTTCTCCCATGGCAAGAACAACCAATCTAGTAGGCCAAACCAAACTGATAATTCGAAGAGACTTGCAAAGATAACCAATCATACATAAAAGAATTCAAAGAAGATTCAAATATTATTCATAGATAGACTTGATCATAAACCCACAATTCATCGGTCTCAACAAACACACCGCAAAAAGAAGATTACATAGAATAGATCTCCACGAGAGAGGGGGAGAACATTATATTGAGATCCAAAAAGAGAGAAGAAGCCATCTAGCTACTAACTATGGACCCATAGGTCTGAAGTAAACTACTCACACTTCATCGGAGAGGCTTGGATGATGATGTAGAAGCCCTCCGTGATCGATACCCCCTCCGGCGGAGCTCTGGAACAGGCCCCAAGATGGGATCTCATGGATACAGAAAGTTGCGGCGATGGAATTAGGTTTTTGGCTCCGTATCTGATCGTTTGGGGGTACGTGGGTATACAGGAGGAAGAAGTACGTCGGTGGAGCAACAGGGGGCCCACGAGGGTGGGGGCGCGCCTGGTAGGGTAGGGCGCGCCCCCTACCTCGTGGCCTCCTGTTACGTGCCTTAACGTAGGGTCCAAGTCTCCTAAGTTGTATTCGGTGAAAAAATCACGTTCCCGAAGGTTTCATTCCGTTTGGACTCCGTTTGATATTCCTTTTCTTCGAAACCCTAAAACAGGCAAAAAACAGCAATTCTGGGCTGGGCCTCCGGTTAATAGGTTAGTCCTAAAAATAATATAAAAGTGGATAATAAAGCCCAATAATGTCCAAAACAGTAGATAATATAGCATGGAGCAATAAAAAATTATAGATACGTTGGAGGCGTATCAAGCATCCCCAAGCTTAATTCCTGCTCGTCCTCGAGTAGGTAAATGATAAAAACAGAATTTTTGATGCGGAGTGCTACTTGGCATAATTTCAATGTAAATCTTATTAATTGTGGTATGAATATTAAGATTCAAAAGATTCAAGACAAAAGTTCATGTTGACATAAAAATAATAATACTTCAAGCATACTAACAAAGCAATTATGTCTTCTCAAAATAACATGGCCATAGGAAGCTATCCCTACAAAATCATATAGTCTGGCTATGCTCTATCTTCACCACACAAAGTATTTAAATCATGCACAACCTAGATGACAAGCCAAGCAATTGTTTCATACTTTTGATATTTTCAAATCTTTTTCGATCTTCACGCAATACATGAGCGTGAGCCATGGATATAGCACTATATGTGGAATAGAATGGTGGTTGTGGAGAAGACAAAAAGGAGAAGATAGTCTCACATCAACTAGGCGTATCAACGGGCTATGGAGATGCCCATCAATAGATATCAATGAGAGTGAGTATGGATTGCCATGCAACGGATGCACTAGAGCTATAAGTGTATGAAAGCTCAAAAAGAAACTAAGTGGGTGTGCATCCAACTCGCTTGCTCACGAAGACCTAGGGAATTTTGAGAAAGCCCATCATTGGAATATACAAGCCAAGTTCTATAATGAAAGATTCCCACTAGCATATGAAGGTGACAACATAGGAGACTCTCTATCATGAAGATCATGGTGCTACTTTGAAGCACAAGTGTGGTAAAAGGATAGTAACATTGTCCCTTCTCTCTTTTTCTCTCATTTTTTGTTTGGGCCTTCTCCTTTTTTATGGCCTCTTTTTTTTCGTCCGGAGTCTCATCCCGACTTGTGGGGAAATCATAGTCTCCATCATCCTTTCCTCACTTGGGACAATGCTCTAAAAATGATTATCATCACACTTTTTATTTTTGTTACAACTCAACAATTACAACTCAATACTTAGAACAAAATATGACTCTATATGAATGCCTCCGGCGGTGTACCAGGATATGCAATGAATCAAGAGTGACATGTATGAAAGAATTATGAACTGTAGCTTTGCCACAAATACGATGTCAACTACATGATCATGCTAGCTATATGACAATGATGGAGTGTGTCATAATGAACGAATGGTGGAAAGTTGCATGGCAATATATCTCAGAATGGCTATGGAAATGCCATGATAGGTAGGTATGGAGGCTGTTTTGAGGAAGGTATTTGGTGGGTGTATGATACCGGCGAAAAGTGCGCGGTATTAGAGAGGCTAGCAATGGTGGAAGGAAGGAAAGTGCGTATAATCCATGGACTCAACATTAGTCATAAAGAACTCATATACTTATTGCAAAAATCTAGAAGTTATCAAAGCAAAGTATTACGCGCATGCTCCTAGGGGGATAGATTGGTAGGAAAAGACCTCGCTCGCCCCCGACCGCCACTCATAAGGAAGACAGTCAATAAAAAAATCATGCTCCGACTTCATCACATAACGGTTCACCATACGTGCATGCTACGGGAATCACAAACTTTAACACAAGCATTTCTCAAATTCACAACTACTCAACTAGCATGACTCTAATATCACCATCCTCATATCTCAAAACAATTATCAAGCATCAATTTTTTTTCTTAGTATTCAACGCACTCAAAAGAAAGTTTTACAAATCTTGAATACCAAGCATATTATTATTAAGCAAATTACCATGCTATTAAGAGTCTCAAAATAATCTAAGTGAAGCATGAGAGATCAATAGTTTCTATAAAACAAATCCACCACCGTTCTCTAAAAGATATAAGTGAAGCACTAGAGCAAAATTATATAACTCAAAAGATATAAGTGAAGCACATAGAGTAAAACTATAGAGCTCAAAAGATATAAGTGAAGCACATAGAGTATTCTATGAAATTCCAAATTATGTATGGCTCTCTCAAAATTTGTGTACATCAAGGATGATTGTGGTAGACTAACAAGCAAAGACTCAAATTATAAAAGGCGCTCCAAGCAAAACACATACCATGTGGTGAATAAAAATATAGCTCCAAGTAAAGTTACCGATAGAAGTAGACGAAAGAGGGGATGCCTTCCGGGGCATCCCCAAACTTGGGCTTTTAGGTGTTCTCAGATTATCTTGGGGGTGCCATGGGCATCCCCAAGCTTAGGCTCTTGCCACTCCTTGTTCCATAATCCATCAAATCTTTACCCAAAACTTGAAAACTTCACAACACAAAACTTAAAGTAGAAAACTCGTGAGCTCCGTTAGCGAAAGAAAACAAAAGACCACTTCAAGGTACTGTAATGAACTCATTATTTATTTATATTGGTATTATACCTACTGTATTCCAACCTCTCTATGGTTTATAAACTATTTTACTAGCCATAGATTCATCAAAATAAGCAAACAACACACGAAAAACAGAATCTGTCAAAAACAGAACAGTCTGTAGTAATCTGTAGCTAGCGCAAGATCTGGAACCCCAAAAATTCTAAAATAAATTTCTGTACGTGAGGAATTTATATATTAATCATATGAAAAAATAATTAACTAAATAGCACTCTCCAAATAAAAATGACAGCAGTTCTCGTGAGCGCTAAAGTTTCTGTTTTTTTACAGCAAGTTCAACAAGACTTTCCCCAAGTCTTCCCAACGGTTCTACTTGGCACAAAGACTAATTAAACACAAAAAACACAACCAAAACAGAGGATAAATAATTTATTTATTACTAAACAGGAGCAAAAAGCAAGGAATAAAAATAAAATTGGGTTTCCTCCCAACAAGTGCTATCGTTTAACGCCCCTAGCTAGGCATAACAAGCAAGAATAGATCTAGGTATTGCCATCTTTGGTAGGCAATCAATAAGTGGCTCTCATGATAGATTCATATGGTAATTTTATTTTATTTCTAGGTAAGTGTTCCATGCCCTTTTTTAATGGAAATTGTAATCTAATATTCCCTTCCTTCATATCAATAATTGCACCAACCATTCTAAGGAATGGTCTACCGAGAATAATAGGGCAAGAAGGATTGCAATCTATATCAAGAACGATAAAATCTACGGGCACATAATTCCTATTTGCAACAATAAGAACATCATTAATTCTTCCCATAGGTTTCTTAATAGTGGAATCCGCGAGATGCAAGTTTAGAGAGCAATCATCAAAATTACGGAAATCTAGCAAATCACACAAAGTTTTGGGAATAGTAGAGACACTAGCACCCAAATCACACAAAGCATAAAACTCATGATCTTTAATTTTAATTTTAGTCATTGGTTCCCACTCATCATAAAGTTTTCTAGGGATAGAAACTTCCAATTCAAGTTTTTCTTCATAAGATTGCATCAAGGCATCAACGATATGTTTAGTAAATGCTTTATTTTGACTATAAGCGTGAGGAGATTTTAGCACGGATTGCAACAAGGAAATACAATCAATCAAAGAGCAATTTTCATAGTTAAATTCCTTGAAATCCATAATAGTGGGTTTAGCAACATCTAGGGTTGTAATTTCTTCAATCCCACTTTTATCAAATTTAGCATCAAGATCAAAAGATTCAGAATTCTTAGAACGCCTTCCAGGTAAAGGTGGATCATATTCAGTCCCATAATTATCAAGATTCATATTGCAAAACAAAGATTTAATAGGGGACACATCAATAACTTTTAGATCTTCATCATCATTTTCATAGGAACTAGAAGAACACGCTTTTATAAAGGCATCTTTCTTAGCACGCATCCTAGCGGTTCTTTCTTTGCACTCATCAATGGAAATTCTCATGGCTTTGAGAGACTCATTGATATCATGCTTAGGTGGAATAGATCTAAGTTTCAAAGAATCAACATCAAGAGCAATTCTATCAACGTTCCTAGCCAAATCATCAATCTTAAGCAATTTTTCTTCAATCAAAGCATTAAAATTCTTTTGCGAAGTAATAAATTCTTTAATATTAGATTCAAAATCAGAGTGCATATTATTATAATTTCCATAAGAATTGTTGTAGGAATCACCATAATTATTAGAGGGATTACTAGGATAAGGCCTAGGATTGAAATTTCCTCTATACGCGTTGTTACCAAAATTGTTCCTAGCAACAAAATTCACATCCATAGATTCATTATTATTCTCAATCAAAGTAGACAAGGGCACATCATTAGGATCAGAAGAAACACTCTTATTAGCAAATAATTTCATAAGTTCATCCATCTTTCCACTCAAAACATTAATTTCTTCTATCGCATGCACCTTTTTATTAGTAGATCTTTCAGTATGCCATTGAGAATAATTAACCATAATATTATCTAGGAGTTTAGTAGCTTATCCTAAAGTGATTTCCATAAAAGTGCCTCCCGCGGCCGAATCTAAAAGATTTCTAGAAGCAAAATTCAATCCAGCATAAAAATTCTGAACAATCATCCACAAATTTAAACCATGAGTAGGGCAATTACGTATCATTATTTTCATTCTCTCACAAGCTTGTGCAACGTGTTCATGATCAAGTTGCTTAAAATTCATAATATCATTTCTAAGAGAGATGATCTTAGCGGGAGGAAAATACTTAGAGATAAAAGCATTTTTGCACTTGTTCCATGAATCAATACTATTTTTAGGCAAAGATGAAAACCAAGCTTTAGCACGATCTCTAAGCAAAAAAGGAAATAGCTTCAATTTAACAATATCATTATCGACATCTTTCTTCTTTTGCATGTCACACAAATCAACGAAGCTATTAAGATGGGTAGCGGCATCTTCACTAAGAAGGCCGGAGAACGGATCTTTCATGACAAGATTCAACAAAGTAGTATTAATTTCACAAGATTCAGCATCGGTAAGAGGAGCAATCGGAGTGCTAAGGAAATCATTATTATTGGTATTGGTGAAGTTACACAATTTAGTATTATCTTGAGCCATCGCGACAAACAAGCAAACTAACACACAAGCAAAAAGCAAACGGGCAAAAAGAGGCAAATAGAGAGGAGAGGGAGGATAGAGAGAGAGGGCGAATAAAACGGCAAGGATGAATTGAGGGGAGAGGAAAACGAGAGGCAAATGGCAAATAATGTAATGCGGGAGATAGGGATTGTGATGGGTACTTGGTATGTTGACTTTTGCGCAGATTCCCCGGCAACGGCGCCAGAAATTCTTCTTGCTACCTCTTGAGCACTGCGTTGGATTTCCCCAAAGAGGAGAGGATGATGCAGCAAAGTAGCATAAGTATTTCCCTTAGTTTTTGAGAACCAAGGTATCAATCCAGTAGGAGGCCACACACAAGTCCCTCGTACCTACACAAAAACAATAGCTCAACGCAACCAACGTGCTTAGGGTTGTCAATCCCTTCACGATCACTTACGAAAGTGAGATCTGGTAGAGATGATAAATAATATTTTTGGTATTTTTGGTATAGAGATGCAAAGTAAAAAGTAAAAGCAAAGTAAAAGCAAAGCAATAATAAAGTGATGGAGATTAATATGGTGAGAAAGAGACCCGGGGGCCATAGGTTTCACTAGTGGCTTCTCTCAAGAGCATAAGTATTCTACGGTGGGTGAACAAATTACTGTTGAGCAATTGACAGAGTTGAGCATAGTTATGAGAATATCTAGGTATGATCATGTATATAGGCATCACGTCCGAGACAAGTAGACCGACTCCTGCCTGCATCTACTACTATTACTCCACTCATCGACCGCTATCCAGCATGCATCTAGAGTATTAAGTTCAAGAGAACAGAGTAATGCTTTAAGCAAGATGACATGATGTAGAGGGATAAACTCATGCAATATGATATAAACCCCATCTTGTTATCCTTGATGGCAACAATACAATACGTGCCTTGCTGCCCCTACTGTCACTGGGAAAGGACACCGCAAGATTGAACCCAAAGCTAAGCACTTCTCCCATTGCAAGAAAGATCAATCTAGCAGGCCAAACCAAACTGATAATTCGAAGAGACTTGCAAAGATAACCAATCATACATAAAAGAATTCAGAGAAGAATCAAATATTGTTCATAGATAAGATCATAAACCCACAATTCATCGGTCTCAACAAACACACCGCAAAACAAGATTACATCGAATAGATCTCCACAAGAGAGGGGGAGAACTTTGGATTGAGATCCAAATAGAGAGAAGAAGCCATCTAGCTAATAACTATGGACCCGAAGGTCTGAAGTAAACTACTCACACTTCATTGGAGGGGCTATGGTGTTGATGTAGAAGCCCTCCGTGATCTATACCCCCTCTGGCGGAGCTCCAGAAAAGGCCCCAAGATGGGATCTCATGGATACAGAAAGTTACGACAGTGGAATTAGGGTTTTGGCTCCATATCTGGTAGTTTAGGGGTACGTAGGTATATATAGGAGGAAGGAGTACGTCGGTGGAGCAACGTGGCCCCACGAGGGTGGAGGGCGCGCCTGGGGGGTGTAGGCACGCCCCCTACCTCGTGCCTTCCTGGTTGATGTCTTGACGTAGGGTCCAAGTCCTCTGGATCATGTTCATTCCGAAAATCACGTTCCCGAAGTTTTCATTCCGTTTGGACTCCGTTTGATATTCTTTTTCTACGAAACTCTGAAATAGGCAAAAAAACAATTCTGGACTGGGCCTCCGGTTAATAGGTTAGTCCCAAAAATAATATAAAAGTGTAAACATGATATAATATAGCATGGAACAATAAAAAATTATAGATATGTTGGAGACGTATCAAGCATCCCCAAGCTGGCTCACGAGGAGGCGGGGAGATCAAGGCGGGGTACCTCACGAGGTGCCCGTGACGCAAGCCATGACGACCGGGGGCGCCAGGCGGGTGCCAGCCCGTGCAGTGTCCTCCCTTCCTCTTTGGTGCAAAGGGGGCAGGCGCAGCCGCGGAGTACCGAGGCAACAGGCAAAGGTTGCCATTTCGGTGCAACGAGACCAAGACCAGCAGGACTACGAGACGGAGGTCACCGTGGAGCCCAAGACGACGTCATCCCCAGAGCTTTGCGCAGGCGAAGACTACTTTTGTCAGGATAGTTGATACTAGCTGTCCCCCTTCAAATTAGCCCGCCATTGTTGGCTCCCTTCCTGCTTGATATTTGGGAAGAGGACCAGGGCCTCTATAAATAGGACCAGCCACCCATAGAGCCAAGGGGGCTGAGGGGCAGAGAGAAAAGGAGCGAGCCGGAGGGATTGAAGGATAGAGAAGATCAGAAAGAGAGAGAGAGAGAGAGAGAGAGAGAGAGAGAGAGAGAGAGAGAAAGGTGACTGAGCTCCTCCCAGTAGTTCATCGCCCCAGCCAAGAACAGACCCTCGCGAGGCTGTTCTTCCTTGTATTGTTCATCATCATCAGCCCAAGAGGCAATCCACCACACCACACACTGGAGTAGGGTATTACACCACAACGGTGGCCCGAACCAGTATAAACCCTGTGTCTCTTGCATTGTTCTTTCCTTAGTTCAGATCCTAGCAAGGCGGAGGGGTGCAGGAAGGTAGGAGGCGAAATCTCCGCACGCACCCCAGTGTTCGAACCTCAAGGGTCTGCTGGAACCCGAAATCTGACATTTGGCACGCCAGGTAGGGGTGCGCCAGAATCCACCTTCTACCGCTTCGCGCCCCGTCGCGTCGTCATCACCATGCCCGGCGACCAGGCGGGCAACCCAGATCCGTGGGCGGCGTGGCCCGCCCGCGCAGAGCCGCTTGCCTCGGGCGACCTCGTGCCCCTGGCAGCTCGCGGCCCGCAGAGCGCCGGGGGCGACGCGGACAGGCTCCGACAGCTCTCACGCCACGGCAGGCGCGGTCAGCAGCAAGGGCCTCCAATCACGCCGCGACCACGACACCGTACACCCGCAGGGAGCAAGCGAACTCGAGGGCCGCGCTCGCAGTGGCCCGAGAGCTGCTGCAGTGCAGGCTGCTGGAGGGCGGCCACGATGTGCTGCTGGAGCGAGTGGCAGAGCTCCTGGGCTTCGCCGCCTCGAGGGCTCACCCCTTCTCCACCCGGCTCCCATCCCTGGCCCAGGGTGGCCCGCGCGGGGGCTCTGCACGTGCCCACGGGCTCCAAGGCTACTCCAACGCCAGCGAAGCTGTCAGCGCCGGACCGGCGGCGGCGCTGCCCCCGCTCCCGGTCCGCGAAGAAGGACTCGACGCGACCCGCGACCCCAGTGGATAGCCGCGCTGCCACCCCACGGTGGGCGCATCAGGCAGGACCGCGTGGCATGTAGGGCATTACGGCGTGGCATTCGGGATGACGGCGCCGGAGGAATACGTGCCCCTCATGATGGACCGAGGACACCCACACGAGAGCGAACAAGGCTTGCTCCTCAGCCCAAGGTGGGGGGACGAGGCGCCAGAAGCTGAGCCTTTCCGGGAGCCCCGGGACGGTCCCACTGGCCAACGATTATCGGGTACCACTGATTTTTCAGGAGTAGGCATACGCTAACCATGGATCGCAGGAGGTGCAGGTCGCCACAGCGAGCAGCTTCCCCGCTCCCATAGTCTCCTGCCCCTCGGGAGGAGGGCGCAGGGGGCTGCAGGAGAGGGGCCGGGATCCGACATCACCACCGCGGCGTTCGGAGCAAGGTGCTCTCAGGAGGTAGGCCCTCCGCTGGGGAGGTTCCTCAGGGCCTGCCCCCGGCGGAGGACCCGTGGTCATCGGGGGAACCGCTGGCGACCGCTCTACCCCATCGGCGGCGTCCTGGTTTCCGGTCATCGTCGATGGCACTAGAGTGTGGCGCAAGGCGGGGCCCTCATCTGGCGATATGAAGCAAGGCCAGTACCTGTGAAGAAGGCCCAGTGCCTGTGAAGCTCGCTGCCCCATGACACTCTCACGTAATAATGAGTGGGGTTGTACACGCCCCGGAGTCTCAGGGGTGCCGGCCTCAGGCCCTGGGGCTCCCTCCCACGCCCAGTGGCAGCACTTAGCTCCGCGCTGGTGAGAAGACGTCCAAGACTAGACTAGGTGCCGGACGCCGCCTTTTGTTTGCTTTCGTCGCTTTTCTTGGTTGCCGCTTTCCCCCGCTGGATTCAAGTTGGATTCGAATTTGAGATTTGCGTGTGTTCGGGGAAGGGGTGCTTAGTCTCGTTCGAGCAATTTCTCGCGTTTTGGTTACCGCATCGCCTCAGCTTCCTCCCCTCGCGAGCCCCTCGCGAGCCGGGTCAGGCCTAGCTTGCGCGCAGCCCAGACTGCCGCCGACGTGACCTCTCAGGAGGGTGTTTTATTGCAGATCCTACGAACCCAATCTGGAAACACTCGAAACACCACAACCCCCCGCGGGCTGCCTCAGGGCCAGCACGGGACAAAGGTAAACTAGCCGACCAGCACGTCGCTTGGGCCAACCACTTGGCGCGGGCGCATGGGCAATGTAGCGTCTACTAATACGATGAACACAAGTTTTACATAAGGGGCTCCCCCTCCAAAATGCTCTCACTGCAATCAGGCCAAAAACTGAGTTCTATTCATGCAGGGTAAGGAAGTAGGAGCGATGCACAATCACTCGGATGAATCCCCCAATGCGTTCTCAAGAGCACCACCCGAGCCATTGCTGGCGTCGCTGAACTCGCCATCGCTGTCCGCGTCGCCGCCAGCGGCGTCAGGGCCGTTCATCACGCCGCCCTCGTCGGCCGCCACGATCGTGTCGTCGTTGTCTGAAGCGAAGGCCCTGATAAGAGCGTCCACATTGTCCTCCACCCAGTGCGCCAGGTCGCCTCGGACAGCCTGGGGGACTGGGGCGATGGCGGCGTCAAAATCAAAGTGGGGATCCATGCTCTGGAGGTGGCTGAAGACACGAGAAAAGGCGCGCCCAAGCAGGCCGCGGCTCCTCTCCTCCACCAACCTGTCAGCCCTGACCGACCGCGCCTCTAGCTGCGTCACCACGTCAGTGAAGAACTGAAGATTGCCAGCATAGTTGACTGCGTGCGGCTCGCCAACAACCGCCTCGCAGATGTTGCCCAAGGCTGTGTTGGCTCTCTCCCGGAGCGTGGCAAGCATGGGGCCATGCTCATGCTCCAGGATCCGCCACTGACGGATCTCGTCGCGTTCTGGCCCGCGACGACATCAGCCTCCTCCACCCGCTGGCGGAGAAGGAGCACCTCGGCCTGGGAAGCGGTTAACTCACCTTGCGCCACCTCAAGAGCGGCCCGGAAAGCGTCGGCCCGCCGCATCGCCTCCTCCAGCTTGGCCCTCAAAGCAGTAGTCCTGCCTTCAGCTTCGGCACGGATCAACCCCAGCTTCTAGTCGAACTCGTGCTCGAGGTTCAAATGCACCATCGCCACTCGACGTCTGACCACCTCCAGGACGCGGGCTTCCCGTGCGGCAACATCATCCTCCGCCTGCGTCACCAAGCGCTCCCTCGTCACTAGACGCTCGTACTCATGGGTGCGTTCGGTGGCTTCCAGCGTCAGCGCCTCCTCACCCTTCTGGAGCTCTGCTGAGTCGCTGGAGGCCACCTTCATCGACGCGAGAGCTGCCTCGTGCAGCTCCACCTGCTCCTCCAGTGAGTGGCACCAGGCCAGGAGCTCCCGAGCCCGCTCCTCCGCTGCCGTTCGCCGCTGGTCAGCTTCCCGAGCCTCCTCAGTGGCCCAAGATTGAGCCTCCTGAGAGGCCACCAGCGACGCCTTGGCCTCTGCATCGTCAAGATCGCGCTGACGGCGCGCAAGGGCGATGGCGCCCTCCAGCTCGCGCCTCTCTGCAGCCAGGCGCAGGCCCTCGGCCTCAAGGTGCACGTCTTCATCGGCAAGCTCCTCTCCAAGCAGGCTTACCGCGTCAGCCGCCCTTCGAAGGAATCCTTGGCGGAAAGCGCGACGCTCCCGAGCACGCTCGAGCACATCCTGCACACCATCATCTGCCCCAAGCAAGCGCCGGGGGCCGCGAGCCAGCACTCCTCCTCCGGGCTGGGGGCTGGCACCCTCGCGACGGCCGGGCACGCCGCGTCAGAAGCCCGGCCGGGGGCCAGCCCGTCCCCAGGTGAAGAGCGCAGGAAGCGCCTCAGCCAATCGCGGTCCATGACCAGGCGAGAAGCCCACGGCAGGCTGGCTATGCCACGAGAAGGCTCGCGAAGGATCGCGAGGTGCGCGGGGCCACGATACGCCTCGGGACGGTTCGCCTCGTCAGTCGCCCTCACCACAAGGGCGCCACTACTTGGAGCGCTTGAGGATGGTGGAGGGGGCGAAGCCAAGAGGGACGGCTCCTCAGCCGTCTCTGCAAGCTCGGCTGGCAGGGGCCTGCGGAGCAAGAGTCAGTAAGAGCAACAGAAGGATCGGGAGCTGGGAAAGGAGAAGGCTTACTCATCAGTGGCGAAGTACTTCCTATGCTTCAGCAGGCGACAAGGGTAATTGTCGCCCAGGGCCTCCCTTCTCTTCCGGAGGGCCTGAAAGTCCACGCGGAAGCGGCCTAAGAGTCGGGCGCAGGGATCAACCTACGACAGAGATGGAGCGTCGAGACGATCTGCATCAGGGGCGCCTGCCTGACGTGCGCCGCCAATCGCCTCGCCAAGAGAAGCCGCCGGAGCCTTGGTGGCCTCGGTCGTAGGCGCAGAGGGCAGCTGCTTGTCACCCTCAGCCTCGGTCGTAGGCGCAGAGGGCAGCTGCTTGTCACCCTCAGCCTCGGCGGCACGGGCCCCGATAACTGCTTCCTCATGAGCCTCGCCCGGCGCTGTCACCCTGCCGGGAGCCCCCTCGGCCTCCGGCGCCTCGTGCCTCCCTGCTCCGCCACTTGAGGAAGGGCCGCCTTGGCCGACTGGAAGGGCGGCCACCACCACTGGGTTCACGCGAGGCCCCTGGAGGCCGGCGGGGCGCGGCCCCCATTCATCGAAGATAGGCATCTGCCTCACCAAATCGCCCCCGCTCTGGCAGAGGTACAGCAAGGCCCCTCCCTGCTGGATGCTGCCAGGGTTGGGGTCCCTCGTCAGGGTCAAGAGCGCCGCCCTCAGCACTTCAGGCGTCAGGTCCTCTTCCTGGAGCCTCATACGATCATCGCGCCCGCTGAAGGCCCACATCCGGCGGGAGTGGCGCTGGAGAGGAGCAACGCGGCGTAGCAGGAACTCCTTCACCACCTTGGGCGCTGTCGTGCCAAGCGACCTCAAGAACGCGAAGCGGTGCCAGACAAAGACGAACCGAGGGCTCTCAAGCGTCTCCTGGCCCCAGCCCGAATTGGGGACAGCAGGCGAAGTTGGCTCCGACAGCAGGGGGCTGGGCACCCCAGCATCCACATACAGCCACCGCTCGCGGAACCCAGCCGCGGGCGGAGGGAGCTTGAAGTCAATCCCAGAGGCCGCCGTCTCAGGCGCGGCAACGAAGCTCACACACGCCCAGCGTTGGGTAGGGTCAAGAAGGCGCAGCGAGAAGAAGTGGCGCAGCAATGCAACCGAAGGAAGGATGCCCATCATAGCCTCGCAAACAAAGGCGAAGACCGAAAGGAGAGCGATGGATTCAGGACCCAGATGCATCATGTGGATCTGATAATGGGAGAGCACGGCATTGAAGAAATCAGAAAAGGGAGGAACCAGACCCGCCCACAGGGTGTCGGCAAAATACGGGACCTTGGTGGCTATCCTGCCGATGGAGAAGTGGGACGCGGGCCAGGCCATCGTCCTCCTGCATTCATTCAAGATGGTGGCCAGAGCCAAGCTGACCTTGCCCAAGCCCTCGGCGGGGGCCGCCAACGGCGGCGGGCAAGGCGGAGACACGGGTTTCTCCCCTCTTCCCTTCTTCGTCGGAGCCATGGCGATGGGAAGGGGGGAGGTTCAAGATTGAGTTGAAAAAAGAAGCCAGAGTTCGAGCGGAGGAAGGACAGAGGGCGCTCGAGCAACCAAACAGGGGAACAGCTGTGTACGACTACGGGTCCGCCTAGCATGGCACAAAATAAGGAGGGCGTGGGGGAATAGTGCCGCCCACGTCCAATCAACCGCCACGCGGCGCCCAAGGCCGCAGGCTGTTAGGGCCCGTGGCGCTTCGCTCTTGCCCTTCCGCCTCCCTCCACGGCCAAGTCCGGGCGCGCCTTGGACCCGGGGGCTACTGTCGGCGTTCTGGGAACGGGGGTCCCCAGACTTGCCTGCCTGCGGCCTGCGACGTGGCTCAAAGGGGGGCCCAGCGCGGCCCATCTTCACCAACACAAACCCAAGACCCTCGCGAGGGGCCAAGCCTCGCGGGGCGGATGACGCGGAGCTTCCTCAGGCGCGGCCTCGTCAGGCTGGCTCACGAGGAGGCAGAGAGATCAAGGCGGGGTACCTCATGAGGTGCCCGTGAAGCAAGCCATGACGACCGGGGGCGCCAGGCGGGTGCCAGCCCGCGCAGTGTCCTCCCTTCCTCTTTGGTGCAAA
The DNA here is from genome assembly GCF_003073215.2 of Triticum urartu. NCBI lineage: Eukaryota > Viridiplantae > Streptophyta > Magnoliopsida > Poales > Poaceae > Triticum > Triticum urartu. Next base: position 475,055,581 of record NC_053023.1, read on the forward strand.
GGGGGCAAGCGCAGCTGCGGAGTACCGAGGCATCAGGCAAAGGTTGCCATTTCGGTGCAACGAGACCAAGACCAAGAGGACTACAAGATGGAGGTCACCGTGGAGCCCAAGACGGCGTCATCACCAGAGCTTTGCGCAGGCGAAGCCTACTTTTGTCAGGATAGTTGATACTAGCTGTCCCCCTTCAAATTAGCCCGCCATTGTTGGCTCCCTTCCCGCTCGATATTTGGGAAGAGGACCAGGGCCTCTATAAATAGGACCAGCCACCCACAGAGCCAAGGGGGCTGAGGGGCAGAGAGAAAAGGAGCGAGTCGGAGGGATCGAAGGATAGAGAAGATCAGAAAGAGAGAGAGAGAGAAAGGTGACTGAGCTCCTCCCAGTAGTTCATCGCCCCAGCCAAGAACAGACCCTCGCGAGGCTGTTCTTCCTTGTATTGTTCATCATCATCAGCCCAAGAGGCAATCCACCACACCACACACTGCAGTAGGGTATTACACCACAACGGTGGCCCGAACCAGTATAAACCCCGTGTCTCTTGCGTTGTTCTTTCCTTAGTTCAGATCCTAGCAAGGCGGAGGGGTGCAGGAAGGTAGGAGGCGAAATCTCCGCGCGCACCCCAGTGTTCGAACCTCAAGGGTCTGCCGGAACCCGAAATCCGACAATGACATTGCCAAAATTATCATCATGGAAGTGTCCACTTCCATGATGATAAATCGCGCGTCACAGAAGTGCTTTCGTCAAGGGTGACCGACGCGTGGCATCCATCGTAACGGAACACCGTTAAGCTATCGGGTTGGATTTTGGATCCGATAACCCGTTAACAGCCACGACTAATGCCGATTTGCCACGTGTAAAATTCTCATTGGCTGACGGATCCACGCGTCAGCTCCACGTTGGCACAGGTGTCACTCATCCAACGGTCGATATGGGCCTATGATATGTTGACACGTGGACCGGCCCAAAAGTGGCCCACAAAGATTAAATGGGCCGGCCCAACCAAAGGCACATAAGATTTAGCGAACCATAATGGGATGGCCCAGCTAAAGGCCCACAAAATTTAGCGGACCATAATGGGTCGGCCCAGCTAAAGGCCCACACGATTTTGCAGACCATAATGGGCCGGCCCAGCTAAAGGCCCGCAAGATTTTTGCGGACCACAGTGGGCCGGCCTAGCTAAAGGCCCACAAGATTCTGCCGACGATAATGGGCCAGCCCAAATAAAGGCCCAACATTCTCTGTCAAATCGGCCCGTCAATGGCCTATCCTAAACTTGTCATCAACGTGGCCCATGGTCACTTCTGGCCCGTTAACAGTCCGCTAAGTAGTTGGGCCGAATTACGGCCCGGTGTATTTCCGGCCTGTTAAAGGTCTGACTTCATTTGGGCCCATTTACAGGCCATCAAAACTTTCGGCCCATAAACAACCATGAAGGACTTGGGTCATATTCGGCCATGTCTGACATTCGGCCTATTAGAGGCCCACTATAGCTTTGGGCCACTTTCGGCCTGTTGTCATTTTCGGCCTGTTAACGCCGGACGTAAACCATGGGCCATATGTGGCCCAACGTCATATCGGGCCCATTAACGGCCCATATAAAAATGACGATATCTAGCCCGACCGAAGTTCCGGCCTGTTAAAGGCCCGTGTATTAGGTCGGTGCATTTACGGCCCATCCGAATTTCGGCTTGTTAAAGTCCAGTGGGTTATTTGGCACAATCAGGGCCCAATCTCACTTTCGGTCTATTAAAGGCCCATGTATTTTATGGGCTCGAGATATTTACACCTGTAAACGGCCTATTTTTACTGAGGGCCCAAATTATGTTTAGGCCTGTTAAAGGCCCACTATGGGCACAGGCCTACCAGAAAAATATGAAAGCTTATGCTGATTTAGGCCTAGATATTTTTAGTGGGCTACATGCCAATTTCGGCCCGTAATCGTTTTTAGCCCAATTGGAATGGGCCCGACGAATGTTGGCATGTTGGGCTCCTACGAAGCTTTCGGTCGAATACATTACTAAGATAAACCTACACTATACAAAAATAGCGTCGTAATTACTGCAGCCTGAGGCAGCATCATAAATGTTGTATCACAACAAAATAAATTCCAACCATACAACAAAAGGCCTGTTGGCATAAAGTTTACAGTCCTTCCAGATAAAAGCACCATCAGATGTATAGAAGCACAGATCATTTGACCTGAGTGCTAGTGTTTCAGGCTGTAGAATGTGATGGAGCAGCACGATCTCCACCTTTTTTCCGCCATTGCTCTTGAACAACGAAGCGAATGTCTGATAGTATGGTTTCAAAACCATTCATATCTTGACGACATTTCTCAACCACTATTGTTGTTTCCGAAACAACGTCCATTAGGGATTGGACTGGTGTCTGGAGCACAGATATATCACTCTGTCTAGCAGGAAGATTTTGTTGAGTAGGGGATTTGGACAAGGTTACCTTGACAACCAACCCAGAATTACGCAGGAAGGTGCTTTTTGCATTGTTAGTGGAGAGATACTGACGCACTGCAGCAAGAGGTGACATTGTGCCTATAGTAGCCTCGTCACCTTCAGGTGGTTGTGGTTGTTCAATCATTTGTTCCATAGCTTCCTGAAAGTTTGAACTTGTAGATTAGTGTACCAGATAAGTTACTAATGAGACAAAAACAAACAAAGTAGGTTAAACGTTTATACATAACTTATTTTGGTGAACTACTGTAATACATTAGCATGTATTGTAGTGCCAACTACATAATAAAATCACTTTCGGAACATATGTCCATGTAGCATGCCTACTGTATTGTCTATTTCCTCACATTCGTTGACATCTAAGGATAAAGAGACATGGTTTAAAGTAGGATGAACATAGTATGACATCATTTATATCATGGGCAAACAGATATAAAACAAACATGCTATTTTATCATTGTGTGCGCACGTGAACATAACAACTAGATTACAGATCAAGACCAAAAGAATATCCTTCATCTCTTTTAAACCATGTAAGGTGAAATGATACATTAAGACAACTGTGAATAAAAGTGAACAGAGTAACTGACATTGGCTGCAAACCAAGTAGTTAAATGAACACATCACAGTACCAATCATTTCAAGGCAGGAGGAGTAAGGACTTACAACAGCGGCTTGAACTGGTGTGCTCATGCCCTACATCTTGCTGGTGTGGCAATCCTTGAAGATTTGCATTGCATTCGGTTCAGGTTATTTTTGGTCCGCACGGGATTTCCTCTGTATTTGGAACAAGTCAATATAGATACGATAATATGGCACAAAAAAAGGAAGTAGCAGCTATTTACAAGAGCCTCGCAGTGTGCAATATAGCTACGAGATCCTATGGTCTGTTGGAATTTCACTTTAGAATGGTTGGTTTTGTTCTTCAAACAGTTAGCCTAGAAGAAGATACACTTGTAAGGCACATACATAAATACAAGTTCAATATGTGGTCTGATCAAATACATATAGCCTACATGATACTTTGGATCAGACCAGTGTTTAACGAGGGCTGTCCAGTCTTCATCTGTAATATATTCCACTGGAGATGTTTGGGCGATTTCATTGTTAGCCTTGCCTTCAAAGTGAGATTTTCTAAGGTGGTACCGATATTGTCGCAGAGCAGACTGAAAAACATGAGTGCATGCTTGTCTAGTTGTATCATCTTTTGGATCCAACTTGAACCTCATCTGTTGAAAAAAGAATGTGAGTCTTATTAGGAGGAAGCTAGAAAGTATGGGACAGAGCAAGACAATATTACTAATTGCGATGAATAACATTACTTACGGATAAATGGTCAAGGAAGGTGTTAAACTGGGTATTGTCTTTCTCATTCCTGTACTATATCCACGTTGGGAGGATACGTGCATGACACCTAACGGCAACGACTGCCTCTGATACTAACTTGGCTGACTCTGTAGCATCACGGGGCCTTTTTAAGCCTGCCTCAAAATGGATCTCCATTCTTCCTCCTTTAGATTTTGTTAATCTGTCAAGCATTATCCCTGATGTCTGTTTCCGCTTGCGCCGTGGTGCAAGTTCAACAACGAATATGGAAAGTGTTAGTGTACATCAAACTGTGAGAGTACATATAAAGGAGCATGCAAATGCAACTTGACTCGGTCAGGTACCGTCTTGGTATTGATACTCATGAGGTTCATCTGATCTTGCCAAGTCCTGTTGTGTCGGCAGTGCTTCGGAAGTAGTGTTAGGTGTGAAGGCAGCTTGGGAACTAGCCAGTTCTGGAGCAAACGAACGAGTAACTGGTTGAGATGCTGGTACAGTTGAAGCGGATGCTGCAGCTGGTGGAGCAGGTGATACTGTGTTTGTAGATTTAGCCGGTGGACTTGGACCTTCTACTGCACTATAAGTACCAGCAGAATCTCGACGGCAAAACCTTTTCCGTTTCACCCGATGAGTAACAGCACTCCCTACTATATTATTTTCCTTGCTCTTTTTTGACTTTGCCATGTCAAGCTGTACCCACAACACAAAAGAATAAAATCACTCTTCAAAACTCATTGATGCATGATACAGACAAGCAATACTTTGATGTAAGACAACCGTATGAGGATGGAATATGTAAGAAAAAGAGGACGACATGACATATTCACAGCTACGATGTGCAAACTAAGCAGAAGGATTTTCAAGAAAATAGAAGTAATGCAAGCTAGACACCATATGAAATATGCAACCAATATTACACTGCCAAGTTAAAAGTGTCTTGTCATAAGTGGCAATTCGAAAAATTAGAAGCAGTACAACGTAGAAATCAATGCAAGATGCAACCACTATCAAACTTCCATGTTAAAAGCGTCCAATCATGAGTGACTTAAGCGGGATATACAACAGCAGTACGTTGATGTAAGAACATGGTATGATAGATAGATGCAGTGTATTCTAGACACAGAAAGCCATGTCATATGCACATGTATAACGTATAAACTCAGCAGGTGCAATTTAATCAAAACAGAAGAAATACAGGCTAGACAACATATGCAACATGAAACCAATTATCACACTATCAACTTAGAGCAAGCACCTGCGATGGTGGAGTACGGGAGATGAACTCATCATGTAGACTTGGGACTTCAACTTCATTAGCAGAAGCAGTGGCAAATCTAGAGAGTCTCTGTTTGCGTCGGTGCGGAGGACCACCAACATCCCCTAACTTACTCTTTTCCTTTCTATTTTCTGATATTGCCTTATGAAGTCAAAACCACAAGAAGATGAATAAAATTAGCTCAACATAACTGGTTGATGCATGATACAGACAAACACTACTTTGATGTAAGGCAAGTGCAGGATAGGAGGATGGAATATATACAAAAAAGACAGTGTTTCATATTCACACGTACGATAGGAGGATGGAATATGTATGAAAAAATAGTAAGCGGAAGGCATTTCAATAAAATTAGAAGAAATGAAAACTAGGCACCATATGAACATGCAACCAATATCACTCTATCAGGTAAAAAGTGTCTTATCGTATGTGCCATTTCAAGAAATTAGAAGCATTACAAGCTACAAGACAATGCAATATGCAACCTACATCACAGTCCCAAGTTAAATGTGTCTTATGGGTAAGTGATCGTTGCAGGTATAAGTTGTAAGCTACCCAGATGCAATTCAACATAATCAGAAGCAATACAAACTAGACATCATACGGAAAACGCAACCACGTATAACAGTTCCAAGTAAGAGCAAGCACCTGTGATGGTGGAGTAGGGGAGATGTGCTCATCATGTACACGTATGTTCTAGAAACAAGAACACGTGTCATATTCACAGGCATTATGTGTAAAGTAAGCAGATGCAATTCAAGTTAGAAGAAATACAAGCTAGACATCATACGCAACATGCAACCACATATAATAGTGTCAAGTTAGAGCAAGCACCTGCGATGGTGGAGTAGGGGAGATGTGCTCATCATCTACAGAGCTACGTTGAATGTCCAGCCTTGTGTTGTCTTGCGAATCTTGTTGGGAGGATGGCGGAGTAGAATCTGTAGAGACCCCCTGTTTGAGTTGCTGCGAAGGACCACCATCATCCACTGCCGGACTAATTTCTTTCAGCTGTAATGATTTTCCATTGTGAAGTCAAACCGATAAGAAAAAGGAATAAAATTCACTCTTCAGAACTCATTCATGCATGATACTGACGAACACTACTCGGATGAAAGGCAAACACATGATGCGAGGATGGAATATGTATGAAAAACAGGATGGTGTGACATATTCACACCTATGATGTGGTAACTAAGCAGAAGGCATTTCAACAAATTAGAAGCACTGCAAGCTAGACACCATATGAAAGATGCAACCAATATCACTCTGCCAAGTTCAAACTGTATGGCATTTCAACAAATTAGAAGCAGTACATGCTAGAAATCATATGCAAGACACAACCAATATCACAGTGGCGACTTAAAGGTGCCTTATCATAAGATATAGTATGTACCAAAAACAGGAAAGCATGTCATATTCACATGTATCATGTGTAAGCTAAGTAGATGCAGTTTACACTAATTAGGAGCAATACGAGCTAGACACCATATGCAACATGCAACCAGATATCACACTGCCAAGTTAGAGCAAGCACCTTGGATGGTGGAGTAGGGGAGCGGAGACTTGGACCTTGTAATGCACTATCAGTACAAGGAGAATCGGTACAGATGCTCCATTTATGTTGCTGCAGAGGACCACCATCATCGCCTTCCTTACTCTTTTCCTTCCTCTTTCTTGATTTTGCCTTGTCAAGTCAAACCCATGAGAAAAAGGAATAAAATTTGCTCTTCAGAACTCATTGATGCATGATACTGACGAACACTACTTTCATGTAAGACGAACACTACATATCACGCTGCCAAGTAAGAGCAAGCACCTACGATGGTGGTGTGGGGGAATTGCGGTGATCAACTAGAGAGCTACGTTGACTATCTTCATTTAGCCTTGCTATTTCTTGAGAATCATGTGGGGAGGATGACACTGACTCTTTAAACGAGTATGGCGTCTCACAGAAACCCACCCGGGTGACTGTCTCATCATAAGTGATTGACGAGGGATACAAAAGAGCATTAGTTTGATGTACGAACATGGTTAATAGACATATGTAGTATGTATCAAAAATAGGAAGGCATGTCATTATCAAAGGTATAATGTGTAAAGTAAGCAGATGCAATTTAACCAAATTGGAAGCAATACAAGCTAGACACCATATGCAACATGCAACCACATTTGACAGCGCGAAGTTAAAGCAAGCACCTAGGATGGTTGTGTGTGGCAATTGAGATCATCAACTGCAGAGCTACGTTTACTGTCTCCAACTGCTGACACTGCACCCGTTAGAGCGCTGGAACGCTTAGTGCTTATCTTCGAATTACACTGGAGCGACTTCTGTCTTTTATTTTCTGCATTCATCAACACTACGTCAGTGTCTGAAATACCCATGCATAAAAAAACAATAGTGTGAGTATGGGTGAAGTGTGTGCACAATTAGCACAGTGTAAAGGTAGCAGATAGCAGGTCGGTGAGAAATAAATGATGGGAGACATATGATAGCTCTACAACATGCATGGCACACTAAATTACTACAGAATTCTATGAAAATAACAGTCGACTGAAAGCAAATAGGCCAGTCCATTTTTTCTGCACCGTCCGATGTACAAAGAACGGGCAGATCGCCTTCATCTACCTCCAGCGAGTCAGTGTTGACGATCTTCCTCGAAACGCCAGCGACCACCGGCCCAGTATTCCTCCCCTTCCCGCGCCCTCCCCTCGACCTCACCTCACCGCCGTGCTTGGCACCGCCCCGGCCATCCATTCAAGCCCCGCCGACCTCCAGATCGGGCGCAAGCAGCTCCTGCGCCCCACACCCCTATGATAGACACCGATGCGCCGCTTCCCCGGGGAACAGTCGGACTAGGTGCTCCGCGTGCCTAAGCGGGTGCTGCTTCTTTTAATTGCGGTTTGACTGACCCTGAATTGAAATCCAGGCGGGCTACTGACCTCTAGCAAAGGTGAAATAGTAAAAGGGAGGAAACCTTATGCATTTAGTATCACGAAGAAGATGAAGTAAGAAGCGCTCAACTAGTTTCTTTTGTGGGATGAATATGGTGTGAGCGGAGACGTAAGATTTGCATGAATAAGGGAAGAGGAGTACCTCTTTCTGCTGGCAGTGTTGTGTCCTCCTTCTGTTTTTCCGACGATCTTCTTGTTGTTCGCCGGAAACCAGAAGTTGTGGAGGACGGTGCAGCCTTGGACGAACCCATGGCCAAGTTGTTGAGTGTGGTGCGGTGGCCGTCTGTCAGTGGCGGGGAAGCAGATCCGAGGCGGCGAACGACGGCGTAGCGGGAACAGCTGCGGTGCGATGGACGGTTGCGATGGTGGAGCCGCAGCAGTGAGGCGCAGGACGGCATGGTCGGAGTGGTTCTGGTACGGTGCACGTCGGCGTCGGCGTCGTGGAGGCAGCTCTGCCTCGGCTTCAGCTGCTAAGTCCTTGAGGGCATTGCGGTTGCGGTTGTGTTGGACGGCGACGTCGGGGTATCGGCTCCAGCGTGATGGAGGAGGGCGGCGGTGGATTGGCCGCTATGGGGTGGAGGACAGAGGAGGCTGGGGTTTCGTGGCTGGTGGAGAGGGCGTTTTCGCGCCCACGGAGTACGAATGGGGAAACGGAGGGAGGCGGGGAACTAAGGGGGAACAATGTTTCGGTTTGAGACACGCTTGTTTGAAATTTGGGGAAAGTTACAAACTTTCCCCCCATCTAAAATTTCAGACATATTACAGGTTGGGGGTAGGACAGTCATGTCAGGTGTCCCAAATGTGGGCGGGATAGATTTCGGCCGAGCGCATGGGTAGGCGCCCATGGCGTATGAATGCTTCTCTGGCGTCTTGGTGAAGTTACAAACCTACCCCAGTTTAGACCTTTGGACATCGGGCCGATAGGCTACATGGGCCAGAGTCAGGACAGTAATTTCCTACCACCAAAACATTAGTCTCGCGTGGTTTCGGGTGACCAGAGGCCTATTTGGCGCTTCGTTCAATATTTGGGAGCAGAAGCATTAACGTTTTCAGTTCTCTTGAATTGAACTTTCAGGATTTGTCAAACTTCACAAATATTTACTCTTGAAAATCCTAAAGCTACGATTATTTTGGAATGGAGGGGGTACATTTGAATATACATTGTACACGAGTATATATTAAGAAATATGCAACTTACCTTAGTTCATGCATGGTTCCAGATATAATCTCCTTGGTTGCAAAAAAAAGTTAGATATGCGTATGAATATATATAGCATGTTCAAACTCACAACAAAGATTGATGCCCCCTTTTACATGTGATTTACAAATGCCATTATCTCGGGTTCAAATAGATGAGTGCACTTCCTATGAATTCGAATCTTCGAAACCCCCTTTATGTTGAATTCGACGTGTATTCTATTTCGTACCTAGCAATTTGGAATGTATCCATGCAAGTGACAAATGTATAAAGTGCTTCACACTAACAACATGGAGTGCACTAATTAATGTTTATATATGAATTGCAAAAGCATCCATTGCCTGTATTTCAAACCGCTCTCACTCTATGGATCGATAATATGAAATAAACACATGCACATGCTAGAATTCAATTGCAGTTGAAGAAAGAGCCTACTCCTGGTACTGTATATTAGTGATAGGGGTGTGTACAAAGTACACGTGAATACCAGGCATTGTGCGTGTGTGTGTATACTATCGACGAACTAGCCCCCAAGCTTATAACATACTAAGGGCCTAGGGTTACAAATCATATATAGTCGGCTTTTCACCAGTGGGGATAGAGTCCTCCGCGACTTTGGTAGCTTCGTGTTGTACACCGAGTCCTCCACATGGGTCTTCGTATAACACGTCTCGGTCCAACCTATATGTGGCGCAGGATGGAACCGACCCATGAGTCTTCATGTTGACCCACCACAACTAGAAATGATGTGCCCACCACACCACACATGCAATCGCCACTAAGAAAATAAGCATATACAATAGTACAACGGTATCTAGCTCACGATACGTCTCCATATTTTGTTGATGACACTGACGGACTTTGCATTTGATGCGTGCTCCGTATTTTGTTGACGACACTTACGGTCATTGTATTTGAAGCGAAAGCACGATATAGTCAATGGACTTCAGAATAAGCTCATCACGGTCACCACATACATTTTGTCGTGCTAACCAACATGTGGTTGGATGGTTAGAGGACAGTGGTTTCTCGAGCCCACCAAGGTTAAAGTCCCGGTGCTCGCATTTATCTTGTGTTAATTTCAGTATTTTCCGGCGACGTACGTTCAGTGGGAGGAGACGTTCCACTCGACTACGATGCACCTATGGTGACTTCGTAAAATCTCAAGATCATATATGCTGGCCCACTCTCTCGAAGGTGCTCATAGGGGTAGGGTTTGCGTGTGTGCGCTTATAGCGGTTGGTGCTTGCGCGTATATATGAGCCCTTGCGTCTGTACCATGTTAAACAAATACATATCATGATTATACGGTCACTGGCTCACCCGTACAACTCCGTATTTTGTTGATGACACAATCAATTGACCAGTCAAACGGTCCACGTGGCGCAACTAGTGTTGCACCATTGGGGCGTGTAACCGTGGGGCCCACCTGTCAGCCCATATATGAAAGAAAGAAATGGTAGTTTGAGTCTATACTGTGTTAATAAAATCGGAGTACATTTTAGGGTGATCATACGGTCACTGGCTCACCATACAGCTCCGTAATTTGTTGATAACACGATCAATTGACCAGTCAAACGGTCCACATTCAGCAGCGCACATTACCATAGGGCCCACCCGTCAGCGCATATATGAAGGACAGAAATGGTAATAAATTAGTGGTCGGTGGGTATTCGAAGTCGTGAGACCTCTGGTTGGCAGTCACCGGCGGTTGGGGGGCGTTCATTGGGCGGTGGGGATCCCCGGAGAAAAAGCTCGGCAGGGGGGGGGGGCTAGAGGGATGGTCGGTGCGGCGGCGGACCGGCGGGGGGGAGTGGTTTCGGGGGGGGCGGGCCGGCCGCAGGTGGCGAGGGTTGGCGGTTCGGCCAGTGGTGGCTGGCGATTCAGGGGGGGTGGAGTTTGATGATAAACTGGAGGCCCTTGATTTCGTATCCAACGGCTGGAAAATCTAATGACCAGAGATGAAGAAGTCAGTCGACTGACGTGTAGCCTCACCCCGCACGTACACATGCACGCACGCAAGACACGCACGCATGTAGGCATGCAACACTGACACGTACACATGCACGCATGCTGGCATGCAACACTGACACGTACACATGCACTCACGAACACACGCACGTACGTACCCATGCTTGCAACACTGAAACGTACCCTTGCACGCACGCAACACTCGCACGCCTGCATGCACACAGCACACGACGCAAGACACATGTTCAACCTATACGTGCATGCACCCTTTGTTAAGGACATGGATTGTTACGGGTATTAATCAATCTTATCTGTGATAAGCAGAACATTGATGTTTGCAGCGGTCTTTATGAATCACAACGTATCAAACGGGCTATCAACATAGTAGGCTTATCTACATGAAAAAGATGACGTCACACTCAATGAACGATCATCGGTTTATGAAATGCCCGCTTCTGACCGCCCTGGCCCACCAAAGGTTCCTCTACTGTGCGCTGCCTGCGTTGGGTCACTGACATGCATGCCATGCACCCAAAGAGCCCACATGTCAGTGGAAGAATGGCGCGGTGTCCTAGGTTAGAGTCGAGGGCACCACTCGCGGCACGCCCGGCTGAACACGCCTCCGTGCCGCATCCAAACGCCTCCATGAAACCCGCCCGTGTGGAAGCCGAGAAACCCACTCTGGACACACGTCCGTGCATGACCGGGCCGGCGTTAAACGCAACGCCGGCCGAGCTCCTCCCGTCTGCCATCTATTTAATCTCCCATTTAAACGAGGCCAAACGCCGACCAAGAATCGCACACCTCCGCTGCTCCCCTATCTCCTCCACCATTTTGTCCACTCTTACAATGGCTTACGAAGAGTAGTTATTCCGCTTCCAAGCCGGCTGGGTAGCCCGTCGGATACGAGCTATGCAGCTCACTGATCCACCTCCGTCCCCTCTCCCGACAGAGCCAGTTGCCGCCCCAAGCCGGCGCGCGGTTCAGCAAATCGCCGCTCCAGGCCAGCTCGACGAGGAGCGGTGCACGGGCGTCGTTGCTGCCGGCGGCCGCGCCATGCAAGCAGCGACAGAAGCCGGGTGCGCGGAGAGCGACGAGTCGGTGGCCAGCGCCTCCGCGTCCGCCGCCATCATCGAGGAGAAGTAGAACACGGGAGGCCGCCACCGCTTGGGTCCCATGAAGGCCACCACGGAGGCGACGCTGGCGTACACAGCAGGTGTCTTGCCGGATCCTTTTTTTGCAAGGACCTTCGTTGACCCCGCATGGGCTCCATGGAAGAGGGGAATGTTAGGATGAACTCGAGCCGGTGCCGGCCATGGCGAAGTAGTGGCCGGTGATGAACTCGAACCGGTGCCGGCGACCATCATCTTCGGCACCAGCCAATGATATCAGTTGGGTAGTGGGGAAGCGAGCCATCCTTTGCGCTGAAGCATATACCTCCGGGGCTCCCGGCAGTCCGGTGATCGTGCTGCCGGACATGAGGAACACAAATCGATCGGCGAACGACCATTTAGGCCAGGTATTATATACCTGTGCTGTCCAGAACTAGCACCGCGTAGTTCATTTGAATGTAATGAAATCCGTCATGTTTGTATGAAAATCTAGTATTTTATATGATTTCCATCGTTGTTTATATGAAATATCAGTTTGTCTACGTGTTTGCGTGAATTTCGTCCGGTTTGTTGAGTTGCTGTCATAATGTGTGCGGCTACGGTTGGATGGCGTAATTTGCAGGTCGCCGGTCGGTCTGCGGGCAGCTCGGGCGGCGTTGTGGGATAGAAAAACACAGCTCGTGCGAGCTCGTCTCCAATGTGCGCGCTGGAGGATGCATGACAGCATGAGCACCCGAGCCATTCCTCGTTCATTGGTGGCAAAGGCACCGGTGGACAAAAGGGTCGCCAATATTTTGGCTACCCCGGGCAAGATCCAAACAGCCCCTCCCAATAGATTCAAATCCCTTGTTCGCTGTGGAATTTTGCCATGTGTTGTTTTCATGGACTAGCAAGATGCCCGTGCATTGCACGGAACATCAAGATGCATTTTTTTACAAACTCCCGCATGCATGCAAGGGATAATTAATGTCCTCCTTTGCAAGGGATAATTAGTGTTAGTGGCCTTGTATATCTGCAAATTGTAATTTTGATAGTGGCCCCTTGTATATAAAAATGGAGGGAGAAAGATGAGAGATAAGGCGAGGAGGAGTGGCGCGTGGTGGTGACTGGTGGTCGGACTGGGCGGAAGCATGGGAATGGACGGCGCATTATGTCTAGGTTTGTATCTCTCTCACACACCCACGTAGGTGGGGGACGTGAACGAAGAGAAGAGGTGCACGCACGGCGCACGTACTCCCATCTCTTTCCCAACCACACCCGCGCGGGTACACGGTGGAGCTCATTTCTGTACGAAAAAGGCAGCCCACGTGGTAATTTGGCACGTGTACTGGTTGTCCACTTGGTGGAGGGAGGATCGTCTACCACAGGTGAACAAACAAATTGCGACTTGACGCATTATGTTAAATTAAAAAAGAGGCAAACCATGTGGGGCCTACCTTAGAGGCGAGGCTCTATACACTGGAGTACTTTTGATGTGTCCCGTCAACTCGCAGAACGAGGAGAAGCTTGCTTAGTACGCCGTCTCCCCCGCCCACGGGCGCGGTGGCTCGCAGGATGAGGTGAGGCTTGCTTACTACGCCTTACGCCCGCTCCCTCGCCCACGCGCGCGGTGGCTCGTGGCACGAGGAGCAAATTTTACTACTCCCTCTGTTTACTCCTCGTCCCTACTACGTACTTTGGTTAGTAATCCCTCCATTTACTTATATAAGGCCACTATAAAAAAATACATTTTGCATCTATACAAGGCCACAGATAGTAATCGAGACAAAAGTTACTACTCCCTCCTTTCCAGTTTATGGCTCAATTTCAAAATCTCTCCAACCAAGGTAGACGGTGAGTGGTCGAATTAATTTTGTAGTTTGCACAAGTAATTAGTATGCTCGTTTTTTTCAAGAAGTTATGTTTACCGAGGCATTAATTAGAACGAATGCATGAATGACCACTAAATTTCCATGAACTTGTACATGCATTGGTTAGTTTCCTCTTGACACTGCTTGCGTCGGGTGATCTAACGCACCTCGAAATCCAACATGTAATGGTACTACTACTAGTATAGTAGAACTGAGACTTATCAAATAGAAAAACGAATATTTTTTAGATGAGCCCTATAAACCCTAGTGGGTACGTACTCCGTAAAAATAGATTTTTCCAAAACTAAGTCGCTCCCTTTCATGAATTCTGTAGTATACTCCTCCGTCGATGCTCCCTTTCATGAATTTTGTACTTCCTGTCGCCTACATGTGGGACATATAGCAACCGGGTCGACGTGTCAAGCACCAAATAATAGTGTAGAACAGCAGGGGGGACGCACCCCACTCATGCCGGCCCAGTAGTAGTAATGAGCAATGAGACGTCAAATCACAATGCCGCACTTTCCCAGACGGACGAAGCAACCATTATTTCACACTTCGGTTCGCCATCATCTCAAACCACGTACTAGTATTGCTTCTGCCTCAAGAGGGACACGCGCATCGCCTTGGTACATCATGACACGTGGGACCGCATGACAGGCCATGCCCGCTGATCGCTTGGTAAAATCACCTCATTTTTACTATACTTCCTCCGTATCGGTTTACTACATGGCATGCACGTCGTTCTAGGTTGAGAATTTAACTGGCTATATATGTGATGAACAGTACTCTAGCCTTTTAAAAAATGTATACTTTTGTACAGTAGTACTGTCGATGGATTGCGCCATGGAGCAAAAATTGAAATAAAAAAGGTGGTACATATAGAGAGCGCTCGTTGCCAAATTATGCATATAGTACTATTAAAAAAGCTAGTACGTGCTTAATTGGGGTGCTAAATTCTATTAAAGTAATACTAGTAGTATGTACATACTGAAGAGTTAAAGTAACGAGAAGAAACATAACATAGTTCTTCTGGGGGCTCAGCACAACACACCCCTCAAATTAAACTAAGCACACCTGAAATTAAATTATGCAACTAATCTGGTAGACACTGCATTAGAAGTTTAGAACCACCAAGAGCAACGACACTGCCACCTTACTCGGAGTCCTCGTCCACGTCCTCGACTTCGTCCTTGTCCCTATTCCTCTTGGCCGATACTTCTTTGCTTGAACCGCACACTTGGCTGTTGCTCTTCATCCAACCCTTGTAGATATTGAAACAAAGGTAGCCATCCATTGCAGCGTAGTGGATGTGGTCTATATCTAGTACATTCCGCTGCCATGCATGATGATGAAACATGTATGGAGGTTTCTCCAGTTTACCGTACGAAGGATGAACCATGGCTCCTGCCAGGGTCAGCATTGAAGGTTGATGAGAGGGCACCAGCCGATTCTTCTGGAGGTCGAAGGCGTTGCCTACAACGAGGCCTATCCGACTCAGGACTTCTTCGTCGTTCGTAAAGTCTACAGTAACGAATTTCACTATTTTGTCCTTGAGGAAGTTCTTAAAATCCTGGCACTCAACGTCGGCATGGCATATGTGGTAGACCAAGCAAACGTTATGTACGCAAACCTGGATCACGGCGGACTTCTTCCTCTCTTCATCCTTTAGATCCTTCTCTTGTCCCAGGACTGTGGTGTACTCAACATCTAGCCCAGCGATCCACTCATCATCTGAGTTTTCGAACATGCGTCTAAAGCAAGAAAGGCATCCTTTCACCGCCGCGGAAGAACGGGTGTAGATGACGTCGAACTCATCACCGGTGATGGTTCTAACCTTGTACTCACCGCCGATTGTGGAGATTTGGGACGCCATGGATTTGGGAGGAGGGTTAGGATTAGTGGAACTGCAGTAATGTGAATGGACGGGACAACTAGGAGTGAACCGCCATAGTATTGAAGGACGTGCGGGGACGAGTAGGAGCGAACTACCAGCGTGCGAATGGCAGGGTAGTGGCTTTCCATTCTCCCATGATACGAGCTTCCGAGAGCCCTTGGATCTGAGATCGAACAGTTGCATGGCGTGATTCTAGACCTATGGGTGAATATCCTATCCTGGAGGGTTATTCTGCAAATTTTCAGCAACTTAGCATGCGACCGTTTGATCTCAGATCCAAGGGCTGCCAGCAGCCCGTATCATGGTCGCGTCGCTCACGCGATCGCGCCCTTGGAGATTTAACACGGTGCGTTAGGCTATCTGATGTTGGCATGTCATACATAGTCATCACTTAGTCACTCATACTACAACAAGGTTGGCTATAAGTGTATTTTTGTACTCCTCTCTATCTCTTTCTTCGTACTCAAGGAAGAAACGGTGCTAAGCGCGTGTATTTATTGCATTTAATTTGCCAAGGAGTGACCTCTTCCAATGAAATGGTGTTGCTAAGTTTGCTTCATTTAATTAGCTATAGACTCAAAATTGTCTTTTCACCTAGGTACACGCACTTAGCACCGTTTCTTCCTTGGGTCACCAAACTAGTCTCTCTCTTCTTGATTAACTTGCCACATCAGACTTTATGCCTATGTGGCAAGCTTAAGCACCTGTAAGAGCAAGTAAAAGTAAGTACAATAGTGTGCTTTACATGGCATTTTTGCATATGTGGAGGAAAGAGAGGCAAGGAAAAAGTGGAGAAGTGGGCTCTCATGCAAGAGCCAGCCTCTACTACATGGTGGAGCATTGGGAAAGGCACCTGTATGGAGGTGGTCAGGAATCTGGGAGACTCACGCCGGTCGTAGCGCCGCAGTTAAAATGATAATGGCAAGTCAAATCACGGGGCCCACCTGTCCAGCAGTAACTCGCTGTCAAATCACACAGCCCTACGTTTGCAGCAGCCTGCTCCCTCATCTTCTCGCGTCTCTGTCGAACCGACTAGGCGGAACTGCCCCGCCGCCTACCGCGCAGGAAAAGCCCCGCCCTCGACTTTTAAATACAACTACGTCCGCTTAAGAATCCAATGATATACTTTTTGTGACATAGTAACTCATATTTAGTTAGCCAAATGGATGACCTAGAACTACGTGCAAGCCCTATAAACTGAGACGCCTAAAAATAAAAAAAAACCGAGACGGAGAGGGTAGTTCAGCACGTATCTTTTTAGATCAATATAGTCGGGATTCACCAAGGAGCAAAACCAAGTGGTAGGCTGCTCCTGTCGTGTTGGCGTAGCAACTCAAGCAGGGTCAGTCTGCACACGAAATGGCGACACACTTAGCAGGACCCCTTTGGCCGACATGTGGCTCATCCACCGTCTTGTTCCACGTGCGATGCACCAAATTACAGTTCGGAGCAGCGGTTGGAATTGGAAGCACCCTGGTCGTAGCACCGCAGTAGTAGAAAATGAGCGACGAGGGGTCAAATCACAAAGCCCCACGTTTCCCGCATTAAGCTGGACAGACGAAGCAACCATCATTTCACTCTAGGGCGCAAGAGCATAAAGAAAAGAGAAAACAATGATGTGTGCGGCAGCTACCTAGGGCACCCTAGGGTAGGGGACTCCACTACAGATCCTTTTTTTTTGAAAGCGCCTCCACTACAAATCGGCTTCTCCCTCGTCCTCTTGAAGAAAACCGATGATGAGTGCGGCGGTAGGGTTTGTAGGAGTACTACGACGTGCGGGGCCACGTCGTAGTAAACGGGTTCGAGCCGACGCCTTAAATATGTGTGGGCCGCTTGGTTTTACGGGAACAAGGCAGCATTTTGGGTTCGGGGACCAGTGGAGATATAGTACGTACAAAAAATTGTGGACGTAGGTTCGACCGAAAGGCAATGATGCATGGGCCCTGCATTTTGATATACCCGGGGCCGCGTGAAATTTGCTACTCTACTCAAAACTAGTAAGGTACACATGTATTGAACGCATGAGATTTCGAAACCAAATTATGAATAAATACACACTATAGCATGTAAAGCTTTGAGTCATATATGCATGATGTAGATGTTCGTTTAGTTCTTATAGTTCATCTCATTCAAAATCAATAAGTTTTATAAAAATGTTAAGATTCATGGGGTTGTGCATTGTACTCCCTCCGTTCCAAAATAGATGACCCAACTTTGCACTAACTTTGTAACGAAGGGAGTAAATCATAAAGTAAAAAACAAATAATGGCAATTCATTTAGAAAAAATAATCAATTATGATGCAGAAGATTCTAGAACCAAGGAGAAGTGCTTGTGTGTTGAGGTTTGTGCATTATGCTTAAGTTCAACCATGGAGTCTTCTAAATTGTACATGTGGCAGATATAGTGGAATGTTGATGATATCCAACGGCCAGTAGTGCTTGGATTTGCCTATCTCTGCACTGTCAGGTTAGCTTCATCCAGCGACCATCTTTCAAAGTTATTGGCACACTATATAGTTCTTGTGCCATAGTTGCATGTTTTGGAAAAAAGCTACTAGTGGGTTGTACTATCTATTTAGGAATAGAAGATGTATACATGGAAGTTGTAGGGAAAGAGATGACATGGAGCATCTCAATTCCTATGAGTAGGGATTGGAAAAGAGATGTCATTTGGTTCACATCATAGGAACTTTTCTATTGAATATAGAGATGACATGTTTCTCAATTCCTATGAGGAGGGATTAGAAAAGAGATGTAATTTGGTTCATATCATAGGAACTTTTCTATTGAATATACGCTAATGTTTATTTTCCTTTGAAATTAAGGGAGTATAGGAATCCATTCATATGAACCAAGTGGCTCTAAAGCTATAGAAATGATATCATGTTTATTTCCTTTGTAATGTGGAGTATATGAATCTATTCCTATGAACCAATTGGCTCTAAAGGAAAAAAACCTATAAAAATCATATCATATAGAGTTCCTATGATATTCCTCGACACTAAAGGATGCTTGAAATTGTTGCGGGTGATACGATGGTCTTTCTTTGTAGACTCCTCACCCAACTTTATAGTTACCTCTCGAAGATGAATGAAATGATATATACATGGTATTCTACATGTGCAATTTGGTACACGAAAACTCAGTATAAGTTTGCGAGGTTCGAATTTTCAATAAAGCTGTATGCACTGCATTTCGGAACGGAGGGAGCATACAGCAGTTGCTAACACTCACGTGGAAGATTTGTGTTTAGGAGGAGCGGCTGTTCTGTTAAATGACATGGCAAAACTGACACTGTCGGATGCCGATCTAACGGTCCTTACGGCGTTCGCAGGAAAAGGCTTGTGGCGAACGTTTGTCGGATAATGATTTACGGACACATGCATTGCATTGATATGTGCCCCCCTCTCTCTCACGCACACGCACCCTCACGAGTCACGACTCTCCCGAATCCTCTCGCAGACTCGCACGTCGCACCCACCGTCTATCTGCAGGTAGACGTCACGCACATATGTGCTCTTCACACCCTACCCTCAGAACTTCTAAAAAACAAAAGATGGCACGCACATTTTATTTTAGCTCACACATCACACACTTGTACTATTACTCTTGCGGCGAACGTTCTTTGGGCATAGTATATTGTACTCTCACGAAGAGAAGCGATGCACACACGCACTAGTTCTGTCACACCCACTCGCGGGTACACGTAGGAGCGCATTTTTTGAAGCTGGTACAACAAAATCACTCCACTATATATAAAAGCAGGAGCCTTAGCGCTTGCTTTACTAGGGTTCCTCTCGTTCACTCTCTCATGCTCTCCAGATCTAAGCAACACATAGGTGGCCACACTCTCTCTCAGCTCACGGCTGGTCACAAATCCGGCCGGACAACCTCGACCGGGGCAGGGGTGTAGGTGCATCATTCACGCTGTCGTCGGCGGCGAGGGAGGAGACCAACGGCTGCCCGCGCATCCCGATCGGCGGCCGTGCCGTTCTCTCCGAGAGAGCGCTGGCTCGGAAGGGCCTCCGACCCCTTCTTCCTCCATGCGGTATTGTGGCCAAGATGCGGTCTCCCGACGCCGTCTTTGCGACATGCCGACGACCCTCAGGTATATATTCCTTCGAAACCTGCCTTGCTCTACTGCCCCAGCTCCCTTCGTGTGGATCCTTTTCTACTTCCGTCTGCTATTCCAAAGCCACCTAGACTTCTACTAAGGCACGTGCTTTGCACGTATGTTCTATATGATAGATACTCATATACCTTCTTTTTAGAGAGAGAAATGGGTACTCGTATCTTGGGTAGATATCATAGTGTGTTTGTTTGCATGATCTAAGGACTATTCTGAAATAAGAAGCAAATCACTTGCACAAATCAAACTGAGTTCCAAGTAAGAATTTGATTACAAGATAAAAGTTGTAGTTTATTATATGCTGTTTCCTGGGTTCCACTGATGTATAGTTCCAGAGTTGTTTGATGGTTTACATGCATGTTTATGGACTATTTTGTGCAACTAAATAAGTCATTTAGGTTTGACAGACACTCATGTCATGTATTAGCTTGAGGTATAGCTTATGTATGACTGAAATAAAATATTACACTTTTTCTGTGAATAATAAAAATATTACATTTCTCGATGAAGCAGAATAAAACTTTAGCTAGCATCAGCCATGCAATGTTATGTTATGTGAACAGTGTAAACTTTGCAGTATAGCGGCATCTAAAAAAATCCATTTTTACAGTAATCTAAAAAAATAAGTTAGTAGTAGAGTGTTTATTTCCCAGGTGACAATGGGGAACCAAAATGTGCTAGCTATTTGCCAACTTGTCGTACTTGCATGTGAGGAGGTGGCAGCAGTTTCTAGACATTTCTCAACTTCAGTAGGTGCAATCCAGATTCAACGGGGACTTCTTTATTTGTTTACTTGGAGAGCAGAGTCGGCCATGTGCACAAGGAGTGGGAGCGAATCCGGCAGCTCTTAGCCGTCAGATCATGTCATCCTTTGTTTGATGGACGGCAGTGATATGCATGAGAGGGGAAATGAACGATGGATTTTGAGCCAATGCTTGTTTGGGCAGGAGAACCAAAGATGGAGTGGTAAATCCAATTTCAAAACTACCGCATTATAGTAGTAGTATATTAGAAATAAAGCTATTTCATACAGTCGACTCAAAGCGTTGGTTCAAACAGGGAAGAAAGTGGGAAAGTTGTAGCATGAATCTAGGACTTGGTTCTAAGAGGAAACAGGGGAAAGTAGTAATATCTGTCACTGTTTAAATAATCGCAAACAGGGATGTCTGTCTCCATATCATTCCGGGATGTCTGTCTCCATATCGTTTCTATCCGCGCACTCAAAAGCACACACTTCAGTTTTAGTACAACTACGCAAAATGAGATGGCTATCCCTCGCTGCCGTCGTCTAACCTCCCGTCTTCAAGGTATCCCTACATTGGTAGTAACTAAGGTAGAATGACCAACACAATCTAAAAGAAGTTGATTCGTACGTTTTACTTCCTGATTGTAGTGCAGGGACGAGCGAAAACAACTGCATCCTAGTCCGGAATGCACTTTCTACTAGTTCATCCATGGACCAAGGACTAGCTGGCACGGCTGCACGACGGTTTTTTGGACAGGTGCGCAGACAAGAGGCATTGTGTTCTGCTTATTTCTACAAATAGCGGTGCTTAAATTTAGTGGAATGCACAAGCATTTCAGCTGGTCAGTACACTGCATGGTTCATTTCAGCATTCCAACTGAGACCACAATTATAATTGGTTATTCTGGAATGAGAGAACCTAACCCTGAATGGTGGCAACAAGAAAAAACCAGAGTGAACTCCAGGAAATTTAAGCCTGCCGGGAGGCCCTTTGCTCAGAGAGAAGCCTTGCTTGTTTTTTCCTAATTTGTAAACCTTCTCACAACTTTGTCTTTTGCTGTGAACTAGTATATGTTTGTTATGTTCTATGAATCATTGAGATGTATAAAATTGCTTAACTTATGCTTTTCAAGTTTTTTATGAAGTCGAGTTTAATGTGAGTGTTCCACATGAGCGCTGGACTAGCGTGTGAACGTTTGGAATTTATTACATTGTTGCCTCAATTAACTGCATGAACCACTGTAACAAGATACATAGTTGGTTATATGTCAGACAATAGATTGTTGATTGTTAGCTAGTCAATAGCCTAGTGTTGAAGCGAGCTGAGCTAATGTGCCGTGTTTTGCACAACTGCTTACAAGTGGGGTAGCACCAACAGTGTTTACAAGTACTTATGTATACGTCGACGCACGGTTCTCGAACGAGTGCTCTATTTCATCAAAACACACACGGCTCGTATGATAAACCGTGACAACTTATGTCTTACCATGCCATATTCATGAAAAAACTAGTGAGGACGCATCTGTTTCGGCAACAATTACGATGGTTCTCACATGATTCACGGGCACACAAAAGTAGAAGCAGTTCCCATAGACGAATTCAAACAGAGTACTAGCCCCAGAGGGGTCGATAACAGGCAAGGTTCGGATAATTAGACACAATCCAAACTACTATTAAACACTAGCTGGGGCAACTATTTCATGCCTCGATCTAATTTGGGCTGGACACAAGACGGACCTTGCCATGAACATCATCGAGGACGTCCCACAGCAGCTCAATCGTGTGAACCTTCATGAAGACAACATTGTGGCCTTGCCACTGATAAACTTGTTTGTGGAGGCATGCCACGCCATCTTCCTGCGTAAGCTTGACAAGAACAGTATTCCTCACAAACGAAGGAGTAGCTTTGAACTTCTTGTGCTTCAGTACACCCTGGACAACACGCCTGACAACGGTGAGGCTGGAATACAAATCTTCATTGGTATAACCGCAAATGGCTTCCTGGATCCAACATCCTAAGAACTCTGTTTTCCCAGTGCGTATATTCAGGTCGTCTGCCTCATAGCGAGTGACATGTACAACCACACAATCCTTGTCTGCATCAGGGCTCTAATTGAAACAGAAACAAATTCTGAATTACTTTTCAGTATAAGAAACACAAGTTATTTAAACCACTACGTATACCATGGCATCGAAGCTAATAAAATTTTGCATTATTAATCACCACATACTTCCTTTTCTAAAAAAATCACCACATACTTAGATGAAAAACCACAATCGAGATCGGCAAAGAAGGAAATCACCTTGGGCAGCTCAGCGAGGGGGGGGGACACATCCTCGAAGGGGGAAAACTGCTCCTGCAGTGCCACGGGGGCTGTAACCTCAAACGGGGCGTTGACCATCTCAATATCTGGGGTCACCTCGGTGGTTGCCTCCATCTTCTTGGAGCTCTCTGTCTCGTGGGGATCAGCCTCCGACGTCTGCTCCAATATCGGTAGATCTTTGCCTGGTTCTCCTTGGTCCATCATGAAACTGACAAATACTAGGAGTCCACTGAAAGGGAAACACAATCGCAATGACAATGAAACAAAAAGAGAGTGAGGATCGGTTACTGCTTTGCAAAAGTTCTTTTTTTCCTCTGAACGAAAATATACCAACATCACGGATCCGCTTACCTTCCATTCGTTCGGAGAGAAGAACAGTGGCAGGTGCAAGTGTTGCCTTTCTTGAAGACAGTGAGGGAGAAGGAGATTCAGCGAAGAGTGAAATGATGGTTGCTTCATCCGTCAAAATTAGACGGCGGGGAGGTGGGGTTTTGTGATACGACGGCTCGTTATTGCCACGCTACGACCGGGGTGACTCTCCGCCTGCATACTGCCTTCTAATTTGGTGGATGGCATTTGGGCCCGCGCGCTGCATGGCCCGCATGTCGGTGAACAAAAGTATAACGACATTCAGTAGAGGGAGACGTTTCAATCACCTGGGAGGAGCCAGAAGCGGTAGAGTGTCTCCACTCTACTAGTAGTAATTGTTTTTCTAGGTAGCTGTAGAGTGTCTCCACTATACTAGTAGTAATTGTTTCTCGGGTCCCAAGACAAAACAGCCCATCCACACTAGTAAATAGTAAAATCAATTCAAAATCCCATATATTTACTAAATGAGAGGCGCTACCCACACCCAGCACACCGCCCCCCCCCCCAAATACCTGGGTGCTCTTCTTCCTCCTCGCTCCCACCCACCTCACGTCAACTCGCTCCACTCGTACCCCCAAATTCCTCACCTCTCTCCTACAGAAAACCCCAGCTCCCCTTCTTCCTCACTCCTACAGAAAACCCCCAGCTCCCCTTCTTCTTCGCTCGCACTACAACTAGGCTCGTCATTCGTTACTCTACTCAAATTCGTGAGCACGACGCGACGCCCTCAAGGAAAATGGAGTCGGCTGACCCCAGCGCCAAGAAGATGAGGCTCCCACCAGCGGCGACGCCTGTTGTAGATCCCGCACCCGGCAGCGCGGGGAGAAGCGGCGACCCCGCCCCCACCGGATCCCAGGAACCCGTAGAATCTCGGGTGGACCGCATCAGCGATCTCCCGGACGCCATCCTTGGGGAGATCATCTCGCTTCTCCCCACCAAGGATTGCTGCCACACCCAAGTCCTCTCAATTCGGTGGCGCCCTCTATGGCGCGACGTTCCCCTTAATCTCGACTGTCGTCAGCTATCTCTCTTCAATGATTCTGAAATCCCTAGAGCCATCATCTCCTCCCACCAGGGCTCCGTTCAAAGCCTCTGCATCCCGTCATGCTACCTGAGCAAGCATACCATGCCCTGCACGGTGGATGCCTGGATGGAATCCCCTGAATTCACAGAACTATGACTGCTTGAGTTCTACTATTCCCCTGGAAATCACATACCACATACCGAACGCCATGAACTTGTGCCCTCAGCACCGATGTCCATCTCGGGGTTTTCGTCCTCTCTCCACACCGCCACCTTTGCGCGGTGCTACCTACCAGACAATCTGGTACTAAACCTTTGACTCCCATTTCTCAAGAAACTTTCACTTGTGCGGGTTCATATATCGAAGGCCTCATTGCACAGCATCATCCACTCCAGTTGCCCTGTGCTAGAGTGCTTGGTGCTTGTTTTCATAGTTAGAATCGGTTGTCTCCAAATAAAGTCTCCTAACCTTGTATGAATTGGAATTTCTTTTGACGGAAGGCAGCTCATCATCCAAGATGCCCCTTCACTTCAAAGGTTTATCCTTGATTCTAGTTATTCACCGTTGCAAATAACCGTCCTCTCCGCGCCTAAACTGGAGACCTTGGGTGTAATACATGATCTATGTGCTCATTTCAATATGGTGTTTGGCTCCACACTTTTAACCATAAGCCACATTTTAAATTTCTGCGCATGATTTATATATCATCTTGGAGTACACATTTTGTACTAATATTATGTTCTATGCTCAATGAAGAGTTTCTCCATGGATGGCCTATCAATGGTACTGGATTCTGTCAAGATCTTATATATCCAAATGAATAGTTTTGATCTGAACAAGATTATTGGCTTGCTGCAATGCTTTCCATGTTTGGAGAAGTTGTATATAAAGGTGATAATTTCACGCACATTGGAAGCCCGCATATAGTGTACTAGAATTAACCGTTCAACTGTTGCTCTTTCGACACTCTTCTTTTAGACCTTAACTGTTTTCAATCTTCATGTCTATTTTGGCAACAGGACGGGGTAAGAAAGTTATAACCAATCGGTGGATTCGTAAGCATCGGGATTTTCTCACTTCTCATGAGATTCGATTGAAGACAATAACGCTAGAACGATATGTAGCCAACCGTGCAAACACAAGATTTGTCACATTCTTCCTGCTGAATGCGAGGTTACTATTGTCCATCAGGCTTAAGTTTATCAGCAGCATGGTTTTGACGGATGGGTATGTCGAAGAGCAAAAAAAGGAGTTTCAGGTGGGCAAAAGATCTTCTGAATGTGTCAGGCTTCTATTTACAACATATTGTGGTCATAATCTAGTAAATTTTACGACCCAGGATGTTCATTCTATGGACCTGACCGATCCATTTGACTGTGACTACTGAAAACAGTGCTGGAGTTAGATGTTGTTGCCCTTTTCAATCTGGTTTTTTTTGTAAACCTGGTGAACAATTAATCCTCGTGCTTTTGTACAGTTTGTAAGCTGGAGTTAGATGTTCCTGCCCTTTTCAACTCGGCTGTGACTGTCATATTTTCTTTGAAACAAGGCAAATGGCTTGTCATTCGTTTAATTTAGAGTGAAATATTTTAACAAATCCAAACCAAGGAAAATAACATCACTCTCGCCGGCTGCTTGAGCTCACTGTGCATTATAGAAGCCAAGTGATTAGCCCCCACCAGCACCCACAAACTTATTTTGAACTAGCACATCAAATGGGCTGTAAATTTTCATAGGAAAGGCTGCATGACCGTGACAGATTTGGATTCTGACATTTGGGACCCGCGAGGAAATAGCCTATCCAAGGTGGTGTCGACTTACTAGCCAGTCAACAAACGATTCTGCCTACCAGTAGTTGGATTGACATCCAACATCTGTCATGTATCTTCTATCTCTTGTCTTCTTTTCCTCCAATCACCCAAACCAAACCACCCCGTCGGCTCCGCCTGCTCCCGCCTCCCATGGCTGGCTGCGCCTCCGCCGCCCTACCGTACGTACCCTCCAACGTTGGCCAGTCCCTCCCTCTATTCCCCCACACGTCCTGTTATTCTCCGGCGACGTCAGCCCCAACACACACCCGCGTCCGAACCAGTCAACCCTCGTACTCCTCTCCACCTGCGACTGGACCGGTGCATCTTCAACGGCTCCTGTTCGTTCTGTCCGAGGCCTCGCCGTCGTCCTCCGCCTTGCGGCCTTGGTTCGCTCGTCGTGCGCGGTGCGCCGCCCTCTTGCGTTGTCAACGTCGTCAACAACCGAGAGGAACAAGGAGATGACTATACGTGGAGAGGATGACAGTAGGGACCCACCAGCGTCATGGCAGTATGCAAGCAAGTGCCTCTATAGTACAAGCCCAAAAATATGGTTCCTCCTAATGGTTGGACATCTAGGGCTCACGCCATTGTCAATGTAGTCAATAAACGAGAGAATTACACTATGAGCGGCTGACACCAGGGACCCAGCAAGTCACGCAGTTTTTTTGAGGAACAAGCAGTTGTTATTTATACTAGTTTTAGCGACGGATCAGGGTAACAACGGGGCTGTGCGGGGGCTGTGGCCCGTCTAGCCAGGGTTTTATTTATGTTTACCACATCATGAGCCCAGTTGTGTTTTTTTCTTGCTGAAAATGGCTAGCCCAGTTCTATTTTTTTAAAAGAAATACCCAAACAAGGCCTACTTGCTTTATTGGCCCTGCTGGGCTGCAAATCTTTCAAGACGAGGAGAGTTTCATTCGGTTTGCCCAGAAATGGGCTGTACATTTTTAAAACACATCAAACCGGGAATTAGTTTCAATTTTTTCATTACAAGATCTTAAATTCCATTGATTTTTATGTGTGGACAATTATTTGGATTTTATATTTATATAAATTATTTTTCAAAATAGTTTGAATGTGAATCGATATTTCTGGATTAAAAATAGTTGACCGCACCAAAATATGCAAAATTTCGTATACTTTTTAACCGTGGCCACAATATAGGGTGTGATGCTAACAAAAAGAAGATGGTCTCCAAAAAAATTCTTAAGAATTAGCAAATGGGATGTACATTATTAGAAATAATGGCAGATGGGCTGTATGCTGTTTTCCACAGATTTGAGGCTGACTTGTGCGCCTACTAAAGGTTGACGCGTATGCTTTCATAAAAAAAGGTTGACGCACACGCAACGCCCTGTCAACTTAGTCAACACACGAGAGCAGTGACTGTTGGATGTCCATCCAACGGCTGTCGTGCTTCTTCAATCTCTGCTCTTCATGCTTAAGCCGCTCAAACAAGCGCCAGCGGGACTGCCTGCTCCCTCCTCCCGCGGCCGGCTATGCTGCCGCACAGGCCTCACGGCCCCACCGTACTCCCATCGCTGGCCTAGCCATCCCTCTACTCACCCACACATGTTGTTATTCTCCGGCGACGGCAGACGAACCAGTAAACCCTCGTACTCCTCCACGTGGGAAACAACTGCCGAGTATTCCCTGGCTCCGTGTCGTTCCCTTCCTAGGCCTCACCGTCGTCCACCGCCCTGGTGCTCTCGGCACGGCCTGGTCAACGTGGTCAATGAACGACATCCATCGGAAGTGGACTGTACGTGGAGAGGCTGACAGCTGGGTCCACGGCCGCACGCAAGGAAATGCCTCCTTATTACGCGCAAAATAATGATTCCTCCACCTGACAGCTAGGACCCACAGGAAGGGCCTCTGTATTTCGTGAAAAAAACGTTCCCCCCGCTGACAGGTCGGACCCACCAGTTATATCCTCGCACGCAAGGAAGTGCCTCCTTATTACGCCCAAAAAAAATGAATACCCCCTACTAGCTAGGACCCACCATATTGTTGGGCTGACTTGTGGGCCTACTAAGTTGACAGGGATGGTGAGCTTTGTCAACTTAGTCAATACTCCAATGACCGTATGATGTCCATCCAACGGCCATAGTGCTTCTTCAACCTCTTGTCTTCTTGCTCCAGCCACCCAAAGCAGCGCCGATCATGCCGCCTGCTCCTGCCTCCCGTGGCCGGTTGTGCTACTGCGGAGGCCTCGCCGCCCCCATACTACTCCCACCACTGGCCAGGCCATCCCTTCACTCACCCACACCCCCTGTTATTCTGCGGTGACGGCAGCCTCACAGCGCAGCCGAACCAGTGAACACTCGTACTCCTCTCCGCGTGGGCATCCACTGCCGCGTCTTGCACGGCTCCGCGTCGTCCCCTTCCTAGGCCTCGCCGTCGTCCACCGCCGTGGTGCTCTCGGCACGGCGTGGTCAATGTGGTCAACGACCGACTTCCATCGGAAGAGTACTGTACGTGGAGAGGCTGACAGCTGGGTCCATGGCAGCTGCAAGGAAGTGCCTCCTTATTACGCAGAACATAATTGTTCCTCCACCTGACAGCGGGGACCCACCGGACGGGCCACCAGTATTTTGCGAAAAAAATCGTTTCCCCCTGACTGCTGGGACCCACCGGACGGGCCATCGTACTTCGCGAAAAAACGTTCCCCCCGCTGTCAGCTCGGACCCATCGGAAGTGCCTCCTTATTACGCACAAAAAAATGAATACTCCCCCGGCTAGATGGGACCCACCTTGCTGGGAGGCTGGCTTGTGGGCCTACTAAGTTGACGGGACGAAGGGCTTTGTCAACTTAGTCAATATGAACGATTCTAGCTCCAGTGACCATACGATGTCCATCCAACGGCCGTAGTGCTTCTTCAACCTCTGGTCTTCTTGCTCCAGCCGCCCAAAGCAGCGCCGGTCGTGCCGCATGCTCCTGCCTCCCGTGGCCGGCTGTGCTGCTGTAGAGGCCTCACCGCTCCCTACTATTCCCACCACTGGCCAGGCCCTGCGGCGACGGTAGCCTCATACCGCAACCGAACCAGTGAACCCTCGTAGTCCTCTCCGCTCGGGCTTCCACTGCCGCGTCGTCCCCTTCCTAGGCCTCGCTGTCGTCCACCGCCGTGGTGCTCTCCGCGCGGCGTGGTCAACGTGGTCAAGGAACGACTTCCATCGGAAGAGTACTGTACGTGGAAAGGCTGACAGCTGGGTCCACGGCCACAGCCCAGTTTTTTGTGATTTGCCAAGTAAGTCGCTTTGTCAGGCCTGTTGGGTTGCAAATCTTTCAAGACGAGGAGAGCTTTCATTCGGCTGGCCGAGATGCTCAAAATTGGCACAGTCATAAAATTAGCATAGGTTATATCAAGAACAATTCAAACTTATGATTGGAAGTCACCTTGGAATGTCTCTCTTCGAGAAGATCAAGATGGATATCAAGATAGTCTAAAACGGAGCTCGGACTCAAAAGTATGACAAGTTCAGAGATGCTCATGTTGACACCAGAGTAAAGAAAGGCATAAAACTCAATCAAGATGGCCTGTGGTGGAATCTGTTTCAACATGAAAGTTGTGCGTCTTGTCGAAACGATTGATTTTGATATAAAAATTCCCTTAATCCAAGTTCGTATGCAACCTGTGGAGGCAAAACAAGGTCAGAAACAAAAGCTGCAGAGTCATTTCGGACCGACCGAGTTGATTTGATCGGTGAGACCGAGTTTGTCCGAAAATTTACCAGAGAGTTGGCAATGTTGACTCGGTAGGACCGAAGCAAACTAATCGGTAAGACCGAGATTGATCCAGAAAGTTACAGAAAGTTGACCACGTTCACTCGGTGGGACCGAAGCAAACCAATCGGTGAGACCGAGATTGATCCGGAAATTGCCAAAGATTCCTATCCGAGTTAGGTTAGGGTTTTTGATGTTTTGGACGGAATTTTTAGTCCTTTTCTTGTACGGGAAGTCCATCCGCCTCTTATATATGTTGGGGGTGACGGCCGATTGAAACAACACACAATCGAACAAATCTATCTACATCTTTTACCTTTACTTTTCCTTCTCCCTTGTTCTTCTTCTTCCTCGTTCTTCGTCCGTTCTTCTTCATTGTAGGGCGGCAAACCTCGAGGCCCTAGGGGCGATCAGGTCGACCTAGGGCAGCCCATAGCCGCTACGCGCCCTGACGGGGTCCCTCCCGGGCATGTGGGGTTTCGGGTCCTCAAAAGCGCCCGCCGGATTGTCTTGCGTACCGCGCTTCCGGCAAGTCTCCTTCGACGTGAGCTGCGGTGCATCACCCCCGGCGTCGAGGGTACACGGTGACGTGTTCGTGTGCGAACACACTTTTTGGCGACTCCGCTGGGGATCGAAGCTTTGAACGGTCTCCGGCCCGTTCTTGCTACGAAGAGATCGTCATCTAGGGTTTGCAATCTACAAAGGTAATATGAATACCCAATTTACTTATGTAGATGCAAAAAATGCATATGTTGTTGCTAGATCGTATAATGATAATATTGTATCGGCTAGCCCTAGTTTTATCAATCATGCATCTAATTATGTGCAACAGCCGATTCAGAATAATCTTCATGCTTCAACTTCATATAATTTTAGCAACATGCAACATATGTATCCCAACTCCCATGCATCGGCAACCCCACAAATCTATATGCCGATGAACAACAGGATGAGTTTGGTTAATCAAGTTGAAACACCCCATGTAGGAACTTTCAACGGCATGCAACATAGTGATTCATCTTTTTATTCATCGGCAACTAATTTGCAACATGTTAATCCAAACATGCCGGTGGATAGGGGAATTGGCCATGCTACTACTAGTTATTCGGCCAATTACCCTCAAACATCGTATTCTACACCTCATGCTACTAATTTTTCGGCACCATACGCAATTGTAGATGTTCATAATTCGGCTCCGCACCTTCATGCTCATTGCCGAATAAGTGAGAATTCTACCACGCATGTGTCTTTACCTAGTAACGTAGCATATCACGTTGCCCCCGCACAATTACAGAATTTCGGCAACACACCATTGTCGAAAGCATCTCAAAGTATTGGGGGGCAATCCGATGAAGATTGGGCAGAAATTGGCCGAAAAAAGCTTAAAGATAGCCTAGCTACAATGTTTGCTGAATTTAGACAAGAACAAGCAACCTTGCGAATTAAAGAAAGAAAGAGTGGTGATTCGGATAACAAAGTTAATTCGGTTGTTAAAAAAGCCGAATCAAATAGTATGTGTACCGAATTTATTAAAGAAAAAAGGACGCCAAGGCATTGGAGAGTCATTTAAAAGTGGAGCAAAGTATTATTCAAGTATCACAACCATCATGCTCTCCCAGCGTGTATGAAGAGGTATGTCTAGCAAGTGATTTGCCTATTTTCAGATTTGGTCACAGCTTTATTGTTGATGCATCTATTAGAAAAAATCTCGTAAGTAATTTTGAAAGACCAATGATGAAGGGTAATTTACTTGTTAGCAATAAAATTGTTATTGAGCATATCGGTCAACCCATTGTGCCATTCAGAAAGACCGATAGCGAAAAATTATTGCAGCCAAGGCTTTCCCCGTTGCTTTATCTAAAGCTCATATCTAATTGGGTAGCTTTGCTTATTTCTTACTTGGCTTACACTTGGTCTCAATTGAGACATGTATGTTTTAACTATTTTTTTTTCAGAAATTTAAAGCCAAGGTTAAAATCTTCTGAGCAAACCGATGCCAGTATAGTTTCTTATCCAAAGACATCGGAGGTAGAGTGCAAAACACAATGCATAGCCGAATGGTGTGATGCAAAATCTGAACCATTCGTTTGCTTAATTCCAAAGCCATTCTCACAGCAAGATCGGCTAGAAAACAAGAAGTATACCTTCAATTCAAGCATGTGTGATCAAATATTTGATTTGTTGCTGAAAAATAATTACATTAAAATTATTGATCACCATGTTAAGCCATCAATCCAAGGACGAATGTATTGTAAGTTGCATGATTCGTCCAAGCATAATTTTGAGGATTGCAACATGTTTCGTCAAATAGTTAAATCGGCCATTGAAAAAGGACGATTGAAGTTTGTTGAAACACCAAGAGATGACCAGTCTATTCCGATTGGTCCCGATGGCAAAAAGTTTTTGCATCGGCTGCTTCAAGCCGATCCATTTAAAGAGAAGGTAAAAACTGCAGGTGATGGGATCAAGCTTTCAAGTAAAGAAATTGTTGAAGAGCATAATGAACATAATCTTGAGGGTGAGAATTCCATCAAAACTACAATGGAGACGCCAAGGACTGGGGGCAGCAAGCAAATCCAACGATCGATGAAAGCAAACCAAAAGAAAACAAAGGCCGAAATAAGCGCAAGTGTAAAAGATCAAAAATCACCTTCGCTGAACTATTGGAGAAATATCAAAAGAAGAGTGAAGAGAAGAATGCTTATCGGCCCAATCAGGCAAAGAAACCAAGATCACCCCCAAGGCGCAAATATGAGGATCGGTATTGGCAAAGTGAGAATTTTAATACAACATATTCATATCCTCATTTTGGGCCGCCAATGCCAATGCCGTGGATGCCTCCCTATGCTCATATAGATCCATATCCATCATGGGACAGGTATGATACAAGGGCACATTCTCCATCTTATTTTAGATCATCTCACCAATATTATGCAGCTCCGAGAAGATCAATATCTGAACAATCACATGTTAAAGACCGTTTCAATCATAAGGAATCGGTCCAGAGCTCAAGGATGAATAAAGAGGTGGTCAAGCAAGTCTACCGCGTGAAAAGAGATGGTCGTAAGTGTGCTACTGCAGATTTGATCTCAAATAATAAAGAGCCAATTAATGTGTTGACATTGGCTACTAAAGACAATGAGACAAAGCAACCAATTATTGAGAGTCAAAGTGCCAAATCTGAAGAAAAGAAGTTGAGAGTGCACAAGGCCAAAAAGAAATTGCCATTGGTCAAAACAGAATCACAGCCGAGATGCCCACTCGTCTTATCCTATTGGCAAAAGAGGGAACTACAAAAACTTAGTGCACATGAACTTGAAGAAAGGAACATGGCATGGGTTCCCAAAGGAAGTGCTCAAAATAAGAATTATGTGAAAGCATCCATTACACGACGTGCGGCAAAGATGAAGAAGGAAAAGAGTGAAAACTATGAAGGACCAAGCCGAAGGTTTCAACATCTTCGTTCCACACATTATCCATATTCTTCAACTATGTCATTGATGCCTATGCCATGGAATTCGTCATCAGGTATGATTGGTTACCCTCAATGGACTTATTATAATCCATGGATGCAATATAATTTCTTACATCATGAAAGGGTATTGCCAAATCACTATACATTTGATTAGCTACAAGTTTGTTGCTGATCCAAAGGGCCGAAATACTTGATTTGTCATTTCATTTGTTTATTTCGGCTATATGTGCTTTGAATGAAGTTTACATAGTAATGGACGATATATACTTACCGTCCTAAGAAGATGCAGAATGGACGTTGGAGTGTTGACATCGTCCTTAGAACCAACATGGTACAAGTTATTTTTCGGCATGCTAGCTATGCCGAAAAACAGGGGGGCATGTGTTGACGCTCAAAATTGGCACAGTCATAAAATTAGCATAGGTTATATCAATAACAATTCAAACTTATGATTGGAAGTCACCTTGGAATGTCTCTCTTCGAGAAGATCAAGATGGATATCAAGATAGTCTAAAACGGAGCTCGGACTCAAAAGTATGACAAGTTCAGAGATGCTCATGTTGACACCAGAGTAAAGAAAGGCATAAAACTCAATCAAGATGGCCTCTGGTGGAATCTGTTTCAACATGAAAGTCGTGCGTCTCGTCGAAATGATTGATTTTGATATAAAAATCGTCTTAATCCGAGTTCGTATGCAACCTGTGGAGGCAAAACAAGGTCAGAAACAAAAGCTGCAGAGTCATTTCGGACCGACCGAGTTGATTTGATCGGTGAGACCGAGTTTGTCCGAAAATTTACCAGAGAGTTGGCAATGTTGACTCGGTAGGACCGAAGCAAACTAATCGGTAAGACCGAGATTGATCCAGAAAGTTACAGAAAGTTGACCACGTTCACTCGGTGGGACCGAAGCAAACCAATCGGTGAGACCGAGATTGATCCGGAAATTGCCAAAGATTCCTATCCGAGTTAGGTTAGGGTTTTTGATGTTTTGGACGGAATTTTTAGTCCTTTTATTGTACGGGAAGTCCAGCCGCCTCTTATATATGTTGGGGGTGACGGCCGATTGAAACAACACACAATCGAACAAATCTATCTACATCTTTTACCTTTACTTTTCCTTCTCCCTTGTTCTTCTTCTTCCTCGTTCTTCGTTCGTTCTTCTTCATTGTAGGGCGGAAAACCTCGAGGCCCTAGGGGCGATCAGGTCGACCTAGGGCAGCCCATAGCCGCTACGCGCCCTGACGGGGTCCCTCCCGGGCGTGTGGGGTTTCGGGTCCTCAAAAGCGCCCGTCGGATTGTCTTGCGTACCGCGCTTCCGGC
The DNA here is from genome assembly GCF_003073215.2 of Triticum urartu. Lineage (NCBI taxonomy): Eukaryota > Viridiplantae > Streptophyta > Magnoliopsida > Poales > Poaceae > Triticum > Triticum urartu. The sequence goes on from NC_053023.1 coordinate 475,090,553, forward strand.
AGGTCTCCTTCGACGTGAGCTGCGGTGCATCACCCCCGGCGTCGAGGGTACACGGTGACGTGTTCGTGTGCGAACAAAAATGGCCCATCAGTAATGAGAAATGGGTTGTACATTTTTAAAACACATCAAACCAGCAATTAGTTTCAAATATCTTTTTTTCATTTCAAGATTTTAAATTACATTAGTTTTTATGCGTGGAGAATTTGTTGGATTTTATATTGATATACATATATTTTTAAAATCAGTTTGAATGTGAGTCGAAATTTCGGGATTGAAAACAGTTCAGACCGCACCGAAATATGCAAAATTTCGTATAATTTTTTAACCGTTGCCACAATATGGGTTGTAATTAGGGATGGCAATAGGTCGGGTTTGGGGCGGGTGGAGCTGGTCCAAATCCAACCCATGACCCATCTTTCTACCCTCTGCCCATCCACCAAATTATCCATGGGCAAAACTTGTGCCCATGTCCAAACCCACTGGATACCCACATACCCATGGAGCTCCATGGGCATAGAAAAGTCAGCATGAAGCCTTCCCAAAGAGCAAATTAACTCATCATCATTCACTCACAAATGACAACATAAGCTACATGCATAAGTAGACAACAAGTAATACGATGAGTCCTTAAGTGTGACATACCAGAGGTTGATTCTTCAGCATATAGCTCATGGAACAAGTTGCATATTTCCTGCCATTTCCCATTGATCCGCTCTTTCTACTATCACTGGCATATGGCCCCACATGTCATACGAGTATCCATTGGATATCCATGGAGCACAAACTATAACCATGCCCAACTCAGTTGTTCGTGGGTATCCATATCCATGGACCCATGGGCGAAAATGTGCTCCATACCCTTGCACAACCGGGTCGGGTACCCATGGGTATCCAGATCCGTGGATAAAATTGCCATCCCTAGTTGGGCATGGTTATAGTTTGTGCTCCATGGATATCCAATGGATACCCGTACGACATGTGGGGCCATATGCCGTGACAATAGAAAGAGCGAATCAATGGGAAATGGCAGGAAATATGCAACTTGTGCCATGAGCCATATGCAGTAGAATCAACCTCTGGTATGTCACACTTAAGGACTCATCGTATTACTTGTTGCCTAATTATGCACGTAGCTTATGTTGTCATTTATGAGTGAATGATGATGAGTTAATTTGATCTTTGGAAAGGCTTCATGCTGACTTTTCTATGCCCATGGAGCTCCATGGGTATGTGGGTATCCAGCGGGTTTGGGCATGGGCACAAGTTGTGCCCATGGATAATTTGGTGGATGCGCAGAGGATAAGAAGATGGGTCATGGGTTGGAGTTGGACCAGCTCCACCCGCCCCAAACCCGACCCATTGCCATCCCTATGCCCAACCCGACTGTTCGTGGGTATCCATATCCACGGACCCATGGTCAGAAGTGTGCTCCATACCCTTGCCCAACCGGGTCAGGTACCCATGGGTATCCAGATCCATGGATAAAATTGCCATCCTAAGTGGGCGGCGCTTGGGGAGGCACGGCCACGACGCGGCAGGGGAACCCAGAGCGCGCATGGAGCGGCTGGGGCGCGGGTCAGAGCGGCGCTGGCGCGGCAAAGTCGCGGTGAGCGCGCCCATGCAGTGAGATGGGGCGTTTGGCTACGGCGGCTACAGCGATGGATGGAGCGGGGAACAGGGCGAATCGGCACAGCTCACCGAGAAGGAGGTCAGGGGCGTGCTTGTGACGGCCGGGGTGGTGCGGTGGTGTAGATCGACGACGAGATGCCGCGGCCATGCCGAAGAAACTGGCTTGATCCCGAGCGTACGGTGCGGCTTGGCTCGGGTTCTTCGACGGGGATGAAAGAGACGAGCGAGGGGAGGCTTTTGGACACCTTGGTGCAGCAAGGGGAGGTCGGCGGCCGTGATGACGACTATGGCGTGGCGCCGGAAGCTTCGGGTCCTCTTCCAGATCGAGTGCGAGGGGAAACGAGGGAACTGGGCGTCTAGGGTTTGTCCTGGGGCTTGGGGATGGTCTTGTACACCGCGGGGACTCGCCGGATGGTCGACACGGCGGTCATGAAGGTGTGGATGTGCACCACGCACAGGTCTCTGCCTCCTTTACAGAGAAGATGGAGAAGGCCCTGGTGGGCTTGGGCCGTGCTACTGTAGCACTAGGCTTCTAGTGCACGGCGTGCACTTGGCCCATTTTCTTTTTAAGTTTTCTGCTTTATTAATTTCGTACTATTTTCTACTTAATTGCCAAAGTAATTAAATTTAGTTCAACTTGAAATTTGGCACATAATTAGTAGGCAATATTTTGAGACCACACACAATGTTTCACATCATTTGGAAAATTATAAATATTTGCTTATTTTGAAAAGGGCAATTTAAATGAGTTTGGACCACTTATTAATTTCCTAGGAATTTATTTGTGAGTCAAACCAAGTTGGTTTCACATGACATTGAACAAGGAAATTGTATAGAACTATTTGAACATTTTAGTTTTATAGCTTGAGGAGAAATAATTTTGACTTGTCTTTTAAATTTGAATTTGAGGTCGGTTTTGGACAAGGTGATGATTAGCAAAATTTAATAATGATGATGTGGCACCATTAATAGGAGCTTACTGTAGCATGACACCCGGGGTGTTACAAATCTCCTCCACTACAAGAAATCTCGTCCCGAGATTTAAGTGGGGAAGTAAAGAGTAACTTCGTGTGAACTGACCCTTATAGGGTTAATTGTCTGGTGAACAATGCAGGGAATGTGACAGAAGTATCTCTCGAATTGAAATTTAATAAAACATCGAGAGCAAAGTATGAAGGTACCATGAGAAGTTTTAGCAGGCAGGCAATCATTCGATAACTAATCAAAAGGTGAAAGGGGTTCAGAGCAACAACAACAACAACAACAACAACAACAAAATTATTGCGTCTGATACTAGAATAGATCACCAGGAAGGTGGCTCATGAATTACATACGAAGGCAAGTGAAAAAGGATACTTCGGAATCAAGGATGTATAGGAGTCAGGTTTCGATCCTGTGGAACTGTGGGTTATGGGCCCACCATGTGGTTCAAAAGTAGGAAGGACGCTGACATATGGCACGGTCATGGTAGCAAGGCATGGCAGAGGATAGCTTGTCAGTTATGTTGGCAACAATGTTGGTACCAAGGGCAAGGGACAAAGAGAACCATTTTCCTGCTCGTTGAAATGAGGCGGACCAATAGGCAAAGTTCTCGTCCATCGGGGGTTACCAGGATGTCGTCAGCAATAGTAACAGGGTCACACTGACAGAGTTGTAAACCGAGGTGTTTCCATAAGCAGGGAATTATTTCTGCTTATAACATATATAGATCACAAGAAAGGTTAAGAAAACCAATGGAAAGGAAAATGTGTTTATACATAAGATTTAGGAGTGTAACTTTTCCCAAGGAAAAGTAGAGCATGATATACATGTTAGATCAACAAGTACACCACCATTTGGATAAAGGGGCAAGGGAATTCGTGATGTTATACATACAACAGTGTTTGGATAATAGAGCAAGAAACATTTGACAATGCACTTCCAATGTTCTTAATGATGTTCGGAGTAACACAGTCATGCTTCGGGATAGCATCGACATGGTTAGTAGGTAAAGGTCAGATTTCAGAAACACAAGGATCCAACAGGAACTGCTAGAACATCTCATGCAATATTATCAGGAAAAGATGAGGATATGGCCGATGGGTTCAGCAGCAATCCATCGACATGTCAAAAAGATGTATTTCCAAAATTTGTATGAACAAGTTTGTGTTGGGGAGAATACAAGAATGTTGTCGATGATAACATAAGTCATCGAGGGGCAAGGATGTTATTGCTCATCACGAATTCGGTTGATATACTGGAAGAGCTCAGAATGTTGATGATGAGCACAACACAATTGTCGAGAGATTTCAGGAAGATGTAATCGATCGGCGATGACATCAAGTCAAAGGAATGATGAGTGAAAGGTTATTGGAACCACGGGTACGACACAAACTCGAAATCAAGCTTGTTGTTCAAGGCGAAATGATATGACGAGGAAGATCAACGTATGACAGGCTATCGATAGATGTTTTCTTCCCTGTAGGGGTGCACCAACTTACCCACCACGCTCGATTAACTCCGGCCAGACACACTTTCCTGGGTCATGCTCGGCCTCGGCCAAACAATACGCCGCAACCCGACCTAGGATTAATAGAGAGGCCAGCACGCCGGACTAAACCTATGCCCCCAGGGGTCATGGGACATCTCCCCGGGAACTCCTGCACGTTGCGTACGCGGCCGGTGAGCAGACCTAGCTACCTCCTTAAACAAGGCAGGAGCTTACGCAGTCCAACCCGGCGTGCGCCGCTCAGTCGCTGACGTCTATTTAAACTTCGGCTGATGTATATGACGCAGAACGCCCATACTATGCCCACGTGATGGTTAGTGCTATCAGGCCAGAGGCCCCTCAAATCAAATATCCAAACCGTAGTGGATTAGGAGCACGCGATAACGATCAGAGACTCACGATCGATGTGACCCCGTTGCTCCGTCTCGAGTACTTGCGGCAAGGGCTAAGAATGCCCGGCCACGCCTCGTAAATATCTCGCAGGCACCTTCCAGGTCAACCCGACTCCACATCACTCGCAAATAAGCTCGTGCGGGTACCCCTCAGGGCCGACCCGTCTTTAGTAACATGGTTCAATGTAAAGTCATAGTAACTATGGTAACCGTGTGTCTAACACCAAGGGAATAACCCGAGGAATCACCCCCGGTGAATTCCACTCAATGTTGTCATCAAGGTGAACGTAAGAGGATCCACCCTCGAGGTTCACACTTGAGAGGTTGCACGACAGAGCCGTAACGGAAGTGGTTAAGGAGGAAATCACCCTCGATGATCACGACCGAATAGCTACACTACAGAGATCTCATCAGGAGTGATATATGAGGTTCACCCTCGGCACTCGATAGTAACTCTGTAGTGTCTTACAACTAGGGGGGTGATGTGCGGTGTCGGGGCCTGGACGTCGATCACGTTGATCGAGTCATCGAACATAAAGCGAGGCAACTGGGACAAGGTGGGGTCACTGATGGTTCTCTAACCAACCTATACTAAGCAGTTTAGGATAAGCAGGTAAGGTAAGAAAGCAGGTAACAACAACAGGCTATGCATCAGAGTAGGATCATACAGAAAGCTGTAGCAGTTCTAATGCAAGCATGAGAGGGAAAGAAATGGGCGATATCGGAATGCTCAAGGGGGGTTTGCTTGCCTGGTTGCTCTGGCAAGGAGGGGTCGTCAACACTGTAGTCGATCGGGGGTACCGGCAGCGATCTCGGGGTCTACCGGAAAGAATTAACGAAGGGGGAACACAATAAATAAGAGAGCAAAAAAGCAACACAAAGCATAACATGGCAATGCGCGGTGCTAGGGGTGACCTAATGCAGTATGAGGTGATACCGGTGAAGGGGGAAACATCCGAGAAAATATCCCCGGTGTTTCGCGTTTTCGGACAGATGAATCGGAGGGGGGAAAGTTGCGTGTTCACTATGCTAGGGATGCGTGGCGGACGAACGGGCTGCGTATCCGGATTCGTCTCGTCGTTTTGAGCAACTTTCATGTACAAAGTTTTCCATCCGAGTTACGGTTTATTTTATATTGATTTTAAAAAATTTAAATCAATTTTAGCATTTATTTAATTATTTTAATTCAACATTATCCAGAACAGTGCATCCTGACATCAGCATGACATCAGCAGTCAAACAGTCAGTTGACTAAGTCAAACAGACATGTGGGTCCCACTATCATACACTGTTTAATTAACTAACAATTAATTAGGTTAATTAGTGATTAGATTAATCTAATTATGATTAATTAACTTAATTAATTCTTTAATTAATTAATTAACTTAATTAACTAGTTATTTATTAATTTAATTTAATTTTTAATTCATTTTTTAAAATAAATGTTCTGGGGCGTGGGCCCCTCATGTCATGGGCCCAAGGCCTTAACGGGCGCGCGGTTACGGGTGGAGCCAGGCGCGGGCGCTGGGTGCGCACGGCGCACGCCGGCTAGGGCCAGGAGAGGCGCCAGAGGGGTGGAACTGGAGCGGAAGGCCGGCGTAGATGGCCGCGGTGGCCGATGGGGTCGCCGCGGGCGGCCTCGAGTAGAGACGGCGAGCGGGGCGACGTGCACGCGCGAGGAAAACAGCAGCGGGCGACTGGAATCGGGGCGGAGGCAAGCGACGAGTCCGGCGAGCTGCATCAGCGCCGGGCACGGACGGCGGCGGATGGCGGTGGCGGGGCGCAGTGAGGCGGCACAGGGCGGCGGTGGTTGTGAGCGGAAGCAAGGCGACGCGGGCATGGTCGGGAGGAGGGGCATCGCGCGGTGGCACGGCAGAGCGCATGCAGCGCCATGAGGGTTACAGGCTCCAGCGAGCTCGGGCGACAGCAGGGGAGAGAAGTGGAGAGGCAGTGCCTCACTTGTGGTGCAGGGGATCGGCAGCGTGCTCGAGGAGGAGGACGAGGAGGCGACAACGACTGTGGGCGGCTCCGGCGAAGCAGTGGCGGGACGAGGCGGCGATGGTGCACGGCGGCGGCGTCAAGGCGAGGAGAAGGCAGTGGCACGGGCGCGAGGGAGGGGGTCATCGCCGGCGGGCGGCTCGTCCACCACAGTAGGGTCGCTGGGCGACGTGGGGCTCGAACACGGCGCCCTGCGGAGCCAGGGCGAGGCGCGGGCACCGGGCGGCGTCCTGGCGCGGGGCGACAGTGTTGGGGGGCGGCGACCGGGCGTTGGCCCGATCTCGATCTCGTTCGAGATGGGGGAAAGGGGATCGTGGGGAGTGGGGGCGCGAGGGGTGGAGTAGTGGGTTAGGGTTGGGGTGGGGGGGGGGGGGGTTATGGGGGGGGGTGGGGGGTGGGCCGTTTTGGCCAGGGGCTGGTGCTGGCCGGCTAGGCCTCTTGGCCCAGTTGGCTAGGGGGCTTCCTTTTCTTTTCTTTTTTTTTTTGCTTATGTTCTTTTTATTTATTTATTTTTTTGTTTTAAAACATTTTAGTTTATTTAGGCATTCTATAAAACTGTGTCTGCTACACCATAATTAACTAGGCAATATTTAGTACAAACCGAACATTTTTATTTTAATGTTTGAAAACTTTTATTATTTAACTTTATTTTAAATTTAAATTTGAATCGGCTTTAAACTAAATCAAGATTAACTACAGTGACAAAAGTGATGTAGCATCATTAACGTGGGATTACTGTAGCATGATTAATTGGGCGTTACAGGATGCTGCAACCATGATGCTACATGCTAGAACCACTTGATGAAGAGCTACAAACGACATAAGTTGGATTTCACAGGTAGTCGTGTTGCAATACTGACGGCCGTGCCGGGAGAGGTGGCAAGCTGGCAGTGCGGTGATGCATGTGCTGGTGTTGTAATAGGAGGACGAGGAGGCAAGGCGAGGCGGTCATCACGCTGGGGTCGGTGGCCATGAGCAGGAGAAAGTGGGACGCACAATGAGTTGAACCAGCGAGGTGGAAGAAGACCGATTCCAGGTTGCATCCAACGGCTCGGAGGGGGCCAATCCGACGGCGGACAGGCCGAAATTTGAGCCGGCGCCTAGGGTTGTCCTAATTAAAAACATTATGCACTACGCGGAGGAAAATGCGAGCTTGTTCAAATATTAGACAAATTCATGATCAATTCCAGTAAATAATTCATGACTATGACAGGAATTAACGTGCAACAATCTAGCATACTAGGTGAACAGAAAAACATGCGCAACAACATCGCACGTGAAACAATAACTACATATAGAGACATGAACAAATCACGATGGATGTACAGTTCGTTAGCTGCTACAGGAGCGACGGTGTTGATGACGATGTTGGCCACAATTTGTTGTTGACAACAATGGAGGTGACGATGAGTAGCACTGCCCGACTTCAACGGAAGACGACCCGTGATGACGAACTTGAGCAGTCGTGCAGAGCGCTTTCCAAAAACCTAATTTGTCCTCTCTCGGTGCAGAATCGTAAGGACGAACGGTTCCGGAGACCTGCTCCCCCACATGTCGTTGCGTGCCGATGTTCAGGATAGAGTAGACTACGATGACGCTGCAAGTTGCGAGATGAGGCAAACCCATGATGTATTTCGATGTGTCTTTGGCCATGGTTGATCGCAGTATATATAATTGGACCAAAGATGGTATTGTGTCGCGATCACGATTTCAAATCGACTTGGATTCTATGTCATATACTTACCGAACAAGGAATAATTAATGTGTGCCAAGCCATCAAAAAATAAAGCGACAAAAGTAAGTTGCGCCCCCCTATTTGACGCTTCAGGCGCAACTTCATATTGTTTTCGCAAACAGTCACTCACAACAAAAATGGGAAAATTGATGAACTTCTTTCAAATTTGTGAACCTTTTTGAAAATCGGTGATTTTTTTTCTAATTTGTGAAATAATTTCGAATTCATGATTTGTTTTGAAATTTGTGATTTTTCGAATTTTCTTCACTATTCTTAAAAAATCATGCTTTTCTAAATCTATGTGTAACAAATAATGCGGCTACACTTATTCTTAAAAGTTCGCGCTGGTATCATTAACTAGTGGTAGTTGCTCTAGTGGTAACGGAACCTGCACTGTTGCTAAACGGTGCAAGATTGATAACTTACCGGAGCAATTTTTTAGGGTTTTTTGCGCTATAAATAAATTTTCACTGCGAGCGCCAGCTGCCCGAGCCGGAGCTCTTCTGAATGCCAAAGCAAACAGAAAAATAAGCATCCCTGAAAAACAAAAACAAAATCTTTACTCCTAAATGGGAGTTGTGGGCCAGCCCACCTGGAGTGGCAGTGAGCGCCAACTGCCTGAGCCGGAACTCTTCTGAATTGCAAAGCAAACAAAAAAAAAATAAGCATTCCTAAAAAACAAAAACAAAATCTTTACTTCTAAATGGGAGTTGGTAGTTTCGCCTCACCTCCATCAACCCCTCGGCAAACAGTAGATTACGCCTGCCAGCGTCATACATGCAACCTTTTGCTAAAGCGCAACCAATTTGGCTTGCCCAATTGATGTGTGCATTAAGTTAATCAAATCAATGCTTACCCAAAACAACATCATGCATTAACTTATTCAAATGAAATCTTAAAAAAATCTCAACTAAATCTAAACTTTCCTTGCCTTCCACCACTTATACTCAAATTAAATCAAATATTACCATAACATCAACTAAAATCGAAGCTGGCTGGCACTTTTTTTATTTTTTTTCCTATGTTTCACTTTTTTGGTTTCATTTTTTATATGACCAACCTATTATTTTGTACTCAACAAACTATTAGAATCGATACTTTCCTAAAACAAAATCCAACCAAATCGACACTTTTTCAAAACCACGTCATGCATTGACTCAACCAAATCAAATCTTAAAAAAATCTTAACTAAAATCAAACTTTCCATGCTTCCATTACTCATACCCAAATGAAATCAAATCTTATCAAAACATCAACCGTAATTAAAGTCGCCCGGCCCATTTGATGCGTGCACGCGTTTTTAATTTCCGTTTTTCCTAAGGTTTGTTTTTTGGTTTCCTTTTTCTGTATTCACTTTTTCTATGACCAACCTATTATTTTAATCTCGGCATACTACTAGAATCGGCATAGACTTATACTCCATGGTGAGTTGGCAGCGTGTAGGGCTGGACAAAAACTCGTAGCTCGCAAGCTTAATAAGCGCTCGATAGTTCGGCTCGTTAAACTCGTGACTCGCTTCTTAATGAACAGAGTCAATCATTGATTTCAGCTTGTTAAGCTTAACGAGCTAACAAGTTTCATGAGCAGCTCGTTAGTAACAACACAACACATATTTTCATCTTATTTGACAAAAGTTTCATAGCACCTCATCTTATCTATTCAAGCTAATCTACATAGAAGGCAACAAACTAGTGCATTCCCTTTTGTAGTCACAATCTTCCTTCTTTAAAACCAAATATAAACACTCATCCTATAGATCGTAACACTTATCTATTCAAGCTAATCTCCTCGACGATTTAAAGTCGTCTACCCTGCAACACCGGCTCGATTCGGCTCCTCCACACTTGGTCCTTCTGTTGTTGATGGTGTCGCAGGAGCCTCCACGAAGGTGGCCGGCGAATATGAAATTTGATGTATGCCGGTAATAGAATGGTTGTCGATTTGTGTTTCTTGAAATTAAATAGTTTGCCATAGAATATGAAATTTCAGTATGACGCTTGTTGAACTGGAAATAATCTGGCGAGCAATAATAAAATAAAGAATCTTCTCGGACATTCCTCGCGGCGGTGGAGTCCATAACGGCATCGTGAAGTAGCGGGTGGCGATATCGGCGGCCACAACATCTCAGACCGGTAGGTGGCGGCGGCCCTGGGCCAGCGCGTGGGTGGGGACGCTCCTCACAACTGGCACATGGATTCGCTCCATTCAGTCGTGCCCGAGCTTTCCGACTATTCCTTGTGACGGAGGCGGCGACCACGGCGTCACGGAGCGATGGGTGGCGGCGTCCCAGGTCCTGCACGCAGGCGGACATGCTATTTAAAACGTTTTTTCGCGGGATCTTATTTAAGAGGGGCTATTTTTAAAAGAAAAAATAATTTATTCTTTTCTTTCTATACAAGATTTTGCACCTTCATAGAGTTTATGTTTCATTTTAGTTAGTTGTGAGTGGTATTGCTTAAGTTTTCTTTCAACTAATCATTACTCTCTTGCATTATTTATGAGATTACGTCAAAGAAAGGGATTCATCGACCCAATATGATCTTTCTTATAATTAAATCAAAATTCATCAAACTCTTGCATCATATGATTTGCTTCTCTTTGGAAGTGCTTTAATTTGGCCTTCCCATTTGATTGTCAAAACTTAAGCATGATAGGGAATCACAGTGGTCAATGAAAAGGCGGGATATTGGAGAGGAACATCAGTGCCTGTTGTAATGTGCTCGTGGCATTTCTCGCCTTCTACTGGTAGTAACAGGCGGGCATTTCTTTGGCCCTATAGACCCATGGTGAAGGTGAGGTGAGAGCCGTCCGGTTTTAAAGGGCTCCAGCAAGAAATGACCTGCTATGTTGGAAAATGGGCGGAAAGGGGAGAAGTTCGATAGGAAAAGGGAAGGGTGTGTTATGGGGTCAGGTTTTTACGTAAGGTCCATGTGTTGAAGATAACATGACGGATAGGTCGGACAACCACATTTCTCCACCACATATGGTCTGGATTTGAGGGAACCCGAACTGTTCTGACGGTTGAAATTTAGGGAGGCTGCTAGGCACCCGTACATGCCCGGACATACGAGAAAGAAATGAGCTTCAATCTTATAGCAGTCTTAATAATTTGTTTTTGATTCATTTATATGCATTGTAGACCGTAGCAATGCATAGTGGTTGTACTAATAAGCTAAGCGGGCGACTGTTGGAAATAACTCATTTGGTACTACAAAATTATACGTACGCATCTTCCGGTAGAGGCGACCTGTGATGAGGTGACGGACAACGGCCAGTACAAGTACATTCGGCTTGATGATTGGTTTCTGAGATTACATTCCTCTTGTTTAGCAGATGAGGGAGAGTGGTTCCATTCCATCAAACCGCCCTTCGGGACCATTCAAAAGATAACACAAGTACAATTTGGCAGGGAATCAAACCGGATTAACAATACGCGCAATCGATCTACTAGCTAGCTACCAAACATGTACTCTCACCCGGACACTATTCAACAGTTATGGCGCACACCAGCACAGGTACGCCGGCCATCGCCGGATTAAAAGACCGCTCCCGACCGGCCGGGGCCTCCAGCTTCTAGAAGCGCTACTCCTAAGTAAATTCTTGAGCTCTCACCATAAGACTTGCAGACAGCAATGCGCCAACATCATCTGGCGGCTACCTTAGCTGGGCAAAGCAGCGGTTTTTCAATTTCCGCTGGCCCAGGCCGGCCGTACTGCGGGCAAGGCGGGGGCACTCTGTTCTGACGCGGCCGCGGATGGAGCGCCGGTTGGCCCAAGAAAGGCGGCGAGTAATTGTTGGCGGCAAGCGGGTCTTTCCCGATGCAGCCAACCCGCGGCCTCCGCTGCTGTCGCCATTGTGATGAAGAGAACGGAATAATCTACGCAACTAGTACTGGGCCTGAGATCGGGCTGTGCCGCCGTGGGTCACGGCGACGAACAGTCGCCGAGCATGCTGACAAAACTGTTTGCTTTTTTTTTTTTTTGCGTGTAGACTTTTCTATTTTTTTTTGAGTAAAAGAGCTTTATTGCTAACTAATCAGGCATACAATCACGATACAACGTGTTCGTTAGGAATACTTGAATGCAATTAAGCCATAAGCATCTCCCCCTAACACCTGTCGCCTGCGTCGCACATAAGTGAGCCGCCTCATTAGCGTCTCTTCGTGCGAATATTAGCCTAAAACTTTAAGTGTGCACTCAGTTCTTTAATCTCATGAAGGACACCAGCAATCTCAGCATGATCAAAATCTTTTGTCTCCCACAGCTTTATGATTGCTTGAGCGTCGCTCTCAACGACAACTCTATGGAAGCCTCTTTCCAGGGCCATTAGCACCCCATCTCGAATCGCATCCGCTTCCATTGCCATCGAGCTTGCTGCAAACTCATACCAGAGGCCTGTGCATGTAGGAGATTGCCAAAACTATCACGGATCGCCAGCCCGGAAGATCCTTGATTCATATTCTCATCAAAGGAGGCATCAACATTCACCTTGATCACTCCATTTTCAGGTGGTGACCATTTAGCTTTCATCTTCGACGCCTTAACTATGGTTTCTTTTCCTGCCACAACCAAATGCATCATTATATCAGTAACCCATTTGATAGATTACGCTATGGTACGTCCAGTCTCCCCATGTTTTCTTGCGTTTCGCTTAGTCCATATTGCCCACGCACCACAACAAATAATGCAAGCATCTGCCTGAGAAACCTTGGTTCCATCAACAAGATCAAGTGTCCATGAGTGCGGATGAAGTTTGGGAATTTTAATGACAGTTAGACTTTTCATCTCGTCCCAGAACCTCCGAGCCCAAGTGTAATAAAAAATTGCATGCATCGAAGTTTCAGGCTGCCCACAACTTTCACAGAAATCAATTTCCTCCATATGTCTATGCTTCAGCACTGCACGACAGGGAATGAAATCATGACAAATACGCCACCAGAAATTCTTAACCTTCGGAGGAACTTCAAGTCGCCACATTTTCTTCCATGCTTTTGCTTGACTACTGCTGGAACTCGGCTGGATTCTTTGATGACATTTAGCTACTAGCTCTCTGTATGCTGACTGTACTGTGAAATTCCCATTCTTTTCAAAGTGCCACGCCCATGAGTCCCCAGTGAAGCGACCGAGGGTGATCTTGTAGATTGCGCTCATATCGGGTTCAACAAAATGTAATTTTATCACATTGATATCCCATTCCCCACTGTCTTTATTTGTCAATTCTTGTACTCTGTTCACGGCTGCACCTGGGAGCTTCACAATAGGTTTGAAACCATAATTAGATGGAATCCATGGATCATCCCAAGGACGAATAGAAGAGCCATCTCCAACCCTCTTCACCAATCTTAGTTTTAGTGCCTCTCTACCATGGAGTATTTCCCTCCAAATATGTGATGACCCTCTCTTGTTCTTGGCTAACATAAAGTCATGATCATGAAAATACTTACCCTTAAGAACTCTAGCACACAACGATTCCGGTATGGTAATCAACCTCCAGCCCTGTTTTGCAAGCATAGCCTGATTGAACATTTCAAAATCCCTAAAGCCCATGCCTCCATCTCCTTTTGGTATAGCTACATCTCTCCATTTTTTTCCAATGTAGCTTCCTTCGATTTTCATTTCCACCCCAGAAGAATCAAACAACTATATCAATCAACTTCTTACATAGTTTTTTGGACAACCTGAAACAACTCATGGAATATGTGGGAATTGCCTGACAAGCCGCTTTGATCAAAATTTCCCTTGCCGCGGTGCTTGAAAGTTTGGGAACGTACCCATTTACTAGTTTGCGGATACTAGTGGCAATGTGTTCAAATTGAATATCGGATGAGCATGGCCGTTGGCAGCCCCAAATACTTCTCAACTAGAGCTTCCGTCTCAATCTCAGTTTGCTCAGGACCACCGCTTTCATCTCGGCGGAACAATTGGCGCTGAAGAATACGGCAGACTTCGCCCGGTTCACCATTTGGCCTGAAGCTCGTCGATAGACCTCCAAAGTGTTATGCAATCTGGTAGCTGCCTCAAAAGAGGCCCATGTAAAGACCAGACAATCATCTGCAAACAACAAGTGTGACACCCATGGAGCATGTATTCCAACTCTAACACCACGGGATAGCTGGTCCGGGCCACGGAATTTCAACAAATTGCTCATCTTCCGCACATATGAGAAATAGAAATGGTGAGATGGGATCAGCCTGCCTGATGGCTTTGGTAGGTCTGAAAGATTCTAAGAATTTCCCATTAACTCGAATTGAAAAGGACACAGTCTGAACGCATACCATTACCCGGTCAATCCACTCAGCAGCAAACCCAAGTTTCTCCATCATCGCACGCAAGTATGCCCATTCCACCCTATCATACGCCTTAGCCATATCAAGCTTCACTGCCATATCTCCAGACTTTCCCTTCTTTTTCTTAAGATAATGGATGTACTTTTCTGTTTGCTTTGGCGGTCGAATCGCAGAACACGGTGCAGTGCAAGTGGGCGGGAACTGCAAGCCGACGATTCAATCTTTCTTCTTTACGAGAAAACTTTCGATCATCTTCAATCAGACAGTACACTGAACGTCAGAAATAATAAAAATTATATTTAGATCCGTAGACCACCTAGCGACGACTACAAGTACTAAAGCGAGCCAAAGACATGTCGCTTTCATCGCCCTCCCTCGCCGGCGTCGGGCAAAACTTGTTGTAGTATACAGTCGGGAAGTCATCGTGCTAAGGCCTCATAGGACCAGCGCAACACTACATCAACCGCCGCCGATAAAGAGTAGCATAGATTAAAACGATCCAACCTGAAGACACACGAAGGTAGACAAACTACGACCAGAATCGAGCAAATTCACCAAGGACAGATCCGTCGAAGACACACCCCACACACCCACCGACGATGCTAGACACACAACCAAGGCGAGGGTTAGGCGGAAAGAAAATTATTCCCAACTTCACAGAGCCGCCGCCATCTCATCTTCCAGAGCAAAACACAAACCCTAATAATACTCGAAGGGACATCCAAAAACAGAACCCTCCCACCGGCAAGGGTTAGGATCCACCGTGCCGCCATGGTCCTAGGGCCGTTGGAGAACAGGCGGAACGACGGTGGAGTCGACGGGAGACAAAGGAACCCTAGACTTTTCTTCACCGTCGACGGGAGGCAGTGGAACCATAAACTTTTCTTAGGGAGGAAGGCGTTTATTTCATCTATGCTTGTAAACGATCTTGCCTTTTTTTTCTATGGAGCTTGACGAATCAGTATATATATTAGGAAGAACAAATCTTAGTAGGAGCAATCCTTGCACATATAGGAATAAGTTCTTCAATTCAAAATCATACAAACTCGCTTGATGCATATGTGACTGTGCTACTTCGCACACATAATACAGGTGTGTATACCGTGGACATAGATAAACGACTAGAGAAGCTATGTATAGCACACTAGGATACTTTCTCATAATGCTGGAATCGATAACAGTAGGTACGGTGGTGGCACATGGGTGGGTTACGTGCTGATCTAACGGCCAGGGTGGTTGCGATGCATGCATTGGACGTACGACTGCCGGGCACCCCGATCCACATGCATGCACATGCATCAGAGCGACATCTTCCGGGGCTTGACGGTGGCCAGCAGAGGCTGGTTCATCACCACCGTGAACTCCACCTTATCCTTGAAGTCGACCGCCGGCTGCGACGGGTGCGCGCGCCACTCGAACTCCTGCAGCATCCGCGCCACCATGAGCGCGATGTGCGTCGTCCCCATGGCCAAGCCCGGGCAGATCCGCCGCCCCGCCCCGAACGGTATCATCCGGATGCCCGCGGACCCTGTCATGTCCGCGGTCTCGCCGCCGGTTAGGAACCTATCCGGGTCGAACTCCGTCGGCCGGTCCCACAGCTTAGGGTCCTCCGAGATGGTCGGGAGGAAGATGTCCAGGTTCGCGTCCGTGGGCACGTCGTAGCCGGCGAGCTTGCTCCCAGGTTTGACGGCGGCGTGGGTGAGCGAAAAGTAGGTGGGCGGGTGCTTCCGGAGGAGCTCCTTGACGAAGGCCTGGAGGTAGGGCATGCTCTCGATGTCCTTGTCGTCGATTGCCCGGGCGTGGCCGACTTGCTGCATGATCTCCTCGTGGAGCCGGACCTGGATGGACGGGTTGTCCACGATGCGCGCCATGGCCCACTCAATGGCGGTGGCCGTGGTGTCGGTGCCACCGTTGATCAGCTCCGCGCAGAGCGTGACCAGCTCCTCGTCTGCGCCTTGGCGGCCCTCGATGTGGAGGTCCAGCAGCGAGTCGAGGTACGAGAAGGGCGCGGCGACGTTGGGATCTGGCGGCGAGCTCTGCATGTCGCGGAGGATGGCGCGGCGGCGGTTGATGAGCGGGAGGAGCGTGTCGACCTGCTCCCGGCGAACGGCGAGCGCCCGGCGCTGCTTCCGCCAGAAGAAGGGGCGGAGGAACGGGAGGTAGTCATCCATGCGCACGCCGACGGCGAGCAGCACGCGCTTCAGGACGGCGTCGATGTGCACGATGTGCTCCTCGTCCAGGTCGAGCAGGCCGAAGGTCATATCGAGCAGGATGCAGAACACCGCGAAGCGCGCGTTGCGGAGCACCCACACGGAGGCCCCGTCGGCGGACGCAGCGGCGTCGGCGCGCATGCGTGCCACGAAGCGGTCCATGGCTCGAAGCCTCGCCGGGCGGAACTCCCGGAGACGCGACGTGCTCAGCATCCCGGACACCATGTTCCGACGCAACGACCGCCACTCGGGGCCGTACACCGCGGAGTTGACGGTGAACTTGTTGGAGGAGAAGATGTTGCGCGTGGTGTTCTCGGCGGGGCGGCTGGCGAACTCGGCGCCCTTCTCGACGAGCGCCTCGTGCACGAGCTCGGCGCTGCTGATGACGACGAGCGTGCGCACGCCCATCCGCAGCGTCAGGATGGGTCCGTACTCACGCCGCAGGTCGCGGATGTAGTGGATGAAGAGCTTCCCGGAGAAGGCGACCTGGAAGAGGTTCCCGACGATGGGCCACCCGGGCGGGCCGGGTGGGAGCCTCAGCCCCCGGTACTTCCGGTTGTACCTCGCCACAGCGACGGCCACCACTATGGCCGCGGTGGCCACGGCGGCCGTGAAGGCTAGGCTCATCGAGTCCCCAGGCATTGCGCCGAGAAGGTTGGCAGTGGCACGCGCCGGTTGTTGCTGTTGTCGTTGCATGGACATGGGCGCGATAAATGAAGTGCTGTACGAGATGGAGAGGCGTAGTGCGTGGCTATGAGTAGTAGATTTGAGTTTGTAGCAGATATTATAGGGAGAGAAGAGGCCTAGTGCGTGGCCGGAGAGAGGACCCGAGTAAATGCGAGGTGGCAAATGTCGTTGGAGAATTCAATGACCTCATGAGGCGATTGGGCGCCTAGCTAGCTTGACTCGAGGAGACTCAGTTGCTCGGTGCCGCGTCGCGATGCTGCAGTGCTCAGTTGCTCACACATGCACTCAACTTCCTCCGTTCATAAATATAAAATCACTTTAGCTAAATGCAGGTCGCCTGAATTTCAAGTTTCGGTCACTCAATTTTTGTTGCCGTTGATTGCTGCTCCAAGATTCCTTTCGGTTTTACTTTTCTGTTGTGTGTTCTGTCCTATTTTTTTTGAACAGTTTTGTTAAAGCACATCTAGATGTGCCATAAGTATCGCACATCTAAATTCTATGTCATTGATCTTACGTCAAGATTTGTGTAAATATTTTTTTCTTTCTTTATATTTGATTCACTCACTTAGATGTGCAATAAGTATCGCACATCTAAATTCTATGTCATTGATCTTACGTCAAGATTCGTGTAGATATTTTTTTTCTTTTTTTTTATATTTGATTCACTCACTTAGATGTGCAATAACTAAAGCACATCTAGATGTGCGCTAGACACACCTTTTTTGAATTTGGGCTCGCATTGTTTGACTTACTCGGTTTTGTGGGGCAGGAGATGTTAATGGGCTTGTAGCCCGTTACTTGTGGCCCTGTTGTCATCTGTTATTCCATCCCACACCGGCAGTTTCTGTCCATTTTTATCTTTCTTTGCTTTGTTTTATCACTTCCCACTTTGATTTTCATGGGAAAACCATAAGGTTTATGTAGGTTACTTTCTTCTTTGTTTTTATCATTCCTATGAGATTTTCATAGCTTAGTAATTTCTGTACTTTTGATTTAGTCAGTAAACTCTTTTGTAGCTGGCATTGTCTAAGCTTTGCATATATTAATCCCTATACTAGATGTCCAGCTTGTGCAGGGAGGAACAAACTATTTTAGGCTTGGGCAAAGAGACCCAAGATGATGTCAGCCCTCTTTTGAATTCAAATTTCATTTATTCTGATTTTGCTTTAGTTATTATTTCCTTTTCTTTCTTTTTGAAGTGTAGTATCAATGCTACTAATTCACTCTTCATTATAAAAATTCATTCATTTTTGTTTTTTTAGTTCTTTTTTTCAAGGTAATAGCAGTGCCACTAATTTATTATTTTTTACATTTTTTTGGTGAAAAATCCACTATTATATGTTCATACCTGTATATTATAAAAATGCGCAATTTTTGAGTAAACTGTGTGCAAATTTTGTCACTGGTTGGTTTAATTCTTTTATATTTTCTTTATTTTTGAAGTGTAATACCAATGTACTAATACAATTTTCTTAGAAAATGTACCCACGTAAGCTACAATACGTGTGTAAATTATACTAGAGTGTGAAGTTTAAACTATTATACGTTCATTCTTTTCGTATTTCAAAAGGTGCAATTTTAGTGCAAGGTTGTGCATAAGTTTTTGTTGTTCTTATTTTTAGTTTCTTTCTTCTGAAAAGGTAATCAGTGACACAAATTCATTTGTCCTTATAAAACCTCGCTAGTTGGATTTTGTTTTGATTTATTTTTCATTTTATTTCTTCTTTAAGGGTACTACCAATGCCACTAATTCATTCTACCTTATAAAACTTCATTATATTTGATTTTGATATAAAAAGGTGTAATTTCTATGTAAATTGTGTGCAAATGTTGTCAATATTTGATTTAATTTCTTATAGTTATTTTCTTTTTAAGGGTAATATCAATGCCACTAAAAAAATCCTTCTTAGACAACATTTTTTGTATTTTTTTACTATTATATGCTTATTCTTGCATATTATGGAAAAACACAATTTTCTATGTAATATTATGTGCAAGTTTTGTCCCTATTAGTTTATTTTCTATACTTCTTTCTTCTTTAAGGTAATAGCAATACGTCTAATTCATTATTCAGTAGAAAACTTTTATTATTTTAAATTGTTTAGTTTTATTCCTTCTTTAAGGTAATATTAATGCCACTAATTTTTTTCCTTTGTAAAACTTCATTATATTGATTTAGTTTTAGTTTTAATTCAATTTATTTCTTCTTTGAGGGTATTAACATTGCCACTAATTCATTCCTCTTAGAAAACTTATTTTTCAAAAATGCCACAATTATATGTTTATACTTGCATATTATAAAAGTGTGCAATTTCTGTGTAAATTGTGTGCAAATTTTCTCATTAATTGTTTCAGTATTTTTACATTTTATTTCTTATTGAAGGTTAATACCGGTGTCACTACTTCATTCTTTCTAAGAAAATGTATACACATAAGTACTATACAATATGTGTATAAATTGTACCAGAATGCAAAGATTGCACTATTATATGCTTATCATTTTTGTATTACAAAGGTGCAATTGTAATGCAAGGTTGTGTGCGAGTTTTCCATTTTTATTTTCTTTCTTCGTCGAGGGTAATAGTAATGCCACTAATTCATTCTTCCTTGTAATACTTTGTTATCTCTTTTTTAGAGGTAATACCAACGACATTAATTCATTGTTCCTTATAAAAATTTATTATTTTGATTTTTTTAGTTTTTAGTAATTTTTCTTTTTTTATTTAAGCGTAATACCAATGCCACCAGCTCATACCTTTTTAGAAATCTTCATTTTTGTGAAACTTTCACCGTTATATGCTTATTCTTGCATATTATAAAAAATATGTAAGTTTTGTCATTATTTGATTTAATTTCTTATATTTTTAAGGGTAATACCAATGTCACTAATTCATTCTTTCCTAGGAAAATTCTTATTCGTAAATATTACACTATTATGTGCTTATTCTTGCACATTATAAAAGACACAATTTTATGTGTGTTCAAATTCTTGATGGAGAACGAAGCATGAAAATCAAAAAAAATTCTACGAACACCTAAGATCTAATCTACGAGATGCATAGCAACGAGATGGAGTGTGTCTACAAACCCTTGTAGACCGAAAGCAAAAGCGTATACAACGCGGTTGATGTAGTCATACTCTTTGCGACCTGATCGCGATCCAATCCGATCTAGCACCGAACGGACGGCACCTCCGCGTTCAACACACGTGCGGCTCGGTGACGTCTCCTCCTTCTTGATCCAACAAGCAAGAGAGGAGAACTAGATGGGATCTCAACCAACACGATGACATGGTGGGGATGGTGGTGGTGCAGTGCCGGCAGGGCTTCACAAAACGCTGCTGGAATCGATCTGAGGAGAAAACGGAGTTATGGCAAACGTACGGCTACAGCTGGGGCGTGGGAATTGGTGTGTCCAACCCCTCCCTCTCCCCCACTATATATAGGAGGCAAGGGGGAGGGTTGGGGCGCAGCCCTAGCCCCTCCTCCAAGGAGGGGGCATGGGCCTAGGGAGGTGTCCTTCCCAAGGCACCTAGGGGGGTGCCTCCCCCCTTAGGACTCTTCCCCTTTTCCTTCACCAATGTATATATCCCAATACTACTCTAGCGTCACCGAACGTTAAGCTTGCGGACCCTACGGGTTCGAGAATCATGTAGACATGACCGAGACACCTGTCCGGTCAATAACCAATGACGAGACCTGGATGTCCATATTGGTTCCTACATATTCCATGAAGAACTTTTATCGGTTGAACCACGATGTCAAGGATTCGGTTAATCCCGTATGCAATTCCCTTTGTCCAGTGATATGTTACTTTCCCGAGATTCGATCATCTGTATCTCCATACCTAGTTCAATATCGTTACCGGCAAGTCTCTTTACCTGTTCCGTAATATAAGATCTCATGACTAACTCATTAACCACATTGCTTGCAAGCTCTTTACGATGTTGTATTACCGAGAGGGCCCAGAGATATCATTCCGTCATAGGGAGTGACAAATCCCATTCTCGATGCATGCAACTCAACAGACACCTCCGGAGATACCTGTAGAGCACCTTTATGATCACCCAGTTATGAAGTGACGTTTGATAGCACACAAAGTATTCCTTCGTTATCCGGGAGTGATATGCTCTATGGTCTAAGGAACTGATACTTGACATGAAGAAAGCTATAGCCAATAACTAAACGATCTGATGCTAAGTTTATTGTTGGGTCTTCTCCATCACACCATTCTCCTAATGATGTGATCCCGTTATCAAATGAAAACTCATGTCTATGGTTAGGAAACCTTAACCATCTTTGATCAACGAGCTAGTCAAGTAGAGGCTCACTAGGGACACAATGTTGTTTATGTATCCACACATGCATTTAAATTTCCGGTCAATACAATTCTAGCATGAATAACAAACATTTATCATGAATGGGAAATAGGATAATAACCAATTTATTATTGCCTCCAGGGCATATTTCCAACAGTCTCCCACTTGCACTAGAGTTAATAATCTATTTCACATCGCTATGTGATTAACACACAATGAGATCTGGGGTTTGATCATGTTTTGCTTATGAGAGAGGTTTTAGTCAACGGGTCTGCAATATTTAGATCACTGTGTACTTTGCATATCTCTATGTCATACTATAGATGCTGCTACCATGCTCCACTTGGAGCTATTATTCCAAATGACTGCTCCACTATACGTATCCGGCTTGCGACTCAGATTCATCCGGATCGGTGTCAAAGCTTGCATCGACGTAACCCTTTACGACGAACTCTTTATCACCTCCATAACCAAGAAACTTTTCCTTAGTCCTCTTTAGGTACCTAAGGATATTCTTGACCGCCGTCCAGTGATCTACTCTTGGATCACTTTGGTACCTCCCTACCAGGCTTATGGAAAGGCACACATCAGGTCTGGTACACAACATGGCATAGATTATAGATCCTATGGCTGAGGCATAGGGGATGACTTTCATCCTTTCTCTTTCTTCTGCCGTGGTCGGGATTTGAGTCTTACTCAACTTCACATCTTGCAACACAGGTAAGAAACCCTTCTTAGACTGGTCCATTTTGAACTTCTTCAAAATCTTGTCAAGGTATGTGCCTTGTGAGAGTCCTATCAAATGTCTTGATCTATCTCTATAGATCTTAATGCCCAATATGTAAGCAGCTTCACCTAGGCCTTTCATTGAAAAACTCTTGTTCAAATAACCTTTTATGCTTTCTAGAAGTTCTATATCATTTCCAATCAACAATATGTCATCCACATATAATATTAGAAATGCTACAGAGCTTCCACTCACTTTCTTGTAAATACAAACTTCTCCGCAAGTTTGTATAAAACCAAAAGCTTTCATCACCTCATCAAAGCGTATATTCTAACTCCGAGAGGCTTGCACCAGTCCATAGATGGATCCCTGGAGCTTCCATACCTTCTTAACATCCTTAGGATTGACAAAACCTTCCGGTTGCATCATATACAACTCTTCCTTAGGAAACCCGTTAAGGAACACAATTTTCACGTCCATCTGCTAGATTTCATAATCATAAAATGCATCAATTGCTAACATAATTCTAACAAACTTAAGCATCACTACGGGTGAGAAAGTCTCATCATAGTCAACTCCTTGAATTTTTCGAAAACCTTTTGTGACAAGTCGAGCTTTATAGACGGTGACATTACCATCAACGTCTGTCTTCTTCTTAAAGATCCATTTATTCTCAATGGCTTGCCGGTCATCGAGCAAGTCCACCAAAGTCCATACTTTGTTCTCACACATGGATCCTATCTCAGATTTCATGGCCTCAAGCCATTTGTCGGAATTCGGGCTCATCATTGATTCTTCATAGTTCGTAGGTTCGCCGTTGTCTAACAACATGACTTCTAGGATGGGATTACTGTACCATTCTGGTGCAAAATGTGTCTTGGTCGACCTATGAAGTTCAGTTGTAACTTGATTCGAAGTTTCATGATCACCATGATTAGCTTCCACTTCGGTTGGTGTAGGCATCACTGGAACTATCTTCTGTTATGTGCTACTTTCCAGTTCGAGAGAAGGTATGGTTACTTCATCAAGTTCTACTTTCCTCCCACTCACTTCTTTCAAGAGAAACTCCTTCTCTAGAAAGGACCCATTCTTGGCAACAAAGATCTTGCCCTCAGATCTATGATAGAAGGTATACCCAATGGTCTCTTTAGGGTATCCTATGGAGATACACTTCTCCTCTTTGGGTTTGAGCTTATCAGGCTAAAGCCTCTTGACATAAGCGTCAGATCCCCAAACTTTAAGAAACGATAACTTGGGTTTCTTGCCGAACCACAATTCATATGGTGTCATCTCAACAGATTTAGATGGTTCCCTATTTAAAGTGAATGCGGCTGCCTCTAATGCATAACCCCAAAATGATAGTGGCAAATCAATAATAGACATCATAGAACGCACCATATCCAATAAAGTGTGATTACATTCGACACATAATTACGCTGTGGTGTTCCGAGTGGCGTGAGTTGTGAAACAATTCCACATTGTCTTAAATGAGCGCCAAACTCGTAACTAAAATATTCACCTCCACGATCAGATCATAGAAACTTTATTTTCTTGTTACGGTGATTCTCCACTTCACTTTGAAATTCCTTAATCTTTTCAAATGTTTCATACTTGTGTTTCATTAAGTAAATATACCCGTATCTACTCAAATCATCCGTGAAGGTAAGAAAATAACGATATCCACCTCATGCTTCAACACTCATCGGAACGCATACGTCGGTATGTATTATTTCCAATGAGTCATTTGCCTTCTCCATTGTTCCAGAAAACGGGATTTTAGTCATCTTGCCCATAAGGCAACGTTCACATGTATCAAATGATTCATAATCAAGTGATTTCAAAAGTCCATCAACATGGAGTTACTTCATGTGTTTTAAACCAATATGACCTAAGCGGCAGTGCCACAAACATGTGAAACTATTGTCATTAACTTTGCATCTTTTGGTATCAATATTATGAATATGTGTATCACTACGATCGAGATTCAACAAGAATAAACCATTCACCATGGGTGCATGACCATAAAAGATATTATCCATATAAATAGAGCAACCATTATTCTCTGATTTAAATGAATAACCGTTTAGCAATAAACAAGATCTAGATATAATGTTCATGCTCAACGCAGGCACCAAATAACAATTATTTAGCTTCATAACTAATCTCGAAGGTAAATGTAGAGGGAGTGTGCCGACATTGATCACATCAACCTTGGAACCATTTCCGACGTGCATTGTCACCTCGTCCTTAGCTAGTCTCCATTTATTTTGTAGCTCCTATTTCTAGGTACAAATATTAGCAACCAAACCAGTATCAAATACCGAGGTGCTACTACGGGCACTAGTAAGGTACACATCAATAACATGTATATCAAATATACCTTTATTGACGTTGCCAGCCTTCTTATCTGCCAAGTACTTGGGGCGGTTCCGCTTCCAGTGGCCATTCCCCTTGCAATAGAAACACTCAGTCTCGGGTTTGAGTCCAGCCTTAGGTTTCTTCACGGGAGCGGCAACTGACTTGCCATTATTCTTGACGCTCCCTTTCTTTCCCTTACCCTTTTTTTTGAAACTAGTGGTCTTATTCACCATCAACACTTGATGCTCTTTCTTGATTTCTACCTCCACGGCTTTAAGCATCACGAAGAGCTCAGGGATCATTTTCTCCATCCCTTGCATATTATAGTTCAATACAAAGCCCTTATAGCTTGGTGGTAGTGACTGGATAACTCCATCAATCGCTACCTTATTCAGAAGATTAAGTCCCAACTAATTCAAGCAGTTGTAGTACTGATGTCTGCTAGAACTACGTCGGTATTTCCCCAAAGAGGAATGGATGATGCAGCACAACAATGGTAGGTATTTCCCTTGGTGATGAGACCAAGGTTATCGAACCAGTAGGAGAACGACACAACACTACGTGAACGGCACCTGCACACAAATAACAAATACTCGCAACCCGACGTATTAAAGGGGTTGTTAATCCCTTTCGGGTAACGGCGACAGAGATTGGCAAATGGACGTGAGAGAGTCGTAATAATTTGAGAAATAGTGTTGGAGATATGCCCTAGAGGAAATCATGTATGATGATATTTCATATGTGTTTATGAATAAAGATAGTCCTCGGACATTATCAATGATGTGTATCAACAAGTACGTGACTTCTTTGTGTCCCTAGTCGAAAGGGATGTGTGGACGTGCAGCCGACTAGACTACCATATGACACGGTCGATGGCTTGGTCTCACTAGCCATGGAGCATTGGATGCTAACCGGATAATATGGACTCAGAAGGATCTGGTCGGATTCGACATAGTCGGATTCGAATTAAGATAAGGTCCGAGTCGGACAGACCCAACCATGAGACACATCGATATGTCATCTGTGACTCTCTAGTACAACATACGTTCTATGTCCTAAGACCTGAGCTGGCGCATGTACTCGGGATGGTGACAGACTTGCTTTGGGCCAACCAAATGCTACTCCGTGACTGGGTAGTTACAAAGGTAGGTTTTGGGCTTATCCAGACCCATGCTGTGAGACATGGTCGAGCAAGATGGGATTTGCCCCTCCGATCAGGAGAGATATACTCTGGTCACCTTGTGTGATCCTACCAAGATAAGCATGGCCATGCGATTTGGATTATGAGATAATCCGGTTTGTGGTTGGCATCACTGGAACGAGAAAGAGGTCGGGCTAGCACAAGGATGACAGACTGGCCTTGAGCCCGACAACATATATCATGTGGCAAAGGGAACAAAAGTGTGATGTACGGGTTCGGCTAACCAGCTTCATCGGACACTTGGAGTCGGCATACTTTGCTAGAGGCCGCTACCGACTAGCCGAGTCGGATGTGATTTGACTCGCGACCAAGTGAACGAGAACCTAAGGGGCCGCGCGTTTAAGGGAAGGAACCTGTGAGACCCGGTCTGACTCCACGAGTCAGAAGTGATCCTACTCGGGTTCAGATCTAGGCCGAACAGACTTTGGGCTTTAGGATCCGTGCAAGGCCCAAGTGTTGAGCCCCCGACGTATGCCTATATAAAGTGGGGGTGCGGCACACTCATGGGGTTGATCGCTTCGGCGCTTCCACTAGGATTTGCATGTGTTGCGAATAGACACCTCCACTCGTCGTCGACTGTGTGATCGGACCTAGCAGTCTGCCGCATGGTGTTCCTCCTGCACACGCGGATACCGTTAGAGGCGGTGCACTTGCGACGCTCTGGCGAACCTGTACGCGGGATCCGACGACCGGCAGTTCAAGGGAGATCGCACAAGGAGGAAACGATCCACGCGGACGTGCTGCCCCAACTCTTCTTCCGCTGCACGGCACTGTGTGTCTAGTGGTAACGATCTATGATCCATCTCCCTCGCATATTCTTGGTTGTTCTGTGCGTAGGAAATTTTAATTTACAGTCGATGCACTCTACCGTAGATCCCAACAGAAAGATCGCGCGGGAACGCGAGATAAAATAAATAAGTAAAAATTGCAGCAAGGTATTTTTGTATTTTGGTTTCATAGATCTGAAAATAAAAGCAAATAAAAATAGATCGCAAAGGCAAATATGATAAAGAAGAGACCCGGGGGTCGTAGGTTTCACTAGTGGCTTCTCTCGAGAAAAATAGTAAACGGTGGGTAAACGAATTACTGTTGGGCAATTGATAGAACCTCAAATAATCATGACGATATCTAGGCAATGATCATTATATAGGCATCACGTCCAAGATTAGTAGACCGACTCATGCCTGCATCTACTACTATTACTCCACACATCGACTGCTATTCAGCATGCATCTAGTGTATTAAGTTCATGGAGAAACGGAGTAATGCAATAAGAATGATGACATGATGTAGACAAGATCTATTTATGTAGAAATATACCCCATCTTGTTATCCTTAATAGCAACGATACATACATGTCGGTTCCCCTTCTGTCACTGGGATCAAGCACCGTAAGAGCAGACTCATCACAATGCACGTCTTCCCATTGCAAGATAAATATATCAAGTTGGCCAAACAAAACCCAAATATCAGAGAATAAATACGAGGTTATAAGAAATCATGCATATAAGAGATCAAAGAAGACTCAAATAACTTTCATGGATAAAAAGAGATAGATCTGATCATAAACTCAAAGTTCATCGGATCCCAACAAACACACCACAAAAAGAATTACATCATATGGATCTCCAAGAGACCATTGTATTTAGAATCAAACGTGAGAGAGGAAGCCATCTAGCTACTAACTACGGACCCGTAGGTCTACAAAGAATTACTCATGCATCATCAGAGAGGCGCCAATGAGGATGATGAACCCCTCCATGATGGTGTCTAGATTGGATCTAGTGTTTCTGGAACTTGCGGCGGCTAGAATTGATTTTCGTCGACTCCCCTAGGGTTTCTAGAATATTGGGGTATTTATAGAGCAAAGAGGCGGTTCGGGAGGCCACCGAGGTGGGCACAACCCACCTAGGCGCGTCTGGGGGCCCAGACGCGCCCTGGTGGGTTGTGCCCCCCTGGGGGCACTGACGGTGTCCTAGACTAGGGGGTACTCACCACGTCGTCTCCCGATCTATTAGATTGGGCCGAGGACTCCCATGGCCGTGTACTCATGGGCCAGTTTGGACAGCTGCCACATACATGGAAGATTCCGCAAGACTTTGTGATCAAGACAAGGACTCCTCCCCACCGGCGTATTCGGTTAGGACTCTTGTTATCCCAGGCCTCTGGTGCATTATATAAACCAAGGCCAGGCTAGTCGATAGATCAGATACAACAATCATACCATAGGCTAGCTTCTAGGGTTTAGCCTGTACGATCTCGTGGTAGATCAACTCTTGTAATACTCATATCATCAAGAACAATCAAGCATGACGTAGGGTATTACCTCCATCAAGAGGGCCCGAACCTGGGTAAACACCGTGTCCCCTGCCTCCTGTTACCATCGATCTTAGACGCACAGTTCGGGACCCCGACCCGAGATCCGCCGGTTTTGACACCGACATTGGTGTTTTCATTGAGAGTTCCGCTGTGTGATCGGCAAAAGGATCAATGGCTCGCCTGCAGGTCAACTGCGACGCCGGCTTCTTCATCACCGGCTCGGCCAGTCACCTTGGCTGGACCAAGGACTGTGCCCTACCTCCGATCATCATGTTCGGATGAGGGCCTTCATCAACATCAACTCCGATCTCTATCAAGATCATGAAGGAATCATCCAGGGAGCCCGGGGGCTCAACGTCAACATTGTCCTCGGGCGACCGTGCCGTTTTTCTGGATAGCGAACTCGTATCAGCCGCCACCGCCTCCTCGAGCGTCAGTTTGACGATTGCTTCGGTGGAATAGTGCGGAATTACGTCTACAACAACCATGTAAAATTTCGTCGAGTTCCGATGTAGGAATCTCCCTCAATCTACGATATACCGGTGCCCTGTCAAATCTGGACGGGAATCTGGACGGGTTTAGGGCATGGTCTCCAGAGCCCAACTCAGAGGTCCTTTGGAAGATCCCACCGTTCATCTACTGCGGAATTCCCATATCTACCACCCTTCCAAATTTCAGCTCGATCCGACGGTTCCAACTCCGGGAACCTTCCGATGATTGGACCAATTTTCGAATCTGTTTCCTGCGCGAATACGGATCCGACCCGAATTCATGTTTCGTTATGAACGTGATATTGGACAACCTTTTTAGAGGAATTATCTTCTAGGGTATTGTGCGTCATTTTTAAACACGTGCCCGTAGAATTTTAAAGCCTCCCCCGAGGTCATCTTCATCATCATGCTGGTGTCAAACCAGTCCGACAATATTGCTCCAAGACTGCCGACCTGCGCTAGACACGTCGTCGCTTTGTTGAGCCGAGCTCAACTTCGGATCATCATCTCGGCAAGCCGAACAAGATTTCGGCATCATGAAGGATAAATCATCACCAACATCGCCGCCCCACGGGTTACATGGAGCGGGCACACCGGCATCGCCGCACAGTCACTTCACCAAGCCGACATTGACCATGTCACGACCTGCATCGGCAGGGCCGCACTGTTGCTCCTTCAAGCCGGTGTCCATCACGCCGACCTACTTCGACTCATCGGCTGACATCAAGGCTTCGACATCTCGGCTGGACCGGGGGCTTCGTCATCTCTTCATCAACCTGCTCCGGAGACTTTGGTGTCACTAGCCGACCAGCTCCATCACGTTAGCTGGACCGAGGGCTTTGCCTCGGCAAGCCAACCTTTGCCAGCATCGCCATGCCCTCGCTTTATCACCCATTAGGCAATGGGTGTGCGGATCGAGTCCCAATTTTGGGAATCACCTTTCTTCGGATTGCTACAACAAATAAACTAGGTGCTATTAATCCTAGTATTTTTTGCTTGTTTGGGTTCATTTTTCCCAAGGAATTATTACTCTAGTTTGTCCATCATATGTACGCAGGTCTATCAAATGGTGGCCGCATTAAAGATGGTCGCATGGTGGTTCGGTCAGTTTCCGTATATAGTCCGGCGAACGCCGCATCCGGAACTCGGACCGACCTGTGAATTCAGACTTTGCCACGCCTTTACCGCATCACGCCGACGCCCGGCATCGACATTGAATTCGGTGCCAGACCATATTTCTTTTATTACTCACTTTGCATAAATTATTTATTATGCATCGATTTTTTTATTATTATTACTATTATCTTCGGTTTGCACTATTTTTTGTGCACAGGAAAATGATCTGGGTTGGGCAATATCATCAACTCGGCGTACTGACATACCACGTCAGCTCGGCTGGACGGGGGGCTTCGTCAACACTTCATTACCCCATGCCAGGGACTTCGGCATCACTCTGCCGGCCCGCATTGACCGTGCTATGTCACCACTTCGGAGTGCCGAGCTCTTTGCTCCGCCACCTTGGGACCGGCTTGGGGGATGGAACCTTGTCCCGCATCAAGCTCGGGCCGCGTCATCAATACCGAACACATTAACCAACTAAGTTGCCTTCATGCTCAAAGTTTTAAATTTTTAACTTGTGTTTGGTTCGACCAAGCATTATACCTTTTTGGAAAAAGTTGCTTGTAAAAAATTTCCTTGTCCAAACTTTGTTTGTGACACACAAATTCAAATACCCCATTTACTTGGGGGCTCCCTTGATGGAGCTTTTCCTCCTGCATATGATTATACTTGTACGGCTTCGTTCCTTGTTCGTGTATTACGCCACAATATGCACCATATTGACTTAAGTGATTTGCAAGATGGGTTGCCTGGCTCCTGTGCTTACCCCTACGTTCCCAATTGTTCGGCTAGGGAGTAAAGGGAGCACCTCTGCGATTGTCACGAACGGGTCCTCCAAGCTCTGACCTCAGACTGGGTGAAGCCGAAAGCTAGCGCTCTTATTGTTTTCAATCATGGTCGGCACACAACGGAACTCATGAGTACAAAAAATCTATTGCACAAGTCTCATAGTAATAATGAGCACCGAAGAAAGGTATCGGTGGGGGTACTATTTTCTTCGAAGATGCATCTTACACTTCGTCTGTAATATAGCATAAGTTCCCTGAGCGCGCTTTGTCTGTTACAGCCTTATGGCCTGGTTGCCTGGTTATCGGAAACACTGTCGATATTCTCGACAGGTGGAGTACATAACACTTTTCGGTCCTTGACCGAAGAGGGATAAGCCGACGTTCGGTTAAGACGCGTTTAAAGTTCGGGTGAACAAAGATATGATATTAGTACTTCGGTACATACAATCATTATACATAAAATTCTTTTACACAAATCACTTGGGGGCTCTTAAATTTATATGAGCCATTTTATAATAAGTGTTCTTCTTAGTTGTTGCAAAGTTTTTATTACTATTATTATTCATCACTCCTTTTTTCAACACGAGTGTGTGGTCACTAGCCAGGGAGCCTAATTTCTCTTTCAAAGCCGCTAGAGTTTAGTTTGCTAAACTGGTCTAATGAGAAGTACTCCGCCTTTAGGATAGGAGGTTGAAACCGTAGGCTGACCTGCTTGAAGTCTTGAGATACGATGTGTCATGTTAAAGCACGACAGAAGCACTCTTTTTTTCTAAAGATCAATTTTTGGATTGGCACCGAACACTTGATCTTGTTCGGACGTCAAGTTTTTACTGACGTTTTTTTGGTTTTCCAAGCTTATGACACTTTTAAACTATTTGTGTGTTTTCAGCACAAGTCTCACAGTGCAACGCCGGACACCTTTAGAGATTCGGCAAAAACATTCTCGGATATTGCTATATATGCATCGGTTTTGAATTGTGTCTTCGGTCAATAGTTGGGTTGGCCGGCTCCTGCACTTGCTTCCTACGTTCCGCTTTGTTCGGCTAGGCGTGCAAAGGGAGAACCACTGCGATTCATGGTTAAGCACCTCAGTGGAGAAAGCAGAAAACTGACTGTCACAATAAGCGTAAACTGGTCAGCGATCCGATGACTGTGTTAAATGATGGGCCATTCATAACAATGGCCGAAGTGTTTACGGCTTGACCTCGACTGTCGCCGAACACTATCGGGGGCTATTAACTGGCCTCCCAAACTAAATCCTCGATATTTTGCTCTTACATTAGAGCTGAGGTTTCATGATCATGCTTAGCATGACAACCCAAAGAAAGGAACCGATAGAGGGACTATTTTCTTTGGAAGACATTTTTTATGTTAAACAGTAATATAACATATCTCTCTGCATACCTTTGTTTATAA
The DNA here is from genome assembly GCF_003073215.2 of Triticum urartu. Lineage (NCBI taxonomy): Eukaryota > Viridiplantae > Streptophyta > Magnoliopsida > Poales > Poaceae > Triticum > Triticum urartu. Next base: position 475,122,715 of record NC_053023.1, read on the forward strand.
AACCGTATGGCCAGATTGCATTGTTTGTTGTAAATCTTTGCCCTCATAAAGGCTTTATAAAGTAGGACAAACACTCCTCGGCTACTAGCCGAGGAGGTGGAAGCCGATGGTCGGTCAACAAAGTTTTGTACAATGCAGATCCGAGCATTAATGACGTAAAGTACTTGGATACATAGAATCATTACACATAATTTGTGATTTCACTATGGATATCGATCCTTAATTCGGCCACCCGTGCCCGCATTAAGGCTCGGGGGCTACTGGGCTTTGGGCTTATTATTTACAAATATTAAAGGGGCACATCGATCCCCTGATCTGGTGTTGCCACCCAACCAGTGTCTCGGGGGCTACTGCATTGCCTGTCCAATACAGAAAATTTTATGTGCAATATAGTTTCCGAGGAGATTTTGATCCTCAGGTTGGTCGGCCGCACCCAACCTGAGTCTCGAGGACTGAGCACGCCATTTTTTGTGTCCCGAAGTATTCTGCCAAGCTAGGACTTGATCCTCATGCCGATTTTGCAAATCAACCTGAGTCTCAGCGGCTACTGGGACCAGCGGTCTTACATCATCCTTCAAGTGCATCTCGGGTTTTAAACCAATACACACCTTGAGGGCTACTGGCTATATATCTGGCAGAGAATAAATTGCACCAATCAAAAATATTGACAAAAAATCGGCCCACAGTCGGGGTGGTGCACCACCTCGGAAGCAGTCCGGCATAAAGCCCGGGCGCTAGTGGCTGGCTCCATAGAGGGCATTCCCAGTATTAAGCTCGGCTAAACTCCTTCGACTTTTTCGAACCAAGGTGATATGACACCTCGGATATAGTCCGGTGTTAGAGCTCGGAAAGCGGTCCGGTGTTGGTGCTCGGCTGCAAAAGATACCTCGAATACAGTCCGGCCTTGGAGCTCGGACGCAAGAGGACGCTGCCGCCCGGGAACAACTTCAAACCCGAGGTGTGTCATAAAAATAACAAGACATTGATAAAGGCCGAAGACTTAAAGGGCTCCTCGGATACCCGATGTGTGAGATCTTCAGATTTAGCTCGGCAATCCTCAAGATAGAAGATGGGAAGATTTGTTGAACCCGTTTTCAAGACCGACAACCGAAGAGAAGAACATTTTGGAAGAATCGAGGAGCGTCCATAACTTGAAGACCGGTTCAGGGGGCTACTGACGGTGTCCTAGACTAGGGGGTACTCACCACGTCGTCTCCCGATCTGTTAGATTGGGCCGAGGACCCCCATGGCCGTGTACTCATGGGCCAGTTTGGACAGCTGCCGCATACATGGAAGATTCCGCAAGACTTGGTGATCAAGACAAGGACTCCTCCCCACCGGCGTATTCAGCTAGGACTCTTGTTATCCTAGGCCTCTGGTGCATTATATAAACCAAGGCCAGGCTAGTCGATAGATCAGATACAACAATCATACCATAGGCTAGCTTCTAGGGTTTAGCCTGTACGATCTCGTGGTAGATCAACTCTTGTAATACTCATATCATCAAGAACAATCAAGCAGGACGTAGGGTATTACCTCCATCAAGAGGGCCCGAACCTGGGTAAACACTGTGTCCCCTGCCTCCTGTTACCATCGATCTTAGACGCACAGTTCGGGAACCCCTACCCGAGATTCGCCGGTTTTGACACCGACAGGCACCCCAGGTGCTTCTCCGTCCCATTGGTTGTCTTCTGGTCCATAAAAATCCATAAAAAGTTTCGCTGTGTTTGCACTCCGTTTGGTATTGATTTCTTGCGATATAAAAAACATGCAAAAAACAGCAACTGACACTTGGCACTATGTCAATAGGTTAGTACCAAAAAATGATATAAAATGACTATAAAATGATTGTAAAACATCCAAGAATGATAATATAACAACATGGAACAATGAAAAATTATAGATATGTTGGAGACGTATCAAGTACCTAGACATTTTGAGTACGTGCTCACTAACAGAGGTGTCATACCTCTCGACCGGGGCATGAGCTTGAAATACCAATTTAAGCTCCTGGAACATCTCATATTCTCCATGGTGCTCAAAACGTCTTTGGAGCCCCGATGATACGTCTCTATCGTATCTACTTTTCCAAACACTTTTGCTCTTGTTTTGGACTCTAATTTGCATGGTTTGAATGAAACTAACCCGGGTTAATATTGTTTTCAGCAAAACTACCATGGTGTTGTTTTTGTGTAGAAATAAAAGTTGTCATAACTGGACGAATTTTTTTGGAGTTTTTATGGAATATATAAAACATACTAGAGCAAAGACCCACTTGAGGGGGGCCACCCTGTGCCCACAAGGCACCAGGGCATGACCCACCCCTAGGGTGCACCCTAGTGGCTTGTGGGGCCCACGTGGCTCTGCTGACCCTAATCTCAACACTATAAATTCCTATTTTCTGAGTAAAAATTGGGGAGGAAGTTTCAGTGCGTTTTACGATACGGGGTCGCCGCCACCTCCTGCTCTTCACCGGGAGGCCAGATCTGGAGTCCGTTCAGGGCTCCGGAGAGGGGGATATTCCGTCTTCGTCATCGCCAACCATCCTCCATCACCAATTTCATGATGCTCACCGCCGGGAGTGAGTAATTCCTTCGTAGGCTTGCTGGACGGTGATGGGTTGGATGAGATTCATCATGTAATCGAGTTAGTTTTGTTAGGGCTTGATCCCTAGTATCCACTATGTTCTGAGATTGATGTTGCTATGACTTTTCTATGTTTAATGCTTGTCACTAGGGCTTGAGTGCCATGATTTTAGAGATGAACTGCTTATGTTTTCACCAATATATTTGTGTTCTTGATACTATCTTGCAAGTTATATGCAACTATTATGTGTTATGATCCGCATACCCAAGGTGACAATAATTGGGATTCTTTTCGGTGATTACCATAGTTTGAGGAGTTCATGTATTCACTATGTGTTAATGCTTTGTTCCGGTTCTCTATTAAAAGGAGGCCTTAATATCCCTTAGTTTCCTTATGGACCCCGCTGCCACGGGAGGGTAGGACAAAAGATGGCATGCAAGTTCTTTTCCATAAGCACGTATGACTATATATGAAATACATGCCTACATTACATTGATGAACTAGAGCTAGTTCTTTGTCGCCCTAGGTTATGACTATTATATGATGAATATTATCCAACGTTATCAATGATCCAATGCTTACGAGCTTCTCACATATTGTTCTTGCTAAGTTACTATTACTATTGCTGTTGTTGCTACTGTTACAACTACTACAAAACTATTACTACTGTTGTTACGATTACCGTTGGAACCATTACTACACCCAAATTATCATACTATTGTGTTTCTGACCACTCTACCGTAGATATTTAGTCTCCAAGTGTGGTTGAATTGAGAACTCAATTGCTAATACTTACAAGTATTATTTGGCTCCCCTTGTGTCGAATCAATAAATTTGGGTTGAATACTCTACCCTCGAAAACTGTTGCGATCCCCTATACTTGTGGGTTATCACTCGGTTCTAAGCCGTAAAGCATGGCGCACTAAACTATCGTGTAGTCATCATTCCTGGTATGCCATACGTTCATAGAATCTAGATTTGCGAGAACAAGTGGCACACCTAGCGATGCTTCGAGTACATAAGCCTTCTGTGTAGCAACGATGATAACCCTCAAATTACAGACCCAGTCCACATAGTTGCTTCCATCATCTTTCAACTTTTCTTTCTCTAGGGACACATTAAAATTCAGGGGAGCTACAACGGAAGCCATTGATCTACAACATAATGTTGCAAAGACATTAAAACTATGTTCATGATAATTGGTTAAGTTAATCATATTGCAAATGAACTCCCACTTAAATCAACATCCCTCAAGTTGTCTAAGTGTTACATGATCCAAATCAACCAACCCATGTCCGATCATCATGTGAGATGGGGTGGTCATCAATGATGAACATCTCCATGTTGATCATATCTACTATATGACTCATGTTCGACCTTTCGGTCCTCCGTGTTCTGAGGCCATGCATGTATGTACATGGTAGGCTCGTCAATTTTGATCCAAGTATTCCGCATATGTAAAATTGTCTTACACCCGTTGTATGTGAACGTAGAGTCTATCGCACCCGATCATCATGAGGTGCTTCAGAATGATGAACTTTCATAATGGTGTATACTTAGGGAGGACACTTTTATCTTGAAATTTAGTGAAGGGATCATCTTATAATGCTACCATCGTCCTAAGAAAAATAAGATGCATAACAAGATAAACATCACATGCAATCAAAATATGTGACATGATATGGCCATTAGCATTTTGTGCCTTTCATCTCCATCTCCAAAGCACCGGCATGATCTCCATCGTCACCGGCATGATCTCCATGATTTCCATCATTATGATCTCCATCATCGTGTCATCACGTGGTTGTCTCACCAACTATTGCTTCTACAACTATTGCTAATGCATAGCAATAAAGTAAAGCAATTACATGTCGTTATTAGTTGACACGCAGGTCATGAAATAAATTAAAGACAACCCTATGACACATGCCGGTTGCCGTACTCATCGACATGCAAGTTGTGAACCTATTACAAAACATGATCATCTCATACATCAACATATATCACATCATGTTTTGGCCATACCACATCACAACATGCCCTACAAAAACAAGTTAGACGTCCTCTACTTTGTCATTGCAAATTTTACGTGGCTGCTATGGTGTCGTGGGTACGGCCATCTATGGGGCCATCTAGCCCCTTTGTGGTTGAGCTAAGGGAATGCGCATGCACAAAGAGCAGAATCGATAGAAGAAAAAGAGATTTTTACCCAGGTTTGGGACACCGTGAGGTGTAAAACCCTACTCCTGCTTTGTGTATTGAGTGTGTGTGAGCCCAAGTACAAGGAGCGCTTTTCTCGGAAAGATGCAAGGAAGGAGCAGCTACACATGTAAGTTGTGCAGGGGTTCGATTGTTCAATTGTACATCCTTTGAACCTGGTCCTCCTTTTATAGCTCAAGGGGTTACCACAATGGCAAAATAGTAATTATATATTGATTAAATAGCAAACAGTGCTATCATACCTAACTATGCTGGCTTAGGAAAAAAGCAATAAATTCTCCATTAGGTGTCATGTGGGGGAGGTATCCCAGCAAGTCTTCTACACCGCTCGCTCAACTACCTCCTATTTAGTTGACACACCTTCTGGACGGGTGTCATTAATGGTAATTCTCCTTCCAGCATGCTGACACATGCCCGACAAACCTCACGTAACTGCCTGTGGGCTCGACACCTCATCGATTAGCGACTAGCTTCCCGATGAGGTGGCACTACAAAAAACACTTCTGTGATGATACGTGTTTGCCACAGTAGGTCATGTTTTCTTTCATGCGTGTACATCTATGAAGATTTTATGACAGAATCAAGATAGTCATACCTGTGCTATCATAGAAGTGTTCCATGACAATACTGAAATTATCATCACGGAAGTGTCCACTTCCATGATGATAAATACGGCATCATGGAACTGTTTTCATCAAGGGTAACCAACATGTGGCATCCACCATAATGGTTCGCTGTTAGGCTATCGGGTCCGGTTTTGGATCCGATAACCCGTTAAAAGTCACGACCAATGGCGATTTTCCACGTGTAAAATTCTCATTGGCCGAAGGATCCACGTGTCAGCTCCACGTTGGGATAGATGTCAACTGTCCAATGGATAGGAGTCGCCAATGAAACATTAACAAGTGGGACGACCCAATAGAGGCCCATATAGGTTTAAAAGCTGGCCCGGGAAAAGGCCCACAAGATTTTGTCAGATCTAATGGGCCGTCCCATCAACAGCCTTACCATTTCTTGGGCCAAATTCCGGCCCACATCAGATACAACCCGTTAAAAGGCTGAAATATTATGGGCCAGTTTATGGGCCATATTAGATCTGGCCCGTTAATAGCCTGCAATATTTTGGGACAAATTATGACCCATATCTGATTTATTCCATTAACTGGCTTTCATATATTGGGCCAAATTACGGCCCATAACAAATATAGCCCATTAACAGCTACCGTGCTTTTGGGCCCATTGGGGGCCTGATTTTCTCTTCGGCCTCTTAATGGCCCGTTTCATAGTTCGACCCGATATTAGTTTCGGCCTGTCAGCGGCCCTATGTACATATGGACCACTTTCGGCCCGGTTTCACTTTTGGCCATTTAAAGGCTCGAGCTGCATCTGGGCCTAACTCTGGTCCGTAGTGACTTTCGGTCTCTTAATGACCCAAGTCTTCATGGATACATTTTAGCCCAAACTGCCCATCGGCCCGTTAAAGGCCCTTGATAGTGTTGGGCCTAATTTTGGCCCGCTATACATTCGGCCTACTTCCATCCCGTCACGTGATTGGTCCAACCAAGGCCCAACTACATTTCGGCCTATTAATGGCCAGCCATATCATTGGGCCAATAATGGGCCGATGTATATTCCAGCCTACTGTCGGTGTCAAAACCGGTAGATCTCGGGTAGGGGGTCCCGAACTGTGCATCTAAGGATCAAAGGTAACAGGAGACAGGGATAAGGTGTTTACCCAGGTTTGGGCCCTCTTGATGGAGGTAATACCCTACGTCCTGCTTGGTTCTTGATACATCTCCAACAAATATATAATTTTTGATTGTTCCATGCTATTATATTATCTGTTTTGGATGTTCAATGGGCATTAATATGCTCTTTTATATTACTTTTGGGACTAACCTATTAACCGGAGGCCCAGTGCCACTTTCTGTTTTTTGCCTATTTAAGAGTTTCGCAGAAAAGGAATACCAAATGGAATCCAAACGGAATGAAACCTTCATGATGATCTTTCTTGGACCGAAAGCAAACCAGAAGACTTGGAGTTGAAGTCTGGAACTCCGTGAGGCGGCCACGAGGCAGGAGGGCGCGCCCAGGGGGGTAGGCGCGCCCCCACCCTCGTGGGCCCCATGTAGCTCCACCGACGTACTTCTTTCACCTATATATACTATTATACCCTAGACCGATCCGAGAGAGCCACAAAACCACTTTTCCTCCGCCGCAACCTTCTGTACCCGTGAGATCCCATCTTGGGGCCTTTTCCGGTGATCCACTACAGGGGGAATCGATCACGGAGGGCTTCTACATCAACACCATAGCCTCTCCGATGAAGCGTGAGTAGTCTACCACAGACCTTCGGGTCCATAGTTATTAGCTAGATGACTTCTTCTCTCTCTTTGATTCTCTATACAAAGTTCTCCTTGATGTTCTTGGAGATTGATACGTCTCCAACGTATCTATAATTTTTGATTGTTCCATGCTATTATATTATCTGTTTTGGATGTTTATGGGCTTTATTATACACTTATATATTATTTTTGGGACTAACCTATTAACCGGAGGCCCAGCCCAAATTGCTGTTTTCTTGCCTATTTTAGTGTTTCGAAGAAAAGGAATATCAAATGAAGCCCAAACAGAATGAAACCTTCGGGAGAGTTATTTTTGGAACGGAAGCAATCCAGGAGACTTGGACTAGACGTCAGGGAAGCTTCGAGGTGGCCACAAGGCAGGGAGGCGCGCCCCACCCTCATGGGCCCCTCGTGGCTCCCTTGACCGACTTCTTTTGCTTAAATATATCAATGTACCCTAAAAACATTAGGGAACAGAATAGATCGGGAGTTCCGCTGCCAAAAGCCTTCGTAGGCACCGAAAACCAATTTAGACCTGTTCCGGGACCCTGCCGGACGGGGGAATCCCTCTCTGGTGGCCATCTTCATCATCCCGGTGCTCTCCATGACGAGGAGGGAGTAGTTCTCCCTCGGGGCTGTGGGTATGTACCAGTAGCTATGTGTTTGATCTCTCTCTCTCTCATGTTCTTGAGTCGGCATGATCTTGATGTATCGCGAGCTTTGCTATTATATTTGGATCTTATGATGTTTCTCCCCCTCTACTCTCTTGTGATGAATTGAATTTTCCCTTTGAAGTTATCTTATTGGATTGAGTCTTAAAGGATTTGAGAACACTTGATGTATGTCTTGCATGTGCTTATGTGTGGTGACAATGGGATATCACGTGATCCACTTGATGTATGTTTTGGTGATCAACTTGTGAGTTCCATGACCTCGTGAACTTATGCATAGGGGTTGGCACACGTTTTCGTCTTGACTCTCCGGTAGAAACTTTGGGGCACTCTTTGAAGTTCTTTGTGTTGGTTGAATAGATGAATCTGAGATTGTGTGATGCATATCGTATAATCATACCCACGGATACTTGAGGTGACATTGGAGTATCTAGGTGACATTAGGGTTTTGGTTGATTTGTGTCTTAAGGTGTTATTCTACTACGAACTCTGGGATAGATTGAACGGAAAGAATAGCTTCATGTTATTTTACTATGTACTCTTGAATAGACCGATCAGAAAGGATGACTTTGAGGTGGTTTCGTACCGTACCATAATCTCTTCGTTTGTTCTCGCTATTAGTGACTTTGGGGTGACTCTTTGTTGCATGTTGAGGGATAGTTATATGATCTAGTTATGTTATTATTGTTGACAGAACTTGCACTAGTGAAAGTATGAACCCTAGGCCTTGTTTCATAGCATTGCAATACCATTTGTGCTCACTTTTACCACTTGCTACCTTGCTGTTTTTATATTTTCAGATTACAAAAACCATTATCTACTATCCATATTGCACTTGTATCACCATCTCTTCGCCGAACTAGTGCACCCATACAATTTACCATTATATTGGGTGTGTTGGGGACACAAGAGACTCTTTGTTATTTGGTTGCAGGGTTGCTTGAGAGAGACCATCTTCATCCTATGCCTCCCATAGATTGATAAACCTTAGGTCATCCACTTGAGGGAAATTTGCTACTGTCCTACAAACCTCTGCACTTGGAGGCCCAACAATGTCTACAAGAAGAAGGTTGTGTAGTAGACATCGAGCTCTTTTCTGGCGCCGTTGCCAGGGAGGTTAGTGCTTGAAGGTATATCTTTAGATCTTGCAATCGAATCTTTTTGTTTCTTGTTTTAGCACTAGTTTAGTTTATAAAAGAAAACTACAAAAAATGGAATTGAGTTTGCCTCATACGCTTCATCTTTTTAATATTTTATGTGAGAATGATGGAAAGGAAAATTTTGCTCAAGTGCTAGAAGAAGAAGTCTATAAAATGTTTGGCACTAAATCTTTGAATGATGAGCATGATTGCAATGTTGTTAGTATGAACTCCTTGAATATACATAGTACTAATGATGATTGCACTAGTTATAATGAAAATGTCTCTTATAAGCATGTCAATTTTTGTGGAGTGCATAGAGTTTGCAAGTACACACCAAATAGGGAAGATAGATTTTGCAAGAGGCATAGGTATTTGGAAATTAAGTGGTTGCAAGAAAGGCTAGATGTTTGTGCTGAAAATTTAAAATTTCTTCGCCATACTTGTGAACTTTGCAATGAACATGGCCATTTAAATCTCCAATGCAAATTGTTTCATGATCGTATCGTGTCCAAAAATTGTGATGATTTGATTTCCCTTGCGCATCATAATGAACTTAGTTTGCTTTTGGGTTATGAAGAAATGAAACGTATAACTAAGCATATTCCAAAATATAACCTTGAGAAATTCCTCGATATTGATCTGGAAGAAATTTTTATGTATTGTGCGGTGAACTGCATTGAAAATCCTTATATTGCCAATTACATAAAGAAAAGAAAACAAATAGAGGATGAAGAGAATACTAATGAAAGGGAAGAGGCTTCCCAATATCCTCCTATTATTTCTTATGATGAATCAGGTAACGAGGAGGAGCCTTCTATTCAACCAATCTCATCAATAAGGAGCTCCAAAAAGAGGATTGAATCCACACATAATGTGAAGAAGAAAAAGAAAAGACGGAGAAGTAAAGGTGAAAAGGTATCCCTCCCAAATGATGTTGCCCCTATTACTCATTGTGATGACGATAATTGCTATACTATTGGTGCTATCCATACTATTAATGATGAGAGTGATTATGCTTATGATATGAAAAGGCCCAAGCTTGGGGATGCTATGTTTGATGAGAATGACAAGTTTGAAAATATATTTGCTTCAATTAATGTTTGTCCCAAGCTTGGGGATGCTATGTTTAATGAATATGATATTTGTAGTCTCCAAAGTTTTGATATGCAAATTTATTATGATGATAGCATGCCTCATATTTATGATGCTTATATTTATGAAAGTGGATTTGGAGAGGTCATGACTTTATTTAGTAATGATTCCACTATCTTGGAAGAGGTTTCAATTGATTATGATGAGAACAAAGTTGCTACTTATGATGATTATTGTGATGGCACGTATGCTATAAAAAGTAGTGATGATTATATTTATAAAACTTGCCATGATTATGATTACCCTTTTTCTGAACATTACTCTTTTAATGTGGAAACAATTTGTAGTATTCGAGTTTCTTATGATACTCCCACTATTCCAAATGAGAAGAATTTTGCTTATGTGGAGAGTAGTAAATTTTCTATGCTTGTAGATCATGAAAGCAATGCTTTATGTGATGTTTATATTGTTGAATTCATTCATGATGCTACTGAAAATTATTATGAGGGAGGAATATATGCTTGTAGGAATTTCAATAATATCAATTTCCCTCTTTATGTGCTTAAAGTTTCAAAGTTATGCTTGTTCTACCCTCCTATGCAAGTTGATTCCTGTTCCCACAAGTTGTTTCCTCACAAAATACCTATGCATAGGAAGTGGGTTAGATTTAAATTTGCTATTCATATTCTTCATGATGCTCTCTTTATGTTTCAATTCTTATCTTTTATGTGAGCATCATTGAAATCATCATGCCTAGCTAGGGGCGTTAAATGATAGCGCTTGTTGGGAGGCAACCCAATTTTATTTTTATTCTTTGATTTTTTGCTCATGTTTAGTAATAAATAATATATCTAGCCTCTGGTTAGATGTTGATTTATGTTTTAATTAGTGTTTGTGCCAAGTAGAACCTTTGGGAGGACTTGGGGAAAGTCTTTGTGATCTTGCTGTAAAAAACAGAAACTTTAGCGCTCACGAGATTTTCTGCCATTTTTTAATAGAGAGTGCTATTTAATTAATTCTTTTTGAAGATGATTAATAGATAAATTCCTCACGTCAATAAAGTTATTTTAGAATTTTTGGGGTTCCATAAGTATATGTTTGATCCAGATTACTACAGACTGTTCTGTTTTTGACAGATTCTGTTTTCTATGTGTTGTTTGCTTATTTTGATGAATCCATGAGCAGTATCGGAGGGTATGAACCATAGAGAAGTTGGAATACAGTAGATATTACGCCAATATGAATTTAGAATGAGTTCAAAACAGTACCTAAGTTGTGATTTATTTTCTTATACTAACGGAGCTTACGAGTTTTCTGTTAAGTTTTGTGTTATGAAGTTTTCAAGTTTTGGGTAAAGATTTGATGTAATATGGAATAAGGAGTTGCAAGAGCCTAAGATTGGGGATGACCAAGGCACCCCAAGTTAATATTCAAGGACAACCAAAAGCCTAAGCTTGGGGATGCCCCGGAAGGCATCCCCTCTTTCGTCTTCGTTCATCGGTAACTTTACTTGGAGCTATATTTTACACCACATGATATGTGTTTTGCTTGGAGCGTCATTTTATTTTCTTTGGTTCTGATGTTTGAATAAAATACCAAGATATGAAATTATTAAATGTTAGAGAGTCTTCACATAGTTGCATAATTATTTGACTACTCATTGATCTTCACTTATATCTTTCGGAGTAGTTTATCATTTGCTCTAGTGCTTCACTTATATCTTTTTAAAGCATGGTGGTGGTTTTATTTTGAAGAAATAGATGAACTCTCATGCTTAACTTATATTATTTTGAGAGTCTTTAGAACAGCATGGTAATTTTCATAGGCTATGAAATTAGTCCGAATATGATAGGCATCCAAGATGGGTATAATAAAAACTTTCATATAAAGTGCATTGAATACTATGAGAAGTTTGATACTTGATGATTGTTTTGAGATATAAAGATGGTAATATTAGAGTCATGCTAGTTGAGTAGTTGTGAATTTGAGATATACTTGTGTTAAATTATGTGATTCCTGTAGCATGCACATATGGTGAACTGTTATGTGATGAAGTCGGGGCATGATTTATTTTTTTGATTGTCTTCCTTATGAGTGGCAGTCAGGGATGAGCGATGTTCTTTTCCTACCAATCTATCCCCCTAGGAGCATGCACGTAGTACTTTGTTTCGATGACTAATAGATTTTTGCAATAAGTATGTGAGTTCTTTATGACTAATGTTGAGTCCATGGATTATACGCACTCTCACCCTTCCACCATTGCTAGCCTCTCTAGTACCACACAACTTTCGCTAGTACCATAAACCCACCATTTACCTTCCTCAAAACAGCCTCCATACCTACCTATTAGGGCATTTCCATAGCCATTCCGAGATATATTTCCATGCAACTTTCCACCGTTCCGTTTATTATGACACGCTTCATCATTGTCATATTGCTTTGCATGATCATGTAGTTGACATCGTATTTGTGGCAAAGCCACCATTCACAACTCTTTCATACATGTCACTCATGAGTCATTGGACATCCCGGTACACCGCCGGAGGCATTCATATAGACTCATATTTTGTTCTAAGTATTGAGTTGTAAGTAAAAATAAGTGTGATGATCATCATTATTAGAGCATTGTCCTAGTGAGGAAAGGATGACGGAGACTATGATTCCCCCAAAAGTCAGGATGAGACTCTGGACGAAAAAAAGAGAAAAGAGGCCAAAAAAAAGAAAGAAGGCCCAAATAAAAAAATGAGAGAAAAAGTGAGAAGGGACAATGTTACTATCCTTTTCCACACTTGTGCTTCAAAGTAGCACCATGATCTTCATGATAGAGAGTCTCCTATGTTGTCACTTTCATATGCTATTGGGAATCTTTCATTATAGAACTTGGCTTGTATATTCCAATGATGGGCTTTCTCAAAATGCCCTAGGTCTTCGTGAGCAAGTGAGTTGGATGCACACCCACTTAGTTTCTTTTTGAGCTTTCATACACTTATAGCTCTACTGCATCCGTTGCATGGCAATCCCTACTCACTCACATTGATATCTATTAATGGGCATCTCCATAGCCCGTTGATACGCCTAGTTGATGTGAGACTATCTTCTCCTTTTTTTCTCTCCACAACCACCATTCTATTCCACCATAGTGCTATGTCCATGGCTCACGCTCATGTATTGCGTGAAGATTGAAAAAGTTTGAGAACATCAAAAGTATGAAACAATTGCTTGGCTTGTCATCGGGGTTGTGCATGATTGAAATATTTTGTGTTATGAAGATAGAGCATAGCCAGACTATATGATTTTGTAGGGATAGCTTTCTTTGGCCATGTTATTTTGAGAAGACTTGATTACTTTGTTAGTATGCTTGAAGTATTATTATTTTTATGTCAATATTAAACTTTTGTCTTGTATCTTATGGATCTGAATATTCTTGCCACAATAGAGAAGATTACATTGATAAATATGTTAGGTAGCATTCCACATCAAAAAACCTGTTTTTATCATTTACCTACTCGAGGACGAGCAGGAATTAAGCTTGGGGATGCTTGATACGTCTCCAATGTATCTATAATTTTTGATTGTTCCATGCTATTATATTATCTATTTTGGATGTTCATGGGATTTATTATACACTTTTATATTATTTTTGGGAATAACCTATTAACCGAAGGCCCATCCCAAATTGCTGTTTTCTTGCCTATTTCAGTGTTTCAAAGAAAAGGAATATCAAATGGAGCCCAAACGGAATGAAACCTTCGGTAGAGTTATTTTTGGAATGGAAGCAATCCAGGAGACTTGGAGTAGATGTCAGGGAAGCTTCAAGGTGGCCACGAGGCAGGGAGGCGCGCCTGCCCCCTGGGCGTGCCCCCACCCTCGTGGCTCCCCTGACCGACTTCTTTCGCCTATATATATCAATATACCCTAAAAACATCGGGGAACAGAATAGATCGGGAGTTCCACCGCTAGAAGCCTCCGTAGCCACCGAAAACCAATCTAGACCCGTTCCGGCACCCTACCGGAGGGGGGAATCCCTCTCGGGTGGCCATCTTCATCATCCCGGTGCTCTCCATGACGAGGAGGGAGTAGTTCTCCCTCGGGTCTGAGGTTATGTACCAGTAGCTATGTGTTTGATCTCTCTCTCTCTCTCTCTCTCGTGTTCTTGAGTCGGCACTATCTTGATGTATCGTGAGCTTTGCTATTATATTTGGATCTTATGATGTTTCTCCCCCTCTACTCTCTTGTTATGAATTGAGTTTTCCCTTTGAAGTTATCTTATCGGATTGAGTCTTTAAGGATTTGAGAACACTTGATGTATGTCTTGCATGTGCTTATCTGTGGTGACAATGGGATATCACGTGATCCACTTGATGTATATTTTGGTGATCAACTTGGGAGTTCCGTGACCTTGTGAACTTTTGCATGGGGGTTGGCACACGTTTTCGTCTTGACTCTCCGGTAGAAACTTTGGGGCACTCTTTGATGTTCTTTGTGTTGGTTGAATAGATGAATCTGAGATTGTGTGATGCATATCGTATAATCATACCCACAGATACTTGAGGTGACATTGGAGTATCTAGGTGACATTAGGGTTTTGGTTGATTTGCTTCTTAAGGTGTTATTCTACTACGAACTCTGGGATAGATTGAACGGAAAGAATAGCTTCATGTTATTTTACTACGGACTCTTGAATAGATCGATCAGAAAGGATGACTTTGAGGTGGTTTCGTACCCTACCATAATCTCTTGGTTTGTTCTCCGCTATTAGTGAACTCTTTGTTGCATGTTGAGGGATAGTTATATGATCCAGTTATGTTATTATTGTTGAGAGAACTTGCACTAGTGAAAGTATGAACCCTAGGCCTTGTTTCCTAGCATTGCAATACCGCTTGTGCTAACTTTTACCACTTGCTACCTTGCTGTTTTTATATTTTCAGATTACAAAAACCATTATCTACTATCCATATTGCACTTGTATCACCATCTCTTCGCCGAACTAGTGCACCTATACAATTTACCATTGTATTGGGTGTGTTGGGGACACAAGAGACTCTTTGTTATTTGGTTGCAGGGTTGCTTGAGAGAGACCATCTTCATCCTATGCCTCCCACGGATTGATAAACCTTAGGTCATCCACTTGAGGGAAATTTGCTACTGTCCTACAAACCTCTGCACTTGGAGGCCCAACAACATATACAAGAAGAGGGTTGTGTAGTAGACATCAGAGATCTATTCGATGTAATACTCTTTTGTGGTGTGTTTGCCGAGATCCGATGAATTGTGGGTTTGTGAACAAGATTATCTATGAATATTATTTGGTTCTTCTCTGAATTCTTATATGCATGATTTGATATCTTTGCAAGTCTCTTTGAATTATCAGTTTAGTTTGGCCTACTAGATTGATCTTTCTTGCAATGGGAGAAGTGCTTAGCTTTGGGTTCAATCTTGCGGTGTCCTTTCCCAGTGATAGTACGGGCAGCAAGGCACGTATTGTATTGTTTCCATCGAGGATAAAAAGATGGGTTTTACATCATATTGCTTGAGTTTATCCCTCTACATCATGTCATCTTGCTTAAAGCATTACTATGTTCTTATGAACTTAATACTCTAGATGCATGATGGATAGCGGTTGATGTGTGGAGTAATAGTAGTAGACGCAGAATCGTTTCGATCTACTTGACATGGACGTGATGCCTATATTCATAATCATTGCCTAGATATTCTCATAACTATGCGCTTTTGTATCAATTGCTCGGCAGTAATTTGTTCACCCACCATAATATATGCTATCTTGAGAGAAGCCACTAGTGAAACCTATGGCCCCCGGGTCTCTTTCTTATTATATTGCATCTCTTTTATTTACATCGCATCTCGTTCACTATTTGCAATCTTTAATTTCCAATCTATACAACAAAAATACTAAAAATATTTATCTTACTATCTTTACCAGATCTCACTTTTGCGAGTGAGTGTGAAGGAATTGACAACCACTTTTTTCGCGTTGTTTGCAAGGTTCTTGATTGTTTGTGCATGTACTAGGTTACTTGTGTGTTGTTTCCTACTGGATTGATACCTTGGTCCTCAAAAACTGAGGGAAATACTTACGCTACTTTGTTGCATCACCCTTTCCTCTTCAAGGGAAAACCAACGCATGCCCAAGCGGTAGCAAGAAGGATTTCTGGCGCCGTTGTCGGGGAGATCTACGCCAAGTCAAGACATACCAAGTACCCTTCATAAACTCTTCTCCCTCGCATTACATTATTTGCCATTCGCCTCTCGTTTTCCTCTCCCCCACTTCTAAAACAATTTTCAAAAACCTTTGCCTTTTTCTTCACCCCTTTTCTGTTCATCTCTTTTTGCTTGCTTCTGTTGTGCCTGTTTGCTTTGATGGCTCTGCCAAAAGGTGTTGATCCTCACCTTAGAAGGTTGGAAGAAATTGAAAACAACGTTAGAAGTTTCATGTGTTTGCAATTTGAGCATAACAATTTCTTTAGAAACGAGTTTAAAGAACAAAAGAGTTTTATGGAATACATGAATAAAGAGCTCGATGATATGTCTAAGGAATTTCAGGGTCTGAAATCTCAGTTTGCCCATCTTAAAAATTTAGTGGGCCAAATTTCAGATAGGCAAGCCACCTTAGTTAATAAGATGGCCGCTAAACCGGAAGATTTTCATGATAATAATGATGAAGATCTAAAAGTGATTGATGTGACTCCTATTAAATCTTTGTTTTCCAATATGAATCTTGATAAAGATGGGACTGGAGATGAGTCAACTTTAGTTAAAAGGCGTCCCAGTGATTCGGAGTTTTTACATCTTGATGCAAAAATTAACAAAAGTGGGATTGAAGAGGTCAAAACTTTACACAGCGATGAACCCACTATTTTGGATTTCAAGGAATTTAATTATGATAATTTCTTTTTGATAGATTGTATTTCCTTGTTGCAATCTGTGTTAAATTCTCCTCATGCTTATAATCAAAATAAAGCTTTTACTAAACATATTGTTGATGCTTTAATGCAATCCCATGAAGAAAAGCTTGAACTAGAAGTTTCTATCCCTAGAAAACTTGATGATGAGTGGGAACCTACTACTAAAATTAAGATTAAAGATTATGAATGCTATGCTTTGTGTGATTTGGGTTCTAGTGTTTCCACGATTCCAAAAACTTTGTTTGATGTGTTAGGTTTCCGTGAATTTGATGATTGTTCTTTAAATTTGCATGTCACGGATTCCACCATTAAGAAACCTAGGGAAGGATTAATGATGTTCTTATTGTTGCAAATAGGAATTATGTGCCCGTAGATTTCATTGTTCTTGATATAGATTGCAGTCCTACATGTCCTATTATTCTTGGTAGACCTTTCCTTAGAACGATTGGTGCAATTATTGACATGAAAGAAGGAAATATTAGATTCTAATTTCTGTTAAGGAAAGGCATGGAACACTTTCCTAGGAAGAATATTAAATTGCCTTATGAATCTATTATGAGAGCCACTTATGGATTGCATATCAAAGATTACAATACCTAGATCTATTATTGTTTTTATCCCTAGCTAGGGGCGTTAAATGATAGCGCTTGTTGGGAGGCAACCCAATTTTATTTTTGTTCTTTAATTTTTGTTCCTGTTTAATAATAAGTAATTCATCTAGCCTCTGTTATGATTGTGTTTTTTATATTTTAATTAGTGGTTGTGCCAAGTAAAGCCTTTAGGGTCTTCTTGGGTGATTGTTGTTTGATCTTCCTGATAAAAACAGAAAGTATGCGCTCACGAAAATAATTTCCATTTTTTACCAGAGAGCGATAAATTACCAATTTCAGCTGCAGTAGATCAATATACAAATTTTCATGGTCATCCTAATTTTTCAGAATTTTTGTAGTTACAGAAGTATTCGAAACCTACAGATTGCTACAGACTGTTCTGTTTTTGACAGATTCTGTTTTTCGTGTGTTGTTTGCTTATTTTAATGCATCTATGGCTAGTATCGGGGGGTATGAACCATAGAGAAGTTGGAATACAGTAGGTTTAATACCAATATAAATAAATAATGAGTTCATTACAATACCTTAAAGTGGTGGTTTATTTTCTTATACTAACGGAGCTCATGAGATTTTCTATTAAGTTTTGTGTTGTGAAGTTTTCAAGTTTTTGGGTAAAGATTTGATGGAATTTGGAATAAGGAGTGGCAAGAGCCTAAGCTTGGGGATTCCCAAGGCACCCCAAGGTAAAATTCAAGTACAAACAAAATCCTAAGCTTGGGGATGCCCCGGAAGGCATCCCCTCTTTCGTCTTCGTCTATCGGTAACTTTACTTGAGGTTATATTTTTATTAACCACATGATATGTGTTTTGCTTGGATCATCTTGTATGATTTGAGTCTTTGCTTTTCAGTTTACCACAATCATCCTTGTTGCACACACCTTTTGGGAGAGACACGCATGAATCGGAATTTATTAGAATACTCTATGTGCTTCACTTATATCTTTTGAGCTAGAAATTTTGCTCTAGTGCTTCACTTATATCTTTTTAGAGCACGGCGGCAGTTTTATTTTATAAAAATTATTGATCTCTCATGCTTCACTTATATTATTTTGAGATTCCTTTAGAACAACATGGTATTTTTCTTTGGCTATAATTTTTTTCCTAATATGATAGGCATCCAAGATGGGTATAATAAAACCTTTCATATAAAGTGCATTGAATACTATGAGAAGTTTGATTCCTTATGATTGTTTCGATATATGAAGATGGTGATATTAGAGTCACGCTAGTTCAGTAGTTGTGAATTAGAGAGATACTTGTGTTAAAGTTTGTGATTGTCGTAGCATGCACGTATGGTGAACTGTTATGTGATGAAGTCGGAGCTTGATTTATTTTTTGATTGTCCTCCTTATGAGTGGCGGCCGGGGACGAGCGATAGTCTTTTCCTACCAATCTATCCCCCAAGGATCATGCGTGTAGTACTTCATTTTGATAACTAATAGATTTTTGCAATAAGTATGTGAGTTCTTTATGACTAATGTTGAGTCCATGGATTATACGCACTCTCACCATTCCACCGTTGCTAGCCTCTCTAGTATCGTGCAACTTTCGCCGGTACCATAAACCCACCATTTACCTTCCTCAAAATAGCCACCATAACTACCTATTATGGAATTTTCATAGCCATTCCGAGATATATTGCCATGCAACTTTCCACCGTTCCGTTTATTATGACACACCCCACTATTGTCATATTGCTTTGCATGATCATGTAGTTAACATCCTATTTGTGGCAAAGCCACCGTTCATAATTTTTCATACATGTCACTCTTGATTCATTGGACATCCCGGTACACCGCCGGAGGCATTCACATAGAGTCATATTTTGTTCTAAGTATCGAGTTGTAATTCTTGAGTTGTAAGTAAATAAAAGTGTGATGATCATCATTATTAGAGCATTGTCCCAGTGAGGAAAGGATGATGGAGACTATGATCCCCCCACAAGTCGGGATGAGACTCCGGACGAAAAACAAGAGAAAAAAAAGAGGCCATAAAAAAGAGAGAAAAGACCCAAATAGAAAAAACGAGAGAAAAAGAGAGAAGGGGCAATGCTACTATGCTTTTCCACACTTGTGCTTCAAAGTAGCACCATGATCTTCATGATAGAGAGTCTCCTATTTTGTCACTTCCATATACGAGTGGGAATTTTCATTATAGAACTTGGCTTGTATATTCCAATGACGGGCTTCCTCAAAATGCCCTAGGTCTTCGTGAGCAAGCGAGTTGGATGCACACCCACTTAGTTTATTTTTGAGCTTTCATACACTTATAGCTCTAGTGCATCTGTTGCATGGTAATCCATACTCACTCTCATTGATATCTATTGATGGGCATCTCCATAGCCTATTGATACGCCTAGTTGATGTGAGACTATCTTCTCCTTTTTGTCTTCTCCACAACCACCATTCTATTCCACCTATAGTGCTATATCCATGGCTCACGCTCATGTATTGCGTGAAGATTGAAAAAGTTCGAGAACATCAAAATTATGAAACAATTTCTTGGCTTGTCATCGGGGTTGTGCATGATTTAAATATTTTGTGTGATGAAGATAGAGCATAGCCAGACTATATGATTTTGTAGGGATAACTTTCTTTGGCCATGTTATTTTGAGAAGACATGATTACTTTATTAGTATGCTTGAAGTATTATTATTTTATGTCAATATTAAACTTTTGTCTTGAATCTTTCAGATCTGAACATTCATGCCACAATAAAGAAAATTACATTGATAATTATGTTAGGTAGCATTCCATATCAAAAATTCCGTTTTTATCATTTACCTACTCGAGGAAGAGCAGAATTAAGCTTGGGGATGCTTGATACGGCTCCAACGTATCTATAATTTTTGATTGTTCCATGCTATTATATTATCTGTTTTGGATGTTTAATGGGCTTTAATATGCTCTTTTATATATTTTGGGACTAACCTATTAACTGGAGGCCCAGTGCCAGTTTCTGTTTTTTTGCCTATTTTAGAGTTTCGCAGAATAGGAATACCAAACAGAATGAAACCTTCCAGATGATCTTTCTTGGACCGAAAGCAAACCAGAAGACTTGGAGTTGAAGTCTGAAACTCCGTGAGGCGGCCACAAGGCAGGAGGGTGCGCCCTGTAACACCCTCGATGCGACTATAGCTCCCACGTGTCGAGGCACGACTTAGAGGCATAATCGCATTGAAGGCAATGTCGCAAGTTAGGCAATCTTCACAACATCCCATGTAATATAATTAATAAAAGGGGAGATACATAGTTGGCTTACACTCGCCACGTCACACAAAGTACATAAATAGCCTTACATCAAACAAACACTCATGGCCCGACTACGACGCCAAAATAAAAGATAACCCAACATGCGACACGGTCCCGATCACCCCAACTGGGCACCACTACTGATCATCAGGGAAAGACACGTAGTATCAGCGTGAGTCCTCGTCGAACTCCCACTTGAGCTCAAGCGCGTCATCTGGAGCGGAAACATCAGGCCCTGCATCTGGTTTGGAAGTAATCTGTGAGCCACAGGGACTCAGCAATCTCGCACCCTCGCGATCAAGACTATTTAAGCTTATAGGTAAGGCAAGGTAAAATATGTGGAGCTGCAGCAAGCGACTAGCATATATGGTGGCTATCCTGTTCGCAAAAGAGAGCGAGAAGAGGAGGCAAAGCGCGAGCGAGAAACTAGAGGACAACCTGCGCAAGCATTACTCCAACACCGTGTTCACTTCCCGGACTCCGCCGAGAAGAGACCATCACGATAACTCACACTGTTGATTCATTTTAATTAAATTAAGATTCAAGTTATCTACAACCGGACATTAACAAATTCCCATCTGCCCATAATCGCGGGCACGGCTTTCAAAAGTTCAAATCCCTACAGGGGAGTCCCAACTTAGCCCATGACAAGCTCTCACGGTCAACGAAGGAATAGACCTCCTCTCGAGACGTTCCGATCAGACTCGGTATCCCGGTTCTTCAAGACACTTCGACAAGTTAAAACAAATCCAACAACACCGCCCGAATGTGCCGAAAAATCCCGATAGGAGCTGCACATATCTCGTTCTCAGGGCAGCCTCAGATGAGCTCTCCATACAACTAAAACCAAACCTCGAGTTTTCCCGAGGGGGCGCTGCACATGACTCTAGTTCGGACCAACACTTAGAGGAGCACTGGCCCGCGGGGGGGGGGGTTAAAATAAGATGACCCTCGGGCTCCGGAAACCCAAGGGAAAAAGAGGCTAGGTGGCAAATGGTAAAACCAAGGTTGGGCATTGCTGGAAAAGCTTTAATCAAGGCGAACTATCAAGGGGTTCCCATTATAACCCAACCGCGTAAGGAACGCAAAATCCGGGAACATAACACCGATATGACGGAAACTAGGGCGGCAAGAGTGGAACAAAACACTAGGCGAGAGGCCGAGCCTTCCACCCTTTACCAAGTATATAGATGCATTAAGATAACAAGGCAATATAATGATATCCCAACAAGTAAATAATGTTCCAACAAGGAACGGTCTCCAATCTTCACCTGCAACTAGCAACACTATAAGAGGGGCTGAGCAAAGCGGTAACATAGCCAATCAACGGTTTGCTAGTACATGGTGGGTTAGAGGTTTGACATGGCAATTTTGGAGTCATGATAAGCAAGTGGTAGGCATCGTATCATAGGCATAGCAAAAGAGCGAGCATCTAGCATAGCAAAGATAGTAGTGATTTCGAGGGTATGATCATCTTGCCTGCAAAGTTGTCAGAGTTGACTGGATCCTCGAAAGCAAGCTCAACGGGCTCCTCGTTAGTGAACTCGTCTCCCGGCTCTACCCAAACAAGACAAACAAGCAACAAGGACACAATCAACCACGTGCAAACTCAAACAACATGATGCAAAGATGGTATGCTATGCGGGATGCGATGCGGGATGCATATGCAAGAATTGACAAGTAATGCATGAAACTGGACTCAACTTGGAAATCCAAGTGTGCCACTGGAAAGATGAGATGAAATCGCTTGAAAACGATATAAAGAACACCGGAATCGGAGCTACGGTTTGGAAATGGCAAGCAATTCAAATATGACCCCGTTCTGCGATTTACAGCAAGTAGCCATCTAAATGCAACAAGATGAACATGCTACAGCACTCAAACATGGCATCAAAATACATGGCAGTGATCCACTCATGAAGCTTAACAAAAGACTAGCACTGAGCTACGGCCAATTCATCCATTAACAGGTTCAAACAAGCATGGCAAAAATGCATTTGGTAAACAGATTTCAGACTTAGTGAAATTAACACTTGTCTGGAATTTCGGATCAGATAGCACTCTTTGGAGCAAGAAAACTATATGCTACAGGACCTGAACATGGCAAAGTAAAGCATGGCATGGAGCTACTCAAAGAGATTAACAAAAGTCCCTTAGTGACCTTGAGCCAAAAGGGATCAGAAAATACATTTGCAAGCATGTGAACATGGCAAAAACATAATCAGTTCTCAGACTTAGTGAAAACTAGAGCATGCTGAAAACAGATATCAAGTAGGCATGTTTACGAGCTCGATGCACTCACTACAGAGCAAGTCATGACAATCCAATCATACACCCATCAAGATCACACAAAATACAAGCTAGACATGGAAATAACACTAACATAGCATGCACGGATCAACTACAACATCCTCAGCAAAATTGCTAACAAGTAGACAATCTGCCCAGATTCACGAAATGACACAAGTAGAGCTCGATTGACTCAAGCTAGGGTGCTCCATAATTGCAAATAAAGACATGGATGGATAGAGCACTACAAGATTAACAAAACACCCTTACTAAGCATCCTCAGAAGAGGCACGAATCACTAGGAAACAACATGAACATATGGCATACTGAGATATACAGGCCAATGACTTAGTGGAAATGCTAAGTCCTTGAAATCAGCATTAACGAATGCTCCACTTTGCAAGCTTGTGCTAGTCACCAAACACATCACCAAAATACATGGGTTGCACCTCTGGATAGATGGCAAAACATATAACAAAACACATGTAGAGCTCAGGGGCATGGCATGCACACAATAATCATGGCAAAAATGACAAATATCTAATTGGAGCAGCAGATCTGACAATTATCTCAAATAGCATTCTTCTAACAGCATTTCGGGCATCAAGATGAACTCAAATGAAAATGATGCAATGATATGAAATGATGTGCTCTCTGAGACGAACATTTTGATATGCTATATGCCCAAACGGAGCTACGGATGAGGAGTTACGATGCGATGAACAGGAGCAAAAAAATTAGGGTTTCGGGCAAAAAGTCAACCGATCCAATCTCCAGATCTGGATCCGGTGGCACGTTTTACGAGGATGGCCGGGAAACACTGTAGCTCGCCGGAGGAAGAAGTAGGGAGCCGGATCCGTGGCGCCGGTGGCCGGAGGGAGACACCGGACGGCGCGGGCCGGCGATGGCCGGGGTCGGCGCGGTCGCCGCGGCCTGCGGCGGCGAGGTTCGGTGAGGCGGCGGGCGGTGGCCAGGTTGCCGGCGACGAGTGGACTGGGCGGCGCCGGCAGCTCTCTCGGGCGGCGCGGGGCGAGAGGAAGGCGGCGGGGAGCGCGGGGCAGCTCGGGCCCGGTCGGGGAAGAAGAGGGCCGGCCCTGGGCTCTCGCGGGCCGGCGGCGGCGGGCGGCGAAGTGGCACAAAGGCGCCACGTGGCGGGCGTCTATTGGCGCGGGCCGGTGGACGGACGTGTCCGGCCGCGCAGAGGAGCTGGATCTAGGGTTAGAGACGAGGGGAACCGCGAATTTTCGGGAGGGTGGTGTATATATAGGCATAGAGGGAGCTAGGAGTGTCCAAATGAGGTGCGGTTTTCGGACACGCGATCGTGATCGAACACTCTAGATGATGGAGAAGGTTTTGGTGGGTTTTGGGCCAAATTGGAGGGGTGTTGGGCTGCAACACACACGAGGCCTTTTCGGTCCCTCGGTTAACCGTTGGATCATCAAACGAAGTCCAAATGGTACGGAACTTGACAGGCGGTCTACCGGTAGTAAACCAAGGCCGCTTGGCAAGTCTCGGTCCAATCCGGAAATGTTTAATCCCCACACATGAAAGAACGGTAGAAATGACCACCGGAGGAGAACGGAGCGCCGGAATGCAAAACGGACAACGGGGAAAATGGTCGAATGCAAGAGATGAACACGTATGCAAATGCAATGCACATGATGACATGATATGGGATGCATGACAACGATAACAACACACGGAGGCAAAAACCCGAACCTGAGAAAATAAAATAACTTAACGCCGGAAATGGCAAGAGTTGGAGTACAAATTGGGTAAATCATATTCGAGGTGTTACAACACTCCACCACTACGAAAGGATCTCATCCCGAGATCTAGGACTGAAAGAACGCCGGGTACTCAGAACGGAGGTGATCCTCGCGTTCCCAGGTAGCTTCACAGTCGGAATGGTGTGACCACTTGACTTTGAGGAATTTGATTGACTTGTTGCGAGTCTTGCGTTCAGTCTCTTCAAGAATAGCAACGGGGTGCTCACGATAAGAGAGATCTTCCTGGAGCTCAATGTCCTCTAAGTTGACGGTGCGGTCAGGAGTCTTGAAGCACTTTCGAAGCTGAGAGACATGGAACACATCATGCACATTTGCAAAGTTTAAAGGAAGCTCGAGTTTATAGGCGAGATCGGCTCTCTTGCTGACGATCTTGAAAGGTCCCACGTATCTAGGGGAAAGCTTCCCTTTGATACCGAAGCGACGAGTACCTTTCATAGGAGAGACCCGGAGGTAAACATGATCTCCAATCTCGAAAGCCAAATCACGGTGCTTACTGTCAAAGTAGCTCTTCTAGCGGGATTGGGCTGCTTTGAGGTTATCTCGAATGACTTTGCACATTTCCTCTGCCTCTGTGATTAAGTCATTTCCCAGAAGCTGACGTTCACCGGTTTCAGACCAGTTGAGAGGGGTACGGCACTTCCTGCCATACAGAATTTCAAATGGGGCCTTGCCCGAACTTGCTTGAAAACTGTTGTTGTAGGAGAATTCAGCATAAGGAAGACAATCCTCCCACTTCATGCCGAAGGAGATCACACAAGCCCTAAGCATATCTTCAAGAATCTGGTTGACACGCTCGACTTGACCGCTAGTTTGAGGATGGAAAGCTGTGCTGAAGCGGATGTTGGTGCCCATGGCCTTCTGAAAAGAATCCCAAAACTTGGAGGTAAAGATGCTGCCACGGTCTGAAGAGATCACTTGAGGAATACCGTGCAGAGAGACAATTCGAGAGGTATAGAGTTCCACCAATTGAGCTGCAGTGATTGACTCTTTGATAGGCAGAAAATGAGCCACTTTAGTGAGTTTGTCGATGACAACAAATATAGCATCATTGCCATGTTTGGACTTTGGAAACCCAGTCACAAAGTCCATCTCAATGTGGTCAAACTTCCATTCTGGAATGGCAAGAGGTTGGAGGAGACCAGCTGGCCTTTGGTGTTCTGCCTTCACTCTTCTGCAGACATCACACTCATTCACGAACTGAGCAATCTCGTGCTTCATTCGAGTCCACCAATAAGCCTGCTTGAGGTCCTGATACATCTTCGTGCTCCCAGGGTGGATGGAGAGGAGAGAATTGTGAGCCTCGTTCATGATCACTTTACGAAGATCACCTTTGGGCACAACAATACGATCCTCGAAGAAGAGAGTATCCTTGTCATCAAGGCGGTAGCACTTGTACTTGGGTTGACTCTTGTCAATCCCAATCTTCACCTTTTTCACCATAGCATCAAGAAGCTGAGCTTGGCGAATCTGGTCTTCCAAGGTAGGAGAGACTTGAAGGTTGGCGAGGAAACCTTGAGGAACAACTTGCAGATTAAGTTTGCGGAAAGCTTCACAAAGCTCGGGTTGATAAGGCTTGAGAATCAGACTGTTGCAATAAGCCTTTCTGCTCAAGGCGGCAGCAATCACATTAGCCTTGCCTGGAGTATACTCGATACTCGGATTATACTCTTGAATCATTTTGACCCATCGAGTCTGCCTGAGGTTGAGATTAGGCTGAGTGAAGATGTACTTGAGACTCTTGTGATCAGTGAAAATGTCCACTTTTCTTCCCAATAAGAGATGTCTCCAAGTCAAAAGAGCATGCACAACTGCCGCCAACTCGAGATCATGAGTGGGGTAGTTCTTCTTGTTGGGCTTCAACTGGCGAGAGGTATAAGCCACAACTTTCTTCTCTTGCATCAACACTGCGCCAAGACCTTGGAGAGAGGCATCACAAAAGACCTCGTACGGTTTGGATTCATCAGGCGGAGTCAGAACTGGAGCAGTGATCAATTTCTCTTTCAAAGTGTTGAAAGCAATGTCACACTCCGGAGACCAAACGTACTTGACGTGCTTCTGGAGAAGATTTGAGAGAGGCTTCGCGATCTTAGAAAAGTTTTCAACGAATCTTCGACAGTAGCTTGCGAGACCGAGGAAGCTACGGAGTTGCTTCACGTTCTGAGGAGGTTCCCAATTCACAACTGCAGACACCTTCTCAGGATTCACCGCAATGCCCTTGGCAGAGATGATATGACCAAGATAAAGAACCTCATCGAGCCAAAATTCGCACTTGGAGAACTTGGCGTAGAACTGGTGTTTTCTGAGCTTATCGAGTACCAAACGCAAGTGCTTGGCATGATCTTCCTTGTTCTTCGAGAAAAACAGAATGTCGTCGAGATAGACCAAAACAAAGTCATTGGTGTAGGCGTTGAAGATGAAATTCATCATGCGAGAGAACGTCAGAGGAGCGTTGACGAGGCCAAAAGACATGACAATGTATTCATATGAACCATAGCTTGTCCTGAAAGCCGTCTTGGGAATATCTTGCTCACGGATTCGAATCTGATGATAACCCATACGGAGATCAAGCTTGGAGAATACTTGGGCGCCTTTGAGTTGTTCGAACAGCTCGTTGATGTTGGGAAGTGGGTATTTGTTCTTGATGGTCTTCTTGTTCAATGGACGGTAGTCAACACAAATTCGGTCCGTTCCATCCTTCTTCTTCACAAAAAGAACACCACAACCCCACGGAGAAGAACTAGGCCGGATGAGACCCATTCTCTCTTGAATATCGAGTTGCTTCTTCAGCTCCTTCAACTCTTCAGGTCCGAGCTTGTAAGGACGCTTGCACACAGGTTCCGTGCCAGGCTCAAGATCGATGACGAATTCAACTGGCCGGTGCGGAGGCATTCCTGGAAGCTCTTCTGGAAAAACGTCTTGATATTCGCAAACGACTGGAATTTGCGAGATAGCATCCAGTTCACCCTTCTCATTGAGAGAAAACAGACGGATGGTATCATCACGAGCGGCAAAGACAATTACATCCTTAGACGAATGAGTCAATTGAATCTGCCTGGCTGCACAATCAAGATGCGCCTTGTGCTTAGAAAGCCAATCCATTCCGAGAATAAGATCAATATCCGAGTCACCCAGAACAATAGGAGAAGCTAGAAATTTGTAGTCGCCCAACGTGATAGTAATATCCGGGACGTAGAAATTAGCTGTCATTTGCTTGCCCGGTGACACGATTTGCAAAGAATTTTGCAGATACTGATAATCGCACTCATACTTCGATGCAAAAGGTTTGGAAATGAAACAATGCGATGCACCAGTGTCAAAAAGAACTTTTGCAGGAATATCATTAACAGGAAGGTTACCCATGATGACATCTGACGAGTCCTCTGCCTGAGCTGCATTCATCAAGTTGACCTTGGTGTGCTTGGGGTTATGCTTGACCACAGCTGTACTTGCCGATCTCACAGGAGGAGGAAGATGCCTCTGATTGAAGCATTTGTTGGCATAGTGACCCTTCTGTTGGCACTTGTTGCACGTGACCTCTGAAAGCGGATGGTGGTACGGAGCACTCGATCTTGGAGCTTGAGATGAAGTCTTGTTCTGAAAGGCAGAGTTGGGTGGGTGGGAAGATCCACTGCCACCTTTGCTCTTCTGATACGGCTGACGAAACGGAGGAGGAAGCCAATACTTCTGCTGCTTGGCCACTTGAGTAGAGGAAGGAGTAGCATCTCTGACTCACTTCTTGGAAGCATCACACCTCAGTTGAGCAGCCTCTTGCTTCAATGCCATGTTGTAGAACTCATCGTATCTCAAGGGTACAAAGAGAACAAGAGCTAGCTGGATTTCTTCTCTGAGACCACCCCTGAACTGGTATATCATGCTCTTCTCATCAGGTACGTCCTGCTTAGCAAAGCGGGCGAGCTTCTGAAACAACTTGTTATAGTCATAGACAGACAAAGAGCCTTGCTTCAGGTTGCGGAATTCCTCATACTTGCTTTCAACCACGCTCTGAGGAATATGATGAGCTCTGAAATCTTGAAGGAATTCATCCCAGGTAATCGCACGGCCTCCTATGGAATCCTTGTACTGCTGGAACCATTCTGCAGCTTGATCTTTGAGTTGGAAGGAAGCGAACTTGACGAAGTCCTCAGGCCTGACGTTACTGCACTCGAAATGCTTGCACAGATCGATGAGCCAATCGTCAGCATCAGTTGCCTCAACACAATTGCTGAAAGTCTTTGGCCCGTTAGCAAGGAACTGGTTGAGTGTAGCAAAGTGATTCTGATTGTTGCCTTGGTTGCCTTGGTTCGCTTGATTGCGCTCTTGAAGAATTTGCATGATCAACTGTGTGTTTGCATTGGTTGCGGCCATCACAGCTTGCCATGCCTCCGGAGGAGGTGGAGGTGGTGGCGGATCCTGATTCTGATTCTGATTGGTGCTCTTAGCAGGAGCCATCCTGAAGAGGTTGACCACCGTTAGCACATAGAGAGATAAAATAAAGCTGAATCCAACGGAATGAAAATTGCAACATAAAGTCTTCACATCCGAACAAAATGAACGAATGCATTCCTCTTGAAATGGTCACATATCCATAAATTGAGAAGCCACTTAGAATTTAGGTAGAGAAATAAATCAACAAGGTACGGATCAAGAACGAATACTCGGTAAGAAATCCCAATCTCAAACCAAATATCCATGGAAGAAGAACTAGAGCTACAAGAATTCCCACCTATGAAACTCCTGAACCTTTCCGGTTATGCAATCAGGTGTTGGGGATACAGGGGAAGCATAATATCTCACCCAAATCTAGCAAATCCTACATCCAGCTGTATCCATCCTTCAACACATAACCGAGAAAAACTTCGGAAACCATCTACCTCAACCTTCGAAAAGCATATGTTATACAAGTTATGGCGATACTCCCGAACTCCCGCCCCAGTACTGGGTGGCGTCGAGGTTATCTCACCAACGAACTGCATAAAAGAGATTTTCGATGTCGGCGTACTAAACTCAGGTATTCCAGAACTGCAACAATAAAATTGTGACGACAACACCTCGGAGCTCAACTCCCCGGGACACTACCACAACCCCTAGAGACAGGAGGCACCAAGAACAATGTTCTCGTCACAAAACCATCGGAACGATTCCAAGACACCCGCGTGATCCTAATTTTTTTTTGTGAAATTTGAGAAGAGAAGAGTCAAAACTCGACGTCAGGATGCCTTACCAGAGTGATGAGGAGACTGGGGAGTAAAAAGAATTCCTAAACTCTCCGATATATAATTCCTAAATGACTCAAAACATTTTTCTAGAGACAAACTCGGCTGCTAAAAATGATCAAACACTGGGGGCTCCTAAGGTCGGGGAAGGCTCTGATTACCAACTTGTAACACCCTCGATGCGACTATAGCTCCCACGTGTCGAGGCACAACTTAGAGGCATAATCGCATTGAAGGCAATGTCGCAAGTTAGGCAATCTTCACAACATCCCATGTAATATAATTAATAAAAGGGGAGATACATAGTTGGCTTACACTCGCCACGTCACACAAAGTACATACATAGCCTTACATCAAACAAACACTCATGGCCCGACTACGGCGCCAAAATAAAAGATAACCCAACATGCGACACGGTCCCGATCACCCCAACTGGGCACCACTACTGATCATCAGGGAAAGACACGTAGTATCGGCGTGAGTCCTCGTCGAACTCCCACTTGAGCTCAAGCGCGTCCTCTGGAGCAGAAACATCAGGCCCTGCATCTGGTTTGGAAGTAATCTGTGAGCCACAGGGACTCAGCAATCTCGCACCCTCGCGATCAAGACTATTTAAGCTTATAGGTAAGGCAAGGTAAAATATGTGGAGCTGCAGCAAGCGACTAGCATATATGGTGGCTATCCTGTTCGCAAAAGAGAGCGAGAAGAGGAGGAGAAGCGCGAGCGAGAAACTAGAGGACAACCTGCGCAAGCATTACTCCAACACCGTGTTCACTTCCCGGACTCCGCCAAGAAGAGACCATCACGGTAATTCACACTGTTGATTCATTTTAATTAAATTAAGATTCAAGTTATCTACAACCGGACATTAACAAATTACCATCTGCCCATAACCGCGGGCACGGCTTTCGAAAGTTCAAATCCCTACAGGGGAGTCCCAACTTAGCCCATGACAAGCTCTCACGGTCAACGAAGGAATAGACCTCCTCCCGAGACGTTCCGATCAGACTCGGTATCCCGGTTCTTCAAGACACTTCGACAAGTTAAAACAAATCCAGCAACACCGCCCGAATGTGCCGACAAATCCCGATAGGAGCTGCACATATCTCATTCTCAGGGCACACTCAGATGAGCTCTCCATACAACTAAAACCAAACCTCGAGTTTCCCCGAGGGGGCGCTGCACATGACTCTAGTTCGGACCAACACTCAGAGGAGCACTGGCCTGGGGGGGGGGGTTAAAATAAGATGACCCTCGAGCTCCGGAAACCCAAGGGAAAAAGAGGCTAGGTGGAAAATGGTAAAACCAAGGTTGGGCATTGCTAGAAAAGCTTTAATCAAGGCGAACTATCAAGGGGTTCCCATTATAACCCAACCGCGTAAGGAACGCAAAATCCGGGAACATAACACCGATATGACGGAAACTAGGGCGGCAAGAGTGGAACAAAACACTAGGCGAGAGGCCGAGCCTTCCACCCTTTACCAAGTATATAGATGCATTAAGATAACAAGGCAATATAATGATATCCCAACAAGTAAATAATGTTCCAACAAGGAACGGTCCCAATCTTCACCTGCAAATAGCAACGCTATAAGAGGGGCTGAGCAAAGCGGTAACATAGCCAATCAACGGTTTGCTAGGACATGGTGGGTTAGAGGTTTGACATGGCAATTTTGGAGGCATGATAAGCAAGTGGTAGGCATCGTAGCATAGGCATAGCAAAAGAGCGAGCATCTAGCATAGCAAAGATAGTAGTGATTTCGAGGGTATGATCATATTGCCTACAAAGTTGTCAGAGTTGACTGGATCCTCGAAAGCAAACTCAACGGGCTCCTCATTAGCGACTCGTCTCCCGGCTCTACCCAAACAAGACAAACAAGCAACAAGGACACAATCAACCACGTGCAAATTCAAACAACATGATGCAAAGATGGTATGCTATGCGGGATGCGATGCGGGATGCATATGCAAGAATTGACAAGTAATGCATGAACCTAGCCTCAACTTGGAAATCCAAGTGTGCCAATGGAAAGATGAGATGAAATCGCTTGAAAACGATATAAAGAACACTGGAATCGGAGCTACGGTTTGGAAATGGCAAGCAATTCAAATATGACCCCGTTCTGCGATTTACAGCAAGTAGCCATCTAAATGCAACAAGATGAACATGCTACAGCACTCAAACATGGCATCAAAATACATGGCAGGGATCCACTCATGAAGCTTAACAAAAGACTAGCACTGAGCTACGGCCAATTCATCCATTAACAGGTTCAAACAAGCATGGCAAAAATGCATTTGGTAAACAGATTTCAGACTTAGTGAAATTAACACTTGTCTGGAATTTCGGATCAGATAGCACTCTTTGGAGCAAGAAAACTATATGCTATAGGTGCTGAACATGGCAAAGTAAAGCATGGCATGGAGCTACTCAAAGAGCTTAACAAAAGTCCCTTAGTGACCTTGAGCCAAAAGGGATCAGAAAATACATTTGCAAGCATGTGAACATGGCAAAAACATAATCAGTTCTCAGACTTAGTGAAAACTGGAGCATGCTGAAAACAGATATCAAGTAGGCATGTTTACGAGCTCGATGCACTCACTACAGAGCAAGTCATGACAATCCAAGCATATGCCCATCAAGAATACACAGAATACAAGCTAGACATGGAAAGAACACTAACATAGCATGCACGGATCAACTACAACATCCTCGGCAAAATTGCTAACAAGTAGACAATCTGCCCAGATTCACGAAATGACAAAAGTAGAGCTCGATTGACTCAAGCTAGGGTGCTCCATAATTGCAAACAAAGACATGGATGGATAGAGCACTACAAGATTAACAAAACACCCTTACTAAGCATCCTCAGAAGAGGCACGGATCACTAGGAAACAACATGAACATATGGCATACTGAGATATACAGGCCAAGGACTTAGTGGAAATGCCAAGTCCCTGAAATGAGCATTAACGAATGCTCCACTTTGCAAGCTTGTGCTAGTCACCAAACACATCACAAAAATACATGGGTTGCACCTCTGGATAGATGGCAAAACATATAACAAAACACATGTAGAGCTCAGGGGCATGGCATGCACACAATAATCATGGCAAAAATGACATATCTAATTGGAGTAGCAGATCTGACAATTATCTCAAATAGCATTCTTCTAACAGCATTTCGGGAATCAAGATGAACTCAAATGAAAATGATGCAATGATATGAAATTATGTGCTCTCTGAGACGAACATTTTGATATGCTATATGCCCAAAACGGAGCTACAGATGAGGAGTTACGATGCGATGAACAGGAGCAAAAAATTTAGGGTTTCGGGCAAAAAGTCAACCGATCCAATCTCCAGATCTGGATCCGGTGGCACGTTTTACGAGGATGGCCGGGAAACACTGTAGCTCGCCGGAGGAAGAGGTAGGGAGCCGGATCTGTGGCGCCGGTGGCCAGAGGGAGACGCCGGACGGCGCGGGCCGGCGATGGCCGGGGTCGGCACGGTCGCCGCGGCCTGCGGCGGCGAGGTTCGGCGAGGCGGCGGGCGGTGGCCGGGTTGCCGGCAACGAGCGGGCTGGGCGGCGCCGGCAGCTCTCTCGGGCGCCGCGGGGCGAGAGGAAGGCAGCGGGGAGCGCGGGGCAGCTCGGGCCCGGTCGGGGAAGAAGAGGGCCGGCCCCGGGCTCTCGCGGGCCGGCGACGGCGGGCGGCGAAGTGGGCATGGAGGCGCCACGTGGCGGGCGTCGATTGGCGCGGGCCGGTGGACGGACGTGTCTGGCGGCCGGCGGACGTGTCCGGCCGCGCGGAGGAGCTGGATCTGGGGTTAGAGACGAGGGGAACCGCGAATTTTCGGGAGGGTGGTGTATATATAGGCATGGAGGGAGCTAGGAGTGTCCAAATGAGGTGCGTTTTCGGCCACGCGATCGTGATCGAACGCTCTAGATGATGGAGAAGGTTTTGGTGGGTTTTGGGCCAAATTGGAGGGGTGTTGGGCTGCAACACACACGAGGCCTTTTCGGTCACTCGGTTAACCGTTGGATCATCAAACGAGGTCCAAATGGTACGAAACTTGACAGGCGGTCTACCGGTAGTGAACCAAGGCCGCTTGGCAAGTCTCGGTCCAATCCGGAAATGTTTAATCCCCACACACGAAACAAAGGTAGAAATGACCACCGGAGGAGAACGGAGCGCCGGAATGCAAAACGGACAACGGGGAAAATGCTCGAATGCAAGATATGAACACGTATGCAAATGCAATGCACATGATGACATGATATGGGATGCATGACAACGATAACAACACACGGAGACAAAAACCCGAACCCGAGAAAAAAAAATAACTTAACGCCGGAAACGGCAAGAGTTGGAGTACAAATTGGGTAAATCATATCCGGGGTGTTACACGCCCCCACCCTTGTGGGCCCCACGTAGCTCCACCGACGTACTTCTTTCGCCTATATATACTCTTATACCCTAGATCGATCCGAGAGAGCCACAAAACCACTTTTCCACCGCCGCAACCTTCTGTACCGGTGAGATCACATCTTGGGGCCTTTTCCAGCGATTTGCCGGAGGGGGAATCAATCACAGAGGGCTTCTATATCAACACCATATCCTCTCCGATGAAGCGTGAGTAGTTTACCACAGACCTTCAGGTCCATAGTTATTAGCTAGATGGCTTCTTTTCTCTCTTTGATTCTCAATACGAAGTTCTCCTCGATGTTCTTGGAGATCTATTCGATGTAATACTCTTTTGCGGTGTGTTTGCCAAGATCCAACGAATTGTGGGTTTATGAACAAGATTATCTATGAATATTATTTGGCTCTTCTCTGAATTCTTATATGCATGATTTGATATCTTTTCAAGTCTCTTTTAATTATCGGTTTAGTTTGGCCTACTAGATTGATCTTTCTTGCAATGGGAGAAGAGCTTAGCTTTGGGTTCAATCTTGCGGTGTCCTTTCCCAGTGACAGTAGGGGCAGAAAGGCACGTATTGTATTGTTGCCATCGAGGATAAAAAGATGGGGTTTACATCATATTTCTTGAGTTTATCCCTCTACATCATGTCATCTTGTTTAAAGCGTTAATATGTTCTTATGAACTTAATACTTTAGATGCATGCTGGATAGCGGTCGATGTGTGGAGTAATAGTAGTAGATGCAGAATCGTTTCGATCTACTTGACACGGACGTGATGCCTATATTCATAATCATTGCCTAGATATTCTCATAACTATGCGCTTTTCTATCAATTGCTCAGTAGTAATTTGTTAACCCACCATAATATATGCTATCTTGAGAGAAGCCACTAGCGAAACCTATGGCCCCCGGGTATCTTTCTTATTATATTGCATCTCTTTTATTTACATCACATCTCGTTTACTATTTTGCAATCTTTACTTTCCAATCTATACAACAAAAATACCAAAAATATTTATCTTAGTATCTTCACGAGATCTCACTTTTGCGAGTGACCATGAAGGGATTGACAACCCCTTTTTCGCGTTGGTTGCAAGGTTATTCATCGTTTGTGCAGGTACTAGGTGACTTGTGCATTGTCTCCTACTGGATTGATACATTGGTTCTCAAAAACTGAGGGAAATACTTACGCTACTTTGCTGCATCACCCTTTCTTCTTCAAGGGAAAACCAACGCATGCTCAAGAGGTAGCAGTTGACTTTGATGAGTATAGGGGTTACAAGAGTTGATCTTCCACGAGATCGTAATGGCTAAACCCTAGATGTCTAGCCTGTATGATTATGATGGCCTCTATGGACTAAACCCTCCGGTTTTTATAGACACCGGAGGGCCTAGGGTTGTACAAAGTCGGTTTACAGAGAAAGGAATCTTCATATCTGAATGCAAAGCTTGCCATCCATGCAAAGGAGAGTCCCATCCGGACATGGGGGAAAGCCTTCTATCTTTTATCTTCGCAGCCCATTAGTCCGGCCCATGTTACATAGCCCGGACGCCCGAGGACCCCCTAATCCAGGACTCCCTCAGTAGCCCCTGAACCGGGCTTCAATGACGATGTATCCGATGTCAGATTGTCTTCGGCATTGCAAGGAGGGTTCCTCCTCCGAATACTCCAAAGTAGTTGATTAACAAGAACTATGTCCGGATCTGTTTAACAGTCACAATATTGCAGCCACAAGGGCATAATACTTAATTAAAAAACACGATATGTCTTCACTGACAGTTTCTGTTGGCGAGACGTTATGTCTGGCCTCTTTATTATTTCAAATCTCTTTTCAATCTCCCATTTTGCGTTTCGAGACACAGCCTCCGGTGACACGTCTTGTCAAAATAGAGATCGTGTCCTCTTACCACGGGAACTTCATCAATACGGGTTTGGGTAATCCAACTGAGCTGTCCGCATGACCCCTTTGGGAATAGGCGAGTTTTAAGGCGCGTGCGAGGACGCTCTATATTCACTGCCTTTATAAGGAGAGAAGAATCCACCTTTTCACCCACGCCTCCTTCTTCCTTAGCCCATCCGCCCTCAAGCTTCAGCGCCCAAGCTTCGATCCCTTCTGTCCCCAGAAAACATTCAAGCCATGTCCGGATCTGGAGCGCAGGGCAAGTGGATGGCCTCCTCTATCACGGAGGAGGACATCAAGGAGCTCCGAGAAGCGGGGTACTTGGCCAAGGAAATCACCCACCGACTTTCGGCCAAGAAGTAGATCATCCCTACTCCGGAGCCCAATGAGAGGGTAGTATTTATCCCTCATTTCCACCGCGGATTAGGGTTTCCCCTCCATCCTTTCGTCCACGGCCTTATTTTTTTACTACGAGCTAGATTTCCATGATCTAGCTTTGAATTCCTTCCTCAACATTTTGGCGTTCATTGTCATATGTGAGGCATTCCTCCGCATCCCTCCCCACTTCGGCCTATGGCTCAAGGTCTTCAATGTGAAGCCAAAAGTGATGGACGGTCAACATGCGGAGTGCGGTAGCGCCATGGTGAGCAAGATTCCTAACGTCACTTGGCCGAAAGGCACCTTCGTGGAGACCGTGAAGGGGTGGCAGCAGGGGTGGTTCTACGTCATGGAACCCCGTGACTCCACATGGGCCGCTCCTCCCGAGTTTAAGTCCGGGCCTCCTCTGCGGCTGACATCCTGGCTCGACATGGGCCTGGACTGGGCGTCATCCGACGAGGTGACGATGCTGAAGAAGCACATCAAGAGTATGGTAGACAAGAATACCAGTCTTACCAGCGTAATCCAAGTAATGCTCTTTCGCCGGATTCTCCCCTGCCAAGACCGGGCCTGACACATGTGGGAGTTCGACCCAGCCGATCCCTGGACCCTGTGGCGATTCTTCGGCATGGAGCATGAAGACATGTGGAAGCTGCTGTTCAAGACCCAAAAGACGTGGCCAAAAACGACCGAGGATCTCGGACTCGACTGTACTCACGCATCATCTCCCGTAAGTTTTTATGATAACTTTATTATTTACAAATCCAAGGGGCTTACTAAGCTTTCCATTCTTCCCACAGGGCTGGATGAAGAAGGCGGAGTGGATTCACCGTTCGGCTCTGCTACCTGAAGACCCAGCCATCCCTATGTTAACGAGGATGCTGGTTCCGGCGCCATACCAGGCACCGGAAAAGCGGGCCAAGAAGAAGGGCGAGGAGGCCAAAAGTGGCCTCCGCCGTAAAGGTGCTTCGGGCATAGTGTCCGAAGACACCGAGACCCACTCCTCCCCTGACGAAGATGAAGGGGAGGAGGAAGAGAGTAAAACTCCCCTTAAGGGGGAAAGAAGAAAAGGGGGGCTTCCGCGGATCTGGAGGCGGAGGAGTCCAAGAAAGGGAGAATCTCCCACATGGATGACTTCGAATCGGACGCCGATGAATGGTGCCCCAGGCCGAAGCCCCTGGCCGGATCGTAAGTACCCCCAAAGGCACTTGTACTTATATACTGCATTACGTGCTACAGTCCGGCTCGCGTCCTCCCCCAGCAATCCTCATCTTCATGGAATTCGCTGGATCCGAACGTGATGGACAACAGGTCGCCTCCACCGGCCTCCTCCCCCAAAGCTACGGATAATGCCGAAGTGTTGTACCGAAGGACCCTTCCGGGTCAGGGAAATGTGCGGGGAGCGGCCACGGTGGCGCCAGAGGGCGATATCCTTGCTACCAAAAACATGGGGGAATCGACCCCCATGGAGACTGACGACGGGGACCATGCCCAATTCAGCCCCCAACCGAATATTATTCTGAAGACCTATATGGCTCCTGAATGAGATGGGCAACCTCCTTCGAAAGAAGGGGGTGCGCAAATCCCATCGACGACCTCTGTCAATCCGGAGGCGCCGGATACTCTCGTGGAAGCACTTCAGAGTGCCATCATTGTAGAAGAACATCATACCCTTATGGGTACGGTCATTGAAAGGGTTCGGTCTGCCAAAAGTGGATTGAATGAGGCCTAT
This sequence comes from Triticum urartu, assembly GCF_003073215.2. Lineage (NCBI taxonomy): Eukaryota > Viridiplantae > Streptophyta > Magnoliopsida > Poales > Poaceae > Triticum > Triticum urartu. The sequence continues at coordinate 475,161,283 of NC_053023.1, forward strand.
ACTAGCCTTCTCAGAGGCTTTGAGGTATGTAATATAATACCTTTTGGTTATACGAGAAAAAGTGTCTGTGTATAGATAGTAGCCCTTGAGACTCTGTTCGGTATTCACAAGGAAAAGCCGAACAGAGGATCGAATGACTCAATCAGGAGATTAACACACATATCTATTTGAACCAAACAGGCTGCGATGCAGGCGTCAGCTACCCATACCGCCGAAGTGTCTGAGCTGAGGCGGAAGTTACCAGAAAAGCAAGGTATGTGATACCGAAAATGCTTCTGAAATAATATCAGCAATAATTTGCCATCTGAATGAGTCTTATAACTTTGCACATAGCTGACGCGTCTGAGGTCAATACCCTCAAGAGCGCGCTGGCCGAGGCCAAGAAAGAGGCAAAGGAGGAACGAGCCGCCCGCCTAAGACATGAGTCAAGGGTGGAGGAAGTCCAGCAAGAGCTCAAGGATGCTATAAGAAAATGTGAGTCCTTAGAGCATAAAATTTCGAATAAAAAATCCAAACTTGCAAAGGCCCTCCAAAGTGCTCAGGAGGCCCGTACTGAAGCCCAAAATGCCTGCTGGGAGATCCAGGAGGCGAAGCAAATTGCGGCTGGTAAGGCCTTTAACATGCAGAGCAAATTTGTGAGGAAAAAATACATCTTACTGACCCGGATTTGGAGTTCTCCAGGAGCGTTCGTGGACCTGCCCCGGAGTGTTGCCGATGCTGCAGAGTTCTTCCGAGCTGAAGAGGGGAGCTCGACAGAAAAGCTATTCTGGTCGCAGTAGCTTGCGCCTAAGCATCCCATGCCCCTCAGCGACCAGCTGAAGCAGTTGGCCGAACTGCATAGGGTGGCTGGATTGGCCATGAGGGATTTTATAATCCGCCTGTGGCCTGCCGAACCCATGCCCAATAGCTACTTTGGGCTCATGAAGCGGCTGGTCAGTGCGTGCCCCCGACTTGATGCCGTGAAGCGGTCAGTCTGCATCGAAGGTGCGCGGATGGCCTTCACCCGTGTCAAAATGCAGTGGGCTAAGATGGACGCCGTCAAGCTCGCAACCGAGGGACTGCCCGCAGGCAAAGAGCACTGCACACCGGAGCGGTATTTCGATGATGTCCTGGAAGGATCCCGCATTGTAGAGGGCGAATGTTCGAAGGACACCATTTTTGAATAAATGTATCCTATGTTGTCCAATCCTGTATTATGAAACAAGGCTTATGTATGATATATTGCTTGCTTTATTTTAAAATATTTTCCTCCTGTGCGGCTGTTTACGATATCTGAGAGTTGGCCAGTCATCGGCTTCAGCCCCCACATAGGTAGTACGGGGGTGTTCGGGATAGCACCTAAACACACTTAACCTAGTGACTTGGTACGTGAAGGAGGTGTTAGTGCAACGAACCAGGCAATCAAACTATATGGCTTTATCGCTCTCACTTAGCCATAGGAGTTTTATAATGGGAGTATAGGCGCAACCCCTAGTATTGTTCGGTTGTCTGAACTTGGGTGTTGTGGATGCCCGGCCAGGGGAAGGCCGACCTGTGACGTAATGCGGAAAAAATCGCAAGATATTTATACTTAGTCATCGAATAGCTGACCAGCTCCGCTGCATCATAATAGTCAGTTTTCGGCTTTCTCTACTAAGGTGTTAGTCCGGATAAACCGGAAACACAATTGCAGTAGTTATCCCTTTACTACCTTAGCCGAACAAGCGGAACGTAAGGTAGTAACCATAGGAGCCGGGTGAGGGAGTCCTGGATTAGGAGGTCCTCGGACCGCCGGACTATATACTTTGGCCGGACTGTTGGACTATGAAGATACAAGATTGAAGACTTCGTCCCGTGTCCGAATGGGACTCTCCGTTGCATGGAAGGCAAGCTTGCCAATTCGGATATGTAGATCTCCTCCCTTGTAACCGACTCTGTGTAACCCTAGCCCCCTCCGGTGTCTATATAAACCAGAGGGTTTAGTCCGTAGGACAACAACAATCATAATCATAGGCTAGCTTCTAGGGTTTAGCCTCTTCGATCTCGTGGTAGATCAACTCTTGTAATACTCATATCATCAAGAGCAATCAAGCAGGAAGTAGGGTATTACCTCCATCGAGAGGGCCCGAACCTGGGTAAACATTGTGTCCCCCGCCTCCTGTTACCATCCACCTTAGACACACAGTTCGGGACCCCTACCCGAGATCCGCCGGTTTTGACACCGACATTGGTGCTTTCATTGAGAGTTCCACTGTGTCGTCACCATAAGGCTTGATGGCTCCTTCGATCATCGGCAACGATGCGACCCAGGGTGAGGTTTTTCTCCCCGGACAGATCTTCGTATTCGGCGGCTTCGTACTGTGGGCCAACTCGCTTGGCCATCTGGAGCAGATCGAGAGCTACACCCCTGGCTGTCAGGTCAGGTTTGGAAACTTAAACTATACTGCCGACATCCGCAGAGACTTGATCTTTGATGGATTCGAGCCCGTGTCAGGTGCGCTGCACAGTCACGACGAGCATGACTTAGCTCTGCCGCTAGACAGTGTTCGGGAGATCACACCTGTGGCAACTCTGGCCCTCGATCCGGAGCAGATCGTGCCGTCCGAGGATGGGTGGATGGACCCCGCCACGGAGGTCGCACACTCAGCGGCGTTAGAGCCGAATACTAACTTCACCTCCCGTGAGACCTGTGTTGCCGGACCCTTGGATTCATCCCCAGCCACAGACTCTGAACCGGTTGTGTCCGTGCCTATCGAATCTGATTGGGCACCGATCATGGAGTTTACCTCCGCGGATATCTTTCAACACTCGCCCTTAGGCGACGTGCTAAATTCATTAAGGTCTCTCTTCTTGTTAGGAGACCCTTGGCCAAACTATGTCCGTCTTGAGTGGGAAGCGGACGACGAAGAAATTCGTTTCCCACCCACCACCCACTTAATAGCCACTGTCAATGATTTAACTGACATGCTCGATTTCGACTCCGAAGACATCGACGGTATGGACGACGATGCAGGAGAGGAACAGGAACCATCGCCCATAGGGCGTTGGACAACCACTTCATCACACGATATATACATGGTGGATACTCCCAAAGAAAACAATGACGAGGAACGGAAGGATGCAATGGAGGATATCCCCTCGAGAAGCAACCAAAGCGATGACGTAGGAACCGCTCCAAATCCCGCCTCGGCAAAAACAACGATAACAGCGCTGGAAAGAATAATACCCCAGTCGACTCCCAAGGAAATGATGACCACATGGACCCAACAACAGAGCAGGATGAACCAGCGGACGGTGAACATAGTACGGAGCCGCTGCCCGATCACGGTGATGCCAAGGGTAAAGCTAATCAACCTATCTCTGGAGAGGAGAACAGTCCAGACGACGATGCACACATCATCCCGGAAAGGCACTCGGAGCAAGAGAACCTCCATAGAAGGCTTATTGCCACCGCGAGGAGTCTAAAGAAGCAGAAGCAAAGGCTTAAAGCCGCGCAAAATACACTCAACAATATATGGAACAAAGTGCTCGACACCGAAGAAAAGTACGGTGGCATTCGCCACACAAAGAGCTATCCAAAGCGCAAGCTGCTGCCTGAATTCGATGACGAGGCTTTGGAGCCTACATAGCCGAAAAATAAAACGACCGATCAGCCGGATCGACCACCCCGTGGCCACGATAGGGCGGCTAACGATGTCGAACTTAAGTCAGTACACGATTTACGTGAGGACTTGCACCAAAAAGCCGGTCTGACCAGGTCCATCTACGGATCTAGGAAGCACGCTCCGGCACATAATCAAAACCGAACACTACAACCGTCAGAAGGCCATGGCACATCCAAATATAGGGGTGCCGCGCACCCCTTATGCTTCACTGATGAGGTTCTGGATCACGAATTTCCAGAAGGATTCAAACCCATGAACATAGAGGCATACGACAGAACGACATACCCTGGGGTCTGGATTGAGGACTTTATCCTTCATATCCACATGGCTCGCGGAGATGATCTCCACGCCATCAAATACTTACCCCTCAAGTTGAAAGGACTAGCTCGACACTGGCTGAAGAGCCTCCCCAAAAACTCAATTGGAAGTTGGGAAGAGCTCGAAGATGCTTTTAGGGCTAATTTTCAAGGGACCTATGTCCGACCTCCGGATGCAGACGATTTAAGTCATATAATTCAACAGCCTGGAGAGTCAGCCCGAAAGCTTTGGAACATATTCCTCACTAAGAAGAATCAAATTGTTGACTGCCCGGACGCCGAAGCCTTAGCGGCTTTCAAACACAGTGTCCGGGACAAATGGCTCGCCAGATACCTCGGCCAGGAAAAACCGAGGACAATGGCAGCCCTAACAAGCCTTATGACCCACTTTTGAGCGGGCGAAGATAGCTGGCTGGCCCGTAGCGGCACCAGCGACCCAGGCACATCCGAAGTCAGGGATGGCAATGGAAAACCACGACGAAATAAAAGCAAGCGTCGAAACAATGAAGAAAGCCCAGACAACACGGTGGTAAGCGCCAGATTTAGGGGCTCTCGACCTAGTCAACGGAAAAGGCCATTCAAAGGCAGCACAGATGGACCGTCCAGCCTAAACAAGATTCTAGACAGATTATGTCAGATTCATGGCACCTCCGACAAACCGGCAAATCACACCAACAGAGAATGTTGGGTCTTCAAGTAGGCCGGCAAGCTAAACGCCGAACACAAGGGGGGGGACACCAAGCAAAGACGAGGACGAGCCTCGCCGGCCGAACATTGGGGGACATAAAAAATTCCCACCAGAGGTCAAAACAGTGAACATGATTCACATAACGAGGAGGAGCAAATGCGCACTCCGAGACGTATGCGCCATAGAGCCCGTCACCCCCAAGTTCCACCCTTGGTCGGCCTGCCCGATCACTTTTGATCGCAGGGATCACCCGACTAGTATCCGGCACAGAGGATCAGCCGCCTTGGTACTAGACCCAATAATTGACGGATACCATCTGTCCTTATGGACTGCGGCAGTAGCCTTAATCTGATATATCAGGACACAGTCCGCAAAATGGGGATAGACCCGACAGGAATCAGCCAAAGAAATACTACCTTTAAAGGAGTAATACCAGGCCCAGAGGCTCGCTGCACGGGCTCTCTAGTACTAGAGGTTGTATTCGGTTCTCCCGACAACTTCCGAAGAGAAAAGTTAACCTTCGACATCGCTCCATTCCGAAGTGGCTATCAAGCACTACTCAGAAGAACGGCCTTCGCTCGTTTTAATGCAATACTGCATTACGCTTATCTTAAGCTTAAGATGCCCGGTCCACGTGCCATCATCATAGTTAGCAGAAACACAGAACGTTCCTTACATGCGGAAGAACGTGTGGTGGCTTTAGCAGCCGAACACCGAACGCCCTCTCCAACTAAAATAAATGATCGGTCGTCAAGACCACGGACACGGCTAGACGAGTCCGGCGCACCACTAGCTGTAACAGCTCAAATAAACCTATGACTGGGTCGATGGATATACCCCCATAGGTGGTGCTAGGGGCTCCCCACATGTAAAAAGGACTATAGTTCGGCTTGATCTTATTTAGATTGAATTTTCATGGTTTATTCAGAATAACCATTTTTTCGCACGAAAACTTTCACCTGGGATTTTCTCTCTTACAGATGATCATCGTGCTATACCCTTCCAGGATACGGCACAACAGAGACACAGGCGCAGACGTGCAGCAGGGCCCCGTTCAAAGGTTTCTTTTTAGATTAAGACCCTGTGTAAACTTTTTTTATTGTCTCTTGTTGCTTCACACCCTCAGGATACTGAACATAACCAAGAGGGATGCTGGTGTTATTGACATTTCGTCATGTCAGATTAATGCACGTACCTGGAAATTTAGGGCTTATTATCGAGGGCGTTACTCAGCTCAGTATACGTTGTAAAGACCGAATACCTTAGGGAGTGTTCAGCGTCGCGAGTTTGGCCTTATATGCATCAGCTTCGAATCGTGTCTTTGGTCAATAGTTGGGTTTGCCCGGCTTCTGTGTTTTGCTACCTTACGTTCCACTCTATCGGCTAAGGTGGCACCGGGAGAACTACTGCGATTGTGCCCTGGTTCATCTAGATGAGCACCTCAGTAGAGAAAGCCGAAAACTGACTATCATGATAAAGTGCGAGACTGGTCAACCACTTGAGGACTCAGCGGAATCTTCGCGATTCCTCCGCATTAACGAAGGACCGGTTTCCCGGTCATGTATGTACGCGCACCATATTCGGATAAGCGCGGAAGTACCAGGGGCTATGTAGTAGCCCCACTGTCAAACTCCTATGGCTAAGTGAAAGTGTCAAAGCAATATAGTCTGATTGCCTTGTTCGCCGCGCTATCACCTCCTTCATGGACCAAGACATTGGATGAAGTGTGAATACGCGTTTTTCCAAACACCCTCGCATTATATGCATGGGGGATGAAGCCAATGACTACAAACTTTCAGGTTATATACATACATAAACGGCCGCACAGAAGGTATCACAATACTTTCAAGCAAAAGTATAAACACAACCTTTATAATCCAAATAGCATTGTTTTTACAATTGGGATACATGTGACTCGAACATGATACTCTTCGAGCACTGAGCCTCTATTAAACGAGCGCCTTCTAGGACTTCTTCAAAATAGTGCTTGGCTGAGACCTGGCCGACGGCCGGACCCCGGGTGGCAATAGCGGTGGCATCCATCTCTGCCCAGTATGTCTTAACACGGGCAAGAGTCATCCGCACACCCTCTATGCATGCCGACCTCTTTGCAGCGTCGATATGCGGCACAACACCAAGGAATCGTTGCACTAAACCAAAATAACTATTCGGCCTTGGTCCTTTCGGCCAAAGATGATCCACGACAGACCTCATGGCAAGCCCGGACAACCTATGGAGCTCAGCCCACTCGGCCATTTTCTCATTAAACAGCAGCGGACGCGTTGGAGCACTGAACTGCGACCAGAATAACTTTTCCACTTCATGATCTTTTTGATCTTTAAAAAACTCGGTTGCATCAGCAGCACTCATTGCCAGGTCCGAATACGCGTCTGCAGCACTCCATAATTGATCCAGTGGGGCATACTTTGGATCTCCGAACTTTGTTCACAACAAAAAGGGCTTCCTAGCCGTGATATCTCCGGCTTGACGAAGCTCCTCCTTTGCCGCTCTGATTTTAGAGCGGGTCTCCTTGGCTGCTACCATGGTTTTCTCTAGGTCCGCCGCTTTCGCTTGGCTTTCCTTTTCAAGAAGCTCGTACCGGTCGGTGGCATCCTTCAGCTCAACGGCCATCTTGGCTATTTTATCCTCGCTCTGGCGATGAGCAGCCCGTTCGACTCTTAACTCTTCGGCCGCCTTTAGGGCGGCTGCATCACTCCTCCTGGCTTGTTCCTTGGCTCGGGCAAGTTCCGCCTGAAGGGTATCCACGGCGGCAGCTCCATCTGTAGTCACAACATATTATAGATACTAGCATCATGCTCCTCATAATATTTATTGACCACCTGAAAATACATACCTTGTGCCTCGTCAAGCTGCTGGTTCACAAGTGCGATGTCAGCATCTACCGCGTCAAGTTGCCGGCTAAGTCCTGCAAACTCAGCAGTCCGTCCAGCCACCGGACCGTCAGCCGCCTGCAAATGAAAGCAACGCGATCATTACCTAGGACTACGATCCTCTATTTGCCACCTCTGACAGCAACCAGAGTCTGAGGGGCTACTATCTGTATAGAGCACACCTAGCATGTACGGTACCGTCAATTTTTTATATATATTACTTTGCGTACCTCAAAGCCTCTTAGCAGGCTCGTAAAAGCTTCATGCAACCCACTTTTGGCGGATGAGATCCTCTCAACCACCGTACCCATTAAAGTACAATGTTCCTCTAAGATAGCCGCTTGCTACAAAAGACCCATCAGCACGTCCGGTTGTGCACCGGACAATCCCAGACTCTTTTTGTTGCTCTCCTTAGAAGCCGAATACTCTGGACTTCGGGTGGCCAAAGGGTTACCTTCTGGCCTCGGCAGATTAGGAGAAATCCTCCGCGATGACACCTCAGGGTCGTCCGCCCTAGGAGGCGGGGAGACAGGGGGAGGCGTTTCACTCTCCATCATCTCCAGAAGAAGATCCCCCGAAGACGAACTCTGTTGAGACGGGCTACGAGCCGGACTGAAAGATATATGTCTCGGTTATTGTCCTTGGAGATAAAGCAGGATATATTTACCAGAAGTACTCTTGATTCACTTACATATCGATGGAGGGCTGGCCCCCTTGTGGGCATTGTGCGGTTAGGGCGCCCTCCGGGGCAGGGCCCCTGGCGAAGGTTTCTTCCCTCGTTTGGAAAATTTCGTTTCCGAGTCGTCAGAGGCAGTCCTTTTCCTTCCTTGGGGAGAGGGAATTCTAGATTCTTCTCCCCGATTATCCTCCTTCGCGGAGACACTAATTCCCCCGGTTTGGATGAGTAATGCGTGAGGACCGCTTTGGGCTTCTTTATACCCCCTTTATCTTCCCCTGATGGCACTTGATAAAGTGCGTGCTCAAGCATCCTGGCTAGTATAGGATCTGGTGAGCCTTCGGGAAGGGGGGCCGAACACCTGATCATCTTCGCCTTTCTTACCCAGTCTAGCCCCTTGTTGACCCATGATGCCAGTTGTGGCGGGGGGGGGGGGGCGAACGGAAGGCGGAGGCAGCTACCCACTTGGTACTTTGGGGAGCTGTGATGTAAAACCACTCCCGCTGCCATACGTTGGACACCTCCGGGAAGGAACCCTTTGGCCATGGGGCATCGGCGCCTTTGCTTATTATGGCACCTCCGCATTCTGTGTGTCGCCCATCGATCATCTTCGGCTTCACATTGAAGGTCTTGAGCCATAAGCCGAAGTGTGGGGTGATGCGGAGGAATGCCTCACACACGACGATGAACGACAAGATGTGAAGGATGGAATCTGGGGCTAGATCGTGGAAATCGAGCCCGTAATAGAACATAAGCCCTCTAACAAAGGGATCAAGACTAAATCCTAGCCCTCGGAGGAAGTGGGAAACAAATACGACACTCTTGTTGGGTTCGGGAGTGGGGATGACCTGCCCTTGATCAGGCAGCCTATGCGAGATTTTGACAGTCAGATACCTGGCTTCTCTTAGCTTCTTGATGTCCTCCTCTGTGATAGAAGAGGCCATCCACCGACCTTGAAGGTTGGATCCGGACATGGTTGAAGGTCCGAAGTGCTTAGCCTGAGCCTTGGGTGTTGGAACTCAAGGTGGAGGAAGGGAAGGATCGAACGCGAGAAGAAAAGGACATGCCTTGGCCCCTTTATAAAGAGGATGAATATCAAGCATCCTCTGCGTGGCCATTCGGAACTTGCCTAAAATCGAGGAGTCATACCAGTAGGCGTGGTTGGGTTACCCACACCCGTATTGATGAGAATCCCGTGATAAGGGGACACGATCTTTGCTTCGACAAGGCGTGCCAAGAAAACCGCCTCGCAATATGTGCACTAGCTGGTTGAGAAAACGGTTCGAATAGACTGGGCCATAGCGTGATGTCACATTATAAAAAGTTGTCAGCATATTAGATTTGTGGAATAATATACTCTCTACGGTGGTATGTGGAATTTGTTTTGCAGAGCCAGACACGATCCTTGTGTTCAAAATCTTCTATGGAGTATTTGGAGAAGGAACCCGCCCTGCAATGCCGAAGATAATCTGCGCGCCGGACTCATCGTCATTGAAGTCTGGTTCAGGGGCTACTGAGGGAGTCCTGGATTCGGGGGTCCTCGGACCGCCGGACTATATACTTTGGCCGGACTGTTGGACTATGAAGGTACAAGATTGAAGACTTCATCCCGTGTCCGGATGGGACTCTCCTTTGTGTGGAAGGCAAGCTTGGCAATTTGGATATGTAGATCTCCTCCCTTGTAACCGACTATGTGTAACCCTAGCCCCCTCTGGTGTCTATATAAACCGGAGGGTTTAGTCCATAGGACAACAACAAACATAATCATAGGCTAGCTTCTAGGGTTTAGCCTCTTCGATATCGTGGTAGATCAACTCTTGTAATACTCATATCATCAAGATCAATCAAGCAGGAAGTAGGGTATTACCTCCATCGAGAGGGCCCGAACCTGGGTAAACATTGTGTCCCCCGCCTCCTGTTACTATCCGCCTTAGACGCACAGTTCGGGATCCCCTACCCGAGATCCGTCGATTTTGACCCCGACACCGGGCAACCCAACTATTGACCAAAGACATGATTCGGAGCCAATGCATATACTGCTATATTCGGGACACCGAATTGCACTGTGAAAGTGTTCGGACTTTGTTTAGTTTTTTGAAAAAATGTACATGGCTCAATAGAGCCCCTAGCGATTTAAGTCATACCGAGGTGTACATGACAATTGGACAAAAACAAGGAGACACAGATTAAGAGATAGGTCAATACCGCATAGGTTGGGCTAGAAACTGTTTCCATTATAGTCCGATTGATACGTCAAAACGTATTGGTACAAATAGTGCAGTAAGCAACAAGGCTATTTTACATGCCGAGCACAGGGGAAAGCTGTGTGTGTGTCCTGAAAACGGACAAGGTGATCTTTAAAGACCCTATAGGTACTCTGCCACGCGTCTACGCTGCTTTTCCCCTTGGTGTATTGTCCTTCGAGAGGATCATCGATCGGTGTTTTCATGATAGGCCTCAAAAAGAGGCCTTGGTACCGTCTAAAAGGTGACGTGGGTTGTAAGGAACCTGAAAAAATAAAAAGAAAAAAAGGAAATGTGAGTGTCCAAATAGGGTCTAGCCGTATTGTGGACTTTATCTTTATTATGCCTCCATCCTTTCCCATGGTATCTTTAGTGCGTAATTATGCACACGTGGTACGTGTGCCACAAATTGGTAGGGGCTGAGATGCATGACAAATTGCTAATCGAGCTCCTGACGAGCTGGACTGTCATACTGTTGGGTAGTCCGGACTAGTTTGATAGTGTCCGGGGACTTGGCCGCCGATGTAATAGTCGGCTTGATAAGGCCGCCCTGTACTTCCGCTGCCAGGGCCACGGTGTGCTCCTCAGTACGAAGGGAGCGTTCCATGTTGCCATTGACCGTAATAACGCCGCGTGGTCTGGGCATCTTGAGTTTGTGATAGGCATAGTGTGGGACCGCATTGAAGCAAGCGAACGTGGTTCGTCCGAGCAGTGCATGGTAGCCACTGCGAAAGGGGACGATGTCGAAGATCAAGTCTTCGCTTCGGAAGTTGTTCGGTGAACTGAAGACAACCTCCAATGTGATTGAGCCAATGCAGCAGGCCTCTACACCAGGTATTACTCCTTTGAAGGTAGTTTTGGTAGGCTTGATTCTTGACGGATTAATACCCATCTTGCGGACTGTGTCCTGATAGAGCAGGTTAAGGCTATTGCCGCTATCCATGAGGACTTGCGTAAGGTGGAATCCGTCAATGATTGGGTCGAGGACCAGTGCGGCCAAACCTCCGTGACGGATATTGGTCGGATGGTCCCTGCGATCGAAGGTGATCGGACAGGCCGACCATGGGTTGAATTTTGGGGCGACTGGCTCTATCACATATACGTCCCTTAGCGCGCGCTTGCGCTCCCTCTTGGGAATATGAGTGACGTATATCATATTTACCATTTTGGCTTCGGGTGAAATTTCTTCTGTCCCCCTGTGTTCGGTGGACGAGGCTCCTCGTCATCGTCCTCGCTGGGCGACCCTTTCTCCTTATGTTCGGAGTTTAACCTGCCATCCTGTTTAAAGACCCAACAACTTCGGTTGGTATGATTGGCAGGCTTGTCGGGGGTGCCGTGAATCTGGCAGGGTCGATCGAGTATTCGGTCCAAGCTGGATGAGCCCTCTCTATTTCTTTTGAATGGCTTCTTCCGCTGACCGGACTTGGAGCCGCTGAATCCGACTTTGACCGCCATGTCTTCGGTATTGTCACTATTGCTGCGGTGCTTGTGTTTGTTGCGTCTGGGCCTGCCGTTGTTATTCTTAGCTTCGGAAGTGCCATGTTCGCTTGTACTATTACTGCTACGGGCTAGCCAGCTGTCTTCACCCGCGCAAAAGCAGGTCATGAGTGCCGTGAGGGCTGCCATGGACTTCGGCTGCTCTTGGACGAGGTGTCGGGCGAGCCATTCATCGCGAATGCTATGTTTAAAGGCCGCTTGGGCTTCGGCATCTGGACAGTCGACAATCTGGTTCTTTCTAATGAGGAACCTAGTCCAGAATTTTCGGGCGGACTCTCCGGGCTGCTGGACAATATGACTGAGGTCATCAGCATCTAGTGGCCGGATGTAGGTGCCTTGGAAGTTGTCTCTAAAGGCATCCTCAAGGTCTTCCCAGCTTCCGATAGAGTTTTTTGGGAGGCTATTTAACCAGTGCCGAGCTAGCCCCTTAAGTTTTAGGGGGAGGTATTTGATGGCGTGTAGATCGTCACCGCGAGCCAGGTGAATGTGGAGAAGAAAATCTTCAATCCATACTACAGGATATGTTGTGCCGTCGTATGATTCAATATTCACGGGTTTAAACTCTTCTGGGAACTGGTGCTCCATTACCTCATCGGTGAAGCATAGGGGGTGTGCGGCGCCTCTATATCGGGCCATATCACGACGCAGTTTGAATGAAGTCCGTATGCGGTTTTCGGCCTGGGCGTGGTTGTGCTTGTCGCGCCAGGATTGATAGCCGTCCTCTCACGGCGGGGCATGCCCTCGCGATCCATAGATTGATCTGGTCTGACCTGCTCTATTTTCCAGGTCCTGTCGTAGGTCATATGTGTATCCCCGAGCTGTTGTTTCTCTGTTTTTACGGCAAGGTGGTGCAGGCTGGTGTTCAGCTTGAGTTGTCGATCTGTCCCGGCCACGTGGTGGTCGGTCGGGTCCGTCAGCCGCGTTACGCGTGGGTGGTATGGGCTCCAGCGCCTCATCGTCGAATTGGGGTAGCAGCTTACGCTTTGGGTAACTCTTTGTTGGGCGTTCGAGGCCGTATTCTTCGGCTACCAGGACATTAGTCCATTTGTCGTTGAGCAGATCTTGGTCAGCTTGGAGCTTCTGCTGCTTCTTTTTTAGGCTTCTTGCCATGGCTATTAGCCAGCGCTTAAAGCGCTCTTGTTCGAGGGGTTCTTCTGGCACAATAAAATCTTTGTTGTCGAGGCTCACGTCGTCCTCGAAGAGTGGTAGATAGTTGCTATCCTCCGAGTCTTTGTTCCCTACTGCTCAGCAGGGTCGACTTGCCCGTCCTCCCAATCATCCTGTTCAGATGTTGGTTTGATGGGGTCTTCTTGGTCTCAGCGTTCTCCGGAGTGTCATCGTCTCCGGTGCTGGTATTGCTATCTTTTTCATGTTTAGATGGGATGCGTCATCCTCATTAGGAGTACCAGAAAATTTATCTTTCATAAGAAGATTCAACAAAGTGGCATTAATATCACAAGACTGAAAGTGCAACTATCCTTGGGTGGTTTTGGTAATTCCTAACAACATATAGCTCATTGAGCTAACATTATTCCAAGATTAATATTTCAGGAAAAGCTCAATGAATGGCATGGCATGGATGAGGAAAGTGGATCCCTCAAAATTCTAAGGACAAAAAGTTTGGCTCAAGCGTGAAGCTCAAGACTCTACATTTTATATTTTAGTGATCCAAGATCACATTGAGTCTATAGGAAAAGCCAATACTATCAAGGAGGGATGAGGTGTTGCTTAATGGCTTGCTTGCTCAAAGTGCTTAGTGATATGCTCCAAAATCCCCAACTAGTCTCCCACATCCACATATGACCTAAACCAAAAGTCAAACTTGACCCCACCGATTCTTTCTATCGGTGCCACCGAGTTTCAAATGTCATAGCCACTGCCACAAACCCTAGGCAAATCAGTCTCACCGATAGGGATCTCGGTCTCACCGAGATGGGATTGTAATCTCTCTGTTTCCCTTCGTAACGTTTCGGTCTTACCGAGATGAGCGATCGGTCCCACCGAGATTGCAATGTAAACTTCTCTGTTTCCCTTTTGTAACATTTCGGTCTCACCGAGATGAGCGAATCGGTCCCACCGAGTTTACCTGACCAACTCTCTGGTTAGCTTATTACCAAAATCGGTCCCACCGAGTTTGTGTAATCGGTCACACCAAGATTACGTTATTCCCTAACCCTAACCATATCGGTCCTACCGAGTTGCATCTTAGTCCCACCGAAAATCCTAACGGTCACTAGGTTTGCTGAATCGGTCCGACCGAGTTTAACCATTCGGTCCCACCGAGTTTGGCAAATTGTGTGTAACGGTTAGATTCTTTGTGGAGGCTATATATACCCCTCCACCCACTCTTCATTCGTGGAGAGAGCCGTCAGAACATACCTACACTTCCAATACACATTTTCTGAGAGAGAACCACCTACACTTGTGTTGAGGTCAAGATATTCCATTCCAACCATATGAATCTTGATCTCTAGCCTTCCCAAGTTGCTTTCCACTCAAATCTTCTTTCCACCAAATCCAAATCCTGTGAGAGAGAGTTGAGTGTTGGGGAGACTATCATTTGAAGCACAAGAGCAAGGAGTTCATCATCAACACACCATTTGTTACTTCTTGGAGAGTGGTGTCTCCTAGACTGGCTAGGTGTCACTTGGGAGCCTCCGACAAGATTTTGGAGTTGAACCAAGGAGTTTGTAAGGGCAAGGAGATCACCTACTTCGTGAAGATCTACCGCTAGTGAGGCAAGTCCTTCATGGACGACGGCCGTGATGGAATAGACAAGGTTGCTTCTTCGTGGACCCTTCATGGGTGGAGCCCTCCATGGACTTGCGCAACCGTTACCCTCCATGGGTTGAAGTCTCCATCAACGTGGATGTACGATAGCACCACCTATCGGAACCACGACAAAAACATCCGTGTCTCCAATTGCGTTTGAATCCTCCAAACCCTTCCCTTTACATTCTTGCAAGTTGCATGCTTTACTTTCTGCTGCTCATATACTCTTTTGCATGCTTGCTTGTATTGTGTGGGGATTGCTTGTCTTGTGCTAAGATAGCTAAAGTCTGCCAAGAACTAAAATTGGGAAGAGGCTAGATTTTTATTTGGTCAAGTAGTCTAATCACCCCCCTCTAGACATACTTTCGATCCTACAAGTGGTATCAGAGCTTTGGTCTCCATTTGCTTTGGTTTCCATAGCTTTTGGTGGTCATAGCCTTGGCTTCACAACCTAGGAGAGTATGGCGTCTAGCGAGGGAAATTATCACCGTAGAGGTCCTTACTTTGATGGTAGTAATTTTGCTAGTTGGAAGCATAAGATGAAAATGCATATTCTTGGACATAACCCCGCCGTTTGGGCTATTGTGTGTGTTGGCTTGCAAGGTGAATTCTTTGATGGGAGAGAACCGAATCGTGAAGCTACCGCGGATGAGTTGAAAATGCTTCAATACAATGCTCAAGCTTGTGATATCCTCTTCAACGGATTGTGCCCCGAAGAATTCAACAAAATCAGCCGTCTTGAGAATGCAAAGGAAATTTGGGATACTTTGATTGATATGCACGAAGGTACCGACTCCGTCAAGGAATCCAAATTGGATGTGCTTCAAAGTCAACTTGACAAGTTCAAAATGAAGGATGGTGAAGGTGTCACTGAAATGTACTCTAGGCTTGCTCTTATCACAAATGAGATTGCCGGCTTATGGAGTGAAGAGATGACAGATAGATTCATCATCAAGAAGATCCTAAGAGCCTTGGATGGAAAATATGATACCGTGTGCACATTGATCCAAATGATGCCCAATTACAAAGATCTCAAGCCAACGGAAGTCATTGGAAGAATTGTTGCTCATGAGATGTCACTCAAGGATAAAGAGGAACTTCACAACAAATCAAGTGGTGCTTACAAAGCCTCATGTGAAGCTCCCACATCATCGAGTGAGAAACAAACCTTCAATGAAGAATTGAGATTAGTGGTGAAGAACTTCAACAAGTTCTACAAGAGTAGAAGCAAAGAGAGAAGCTCCAAGTCAAGGTCCTACAATGACAAAAGATCTTCTAGTCGAGAGCGAAACTGCTACAATTGTGGAAGGCCCGGACACTATTCCAATGAGTGTACGCCCCCCTACAAGAGAAGAGAAGATTCTCCCAAGAGAACAAGTAGAAGAGAAGAATCACCATCTAGAGAAAGAAGGAGTAGAGATGATCGTTATGAACGAAGACCCTCACGGAGAAGCAAGGATTCGGAAAGAAAGGACAAGTCATCAAGGAGCTACACAAAACGAAGACATCAAGCTCATGTTGGTGAATGGATATCCGGCTCCGACTCCGACAACCACTCCGAGAGAAGCTATCACTCTGACTCCAAATATACTCAAGATGAAGGTGTTGCCGGTCTAGCACTTGTGACAACCAACTCCTATGACATATTTGACTCACCAAATGAAGGAGTTGGAACATGCTTCATGGCTAAAGGCCCAAAGGTATCACACCCCGAGTATGTTGATTTCAATAGTGATGAAGATGACTTGTTAGGTGATGATGATTTACTTGTTGACAACTCTAGTGATGAATACTATGATGAAACGTCAATTAATCATGCTAATCAAGATAAAACGAATGACAATGATAAGGAGAAGATTGAGTCCCTAACTAAAGAACTAAACACTCTTAAGTTAGCTCATGAAACTATCTTAGGAGATCATCGAGAACTTTTAAGGACTCATGAGAAATTACGCTTTGAAAAGCTCAACCTTGAGCAAGAGCATGAGTTCTTAAAAGCAATCAATGATGATGTTTGTAAGAAAAGTTCTTCTTACATTGCCAAGCGTTTACTCTTATCCACTTACATGCCTCAAGTCAAGTCTAGTAACAAGAACAAGAAAGATTCTTCCTCTAGTAGTAACAATAATCAAGCTAAATCCAATATTGTTGCTTCTAGTAGTTCTCTTGATTCCACTAATGATTCTCTTAGCCAAGTTACACTTGAGCGAGAAAATAGCTTATTGAAGGGAATTATAGAGAAAGGTGTTTACAAGAGCCTTGCCGGAAGTAAGCAATTCGAGGAAATTGTACGCATGCAAGGAAGGCACCGGAAGAATCAAGGTGTTGGTTTTGAACGAAAGTTCAATGCCAATGGAGTTGAGTGGGAAGAAGATCAATACCCCAAGACGAAGTTTGTTCCTCAACAAGAGAAGTATGATCCTACTTCTCTCAAAGGGACACAAGCTCAAGATGATCTTTCACCACAAGACCACAAGCAAAAAGGCAAGGACAAGCTTCAAGAGGAAATTGATGCATTTGAAGAAGCTCCTAAGGCCTTGGTCAAGTGGGTTCCCAAGACTACTTCAAGTTCCACTTCATCAAGTACAACTACAACACCGAGGATTCCCATCAAGATGGTGTGGATCCCGAAGAAGAAGAAGAACTAGAGAGTTCTTGAGGGTGACTCCGCCAACATACTTCACTCTTATCATCTTGGCAAGAACAAGTGCAATCAACTTCCACATCTTGCACTAGTTCAAGGAGTCACAAGCCCTCTTGTTGGTAAGACAAGGGACAAGGTAACCTAAAAGCTTTCATGGACATCATCTTGTGTGTGCATCACTCTATGTCTATGGATATCCTTGTTTGTTCCTTGTGGGACTAACCCGTGTAGGTATTGAAAGTGCAACTCACTCCAATGGATAGCTCCAAATGATCTACATCAACATTGAGCATCCACATCCTCAACATCTACATGAAGTCATCATCGACAAAACCCAAGGTTAGTTCATCCCTCTTAGGGGGGATCTCACATCTAGGGGGAGCTTTACTCTAAGAATTGAGCTAAAGCAACTCTAATGGTGTGAACACAAAAATGCTTTATGTAAAAGTGGTAACCCCACTTGTGCTTAAACGATGAGTATGACCTATGATCAAATGTTCTCATTTGACTCCTAAGTCAATATACTCATATATAGATGACCTAGTCATCACCAATTGTTTGATAGATGCTAGAATTGGTTGTGCATGCTTTGCCACATATTTCAATTGCCATTTTATTGTGTGAGCATGTTGATTGCATATTTCACTCATTCGAGGAAATCCACTTGTTGTTTTGATTGATTGGTTTTCTTTTCTTTTGCCAAGTGGATGGACAAGAATGCCTAAGAACCCTCTCTAGCTATCTATGCTTTTCTCGTCTCAAACTCTATTCATGCTACATCACAAAATTTGATCAAGTCAGATTCGAACCACTCTGTGTGAGGAGCACTCGGAGTCCCTGATTCGTCATAGACTTAAACTTCCAAAACTTCTTTGTGCTTTTCGGTCTGACCGATTCCTCCATTTCGGTCATACCGAGATCACTAAGTCGATCTAGGTTTTCAATCTTGGTGTAACCGATTTGAACCTTTCGGTCACACCGAGTTTCAGTAACTGCTTGCAGTTATGAATCTCGGTGCCACCGAGTTGTTCCACTCGGTCACACCGACAGGGTCGGGCTATATATACTCACGGGCAAAATTTTGGAAATTTCTCCAAAACCCCTTCACCCGCGCATAGCTCGCTCTGCCTCCTGGGTCTCCGGATCGTCCTCCTCGTCGCCAGCCGCCTCCTGCCGCTGGTCTCTGCCGCCGTCAATGGAATTCTTCCCCGCTGTTGCCGCCGTAGCGAGTTCATCGCCGAACTAGGGTATGGACTCGATCACAGTGCTATCCCCGTATGATTCCTAGCACATTGTGTTCATCATGAATCTTGCCACGATTGAAACTATCTTATCCAGTCAAGACACTCCGTAGATTAGAGTTGAATTGAAAATTTAGGGTTAGGTTTCCGCCGAAACCATCTCGGATCATCCGAGTTGTGGAACTCGGTACCACCGATTCGGCTCAGGCCATTGCACATGTAATTTTCGGTCTAACCGAGAATTGCAAATCGGTGTGACCGAGTTCAGGACTTTGTGAAACCCTAGTAGTCTCGGTGCCACCGAACTGTGACTCGGTCTAACCGAGTTCACTAATTTAGGTTCCAACAGCTGCTTCGGTATCACCGAGTTTACAAATCGGTTGATCCAAAATGCTTTCTGTGGAAAACTAAAACTAAGTTTTTGACTCATTCTTTTGCAAAAACCTCTGCATTTTGTGATGCTCATCCACTCTATCTCATCTATATCTATTCACAGGGTCTGCTGTCAGTGTTTGCAATATGTCTAATCAGAGTGACAGCCAGAACAGGTCAGAGGAGCAGGTTCACCTGAGTGAGGGCACTAGTCCCTCTAGCAGTTCACATGATGGTAGCAAGAGCACTCCTAGCAACTTGCCCAAAGCTGCCACCAGAACAAGGAAGAAGAAAACTTCAGAGTCTGAGGATAAAGACTATGTGGCCACTGAGGATGATGCCACATCAAAGAAGAAAGTGCTTAAGAAGGAATATGGCACAACTGCTTCAACCAAGCCAGGTCTGAAGACCAAGAGGTCAGTAGGGAGACAACCAATGTCTAAAGCCAGAGCCTCCTCTCAAGCATCTTTGGAATCTCAACCCAAAGAGGCTGCTGCAGAAGGGAAGAAGAGGAAGGAGAGGATCAAAAAGACCACTGCTAGAGTGCTTGGGAGATCCTCAATCATGAGAGATTCTGAAGAGGAAGAGGAAGAAGAGGTTGCTGCACCAGCACCTAAGGCCCATAAGCTTATGGGTGATGCTATCAGGACAGGGGCTGCTTCATCAAAGCCCAAAGAAGCACCCAAAGCAGCCTCCAAGCCCAAGAGTGCACCTAAGAGGAATACCAGGAGTATACCAGCTGCTAAGAAGAACAAGGCCCCAGTGCCTGAAGTTGCTGCTGATGAAGATGATGAAGGACAAGTCCTGAGGAAGCTCAAACCCAAGATTCCAGACCACAATGATGCTCATCCTGTGGCTGAGAACATGAAGATCAGGAGAGACTCAGGACTGAGGAAATGGAGAGAGACAGATCCATATGCTACCAGAAGAAGAACTGCTGTTGATTATAGGTTCCACACAAAGGAATAGCAGGACTTCTATGAGACAGTGTTGTTGGACAAGAAGCCTATAGTGTGTGAAATGAGGTGGGTCGACTAGAAGTATATCAAGGAAAATGAGGAACACTATCCTGGTGTGTTTGACAGCTTCAGTGCTTGTGGAGTTGTAGACTTTGTTGGGCAGAAGCTCACAAAGTGGAATGATGAGCTCATAATGCAATTCTACTCCACAGCACTCTTCTATCCAGATGGCAGGATAGTATGGATGTCTGAAGGTACAAGGTACCACTCAACGATTGAGGAATGGGCAAATCTGATCAATGCTCCTAAGGAAGAAGAAGATGACTTGGATGTCTATGCCAAGAAGAAGATGGATCAAAACTCTGTGGCAAACATGTACAAGGAGATTCCTGAAGATGATCTTGAGACTCACCAGTTTGGGTCAGTAAAACACTTGCTGTCAGGGCTGCCTACAATCAATTGGATCCTTAGGCGCACTCTCTTGCCCAAGTCTGGTGATCATAGAATGATCAGAGGCCATGCAATTAACTTGCTACATATATTTGATGTGCCACAGAAGTTCAAGGTCATGAGCCTTATAGTTGAGACTATCAAGAGGACTACAGCTGGCCAGAAAAGAAGTTGTGGATATGCCCCACAGATCTAGGAGTTGATAAACTCAAAGATGGGCACAGGCACATACTTGTTGGATAAGAAACACTTGCCTATCTATCCTGACTTTGAGGACAATCAAGTTGTGATGAATGAGAATGAACCATCATCAGTACAAGCTCAAGAGAAGAAGGAGAAAGCAAAGAAAGAGAAGGCTGCCAAGATGCCAACTCAAGAGGAGGCATCTGAGTACTTTTTGAAAAGCAAGCAGGACCAGCTTGGTTATTTGATAGCATCAACTCTAAGGATTGAGAAGGGGTTGGCCACCCTAACTCAAAACCAGGAGAGCCTGGAAAGAATCATGGAACAAAAATTCTATGATTTAGATGTCAAAGTAACTGAGATTCAGTCTGTTGTGGAGCAGCTACAGGATGACAAGCAGGATAGGAAGGGCAAGACAACCACTGATGCATTTGCCAGAGTGCCTCGAGCTCAGAGATCTGCTGCAGTGCCTATTCCAGACACTAGAGTCACTTCATCTGCACCAGCTACAGCTCCAGCGCAACCAGCTCCAGCACCAACTCCATCAGCTCCATCTACTTCGACTGAAGCCTTCGTCCTTGGCATTCTTCGGACACCACCACCTGAAGACCAAGCCTGAGAGACGTTTTAGTGCTATGCATTTTCTATGAACTTTTTGGTAACTTGTTGCCAAAGGGGAGAAAAATGTATAGATCATAGGCTTCGAGAGAGAGCGTTTGCTTTTGTTCTCTCTTGCTTTGGTGGTTGAACTTTGTTTGTCTTTTGATTGCTTGAGATACTATGCTATTATCTGTGAGACATTGATGATCATGTGGTTGATCATAAGCTACACTTATGCATGTTAGATGATATTATCTTACTTATCCTTATATGATCATTCACTTTGCTTGGTGATGAGTGCATGTATTTAATTCTTATCATTTTGAGCGCTCCACCAAGATGTATGTGACATGGAAGAGTAACCCATGATCCTAACTCATTGTGCATTTGCAGTCCAAAGCAAATCTTAAGATATGCACAAATTTAGGGGGAGCTCTTGCTTTTCACATACTTCTCAAAGCGACAATATCTTTCACTCTTATTATCATTTGTCGAAGCTTTGATATATATGTTGTCATCAATTACCAAAAAGGGGGATATTGAAAGTGCAACTATCCCTGGGTGGTTTTGGTAATTCCTAACAACATATAGCTCATTGAGCTAACATTATTCCAAGATTAATATTTCAGGAAAAGCTCAATGAATGGCATGGCATGGATGAGGAAAGTGGATCCCTCAAAATTCTAAGGACAAAAAGTTTGGCTCAAGCGTGAAGCTCAAGACTCTACATTTTATATTTTAGTGATCCAAGATCACATTGAGTCTATAGGAAAAGCCAATACTATCAAGGAGGGATGAGGTGTTGCTTAATGGCTTGCTTGCTCAAAGTGCTTAGTGATATGCTCCAAAATCCTCAACTACTCTCCCACATCCACATATGACCTAAACCAAAAGTCAAACTCGGCCCCACCGATTCTTTCTATCCGACGCCACCGAGTTTCAAATGTCATAGCCACTGCCACAAACCCTAGGCAAATCGGTCTCACTGATAGGGATCTCGGTCTCACCGAGATGGGATTGTAATCTCTCTATCTCCCTTCGTAACATTTCGGTCTTACCGAGATGAGCGATCGGTCCCACCGAGATTGCAATGTAAACTCTCTATTTCCCTTTTGTAACATTTCGGTCTCACCGAGATGAGCGAATCGGTCCCACCGAGTTTACCTGACCAACTCTCTGGTTAGCTTATTACCAAAATCGGTCCCACCGAGTTTGTGTAATCGGTCACACCAAGATTACGTTATTCCCTAACCCTAACCATATCGGTCCTACCGAGTTGCATCTTAGTCCCACCGAAAATCCTAACGGTCACTAGGTTTGCTGAATCGGTCCGACCGAGTTTAACCATTCGGTCCCACCGAGTTTGGCAAATTGTGTGTAACGGTTAGATTCTTTGTGGAGGCTATATATACCCCTCCACCCACTCTTCATTCGTGGAGAGAGCCGTCAGAACATACCTACACTTCCAATACACATTTTCTGAGAGAGAACCACCTACACTTGTGTTGAGGTCAAGATATTCCATTCCAACCATATGAATCTTGATCTCTAGCCTTCCCAAGTTGCTTTCCACTCAAATCTTCTTTCCACCAAATCCAAATCCTGTGAGAGAGAGTTGAGTGTTGGGGAGACTATCATTTGAAGCACAAGAGCAAGGAGTTCATCATCAACACACCATTTGTTACTTCTTGGAGAGTGGTGTCTCCTAGATTGGCTAGGTGTCACTTGGGAGCCTCCGAAAAGATTGTGGAGTTGAACTAAGGAGCTTGTAAGGGCAAGGAGATCGCCTACTTCGTGAAGATCTACCGCTAGTGTGGCAAGTCCTTCGTGGGTGATGGCCGTGATGGAATAGACAAGGTTGCTTCTTCGTGGACCCTTCGTGGGTGGAGCCCTCCATGGACTCGCGCAACCGTTACCATCCATGGATTGAAGTCTCCATCAACGTGGATGTACGATAGCACCACCTATCGGAACCACGACAAAAACATCTGTGTCTCCAATTGTGTTTGAATCCTCCAAACCCTTCCTTTTGCATTCTTGCAAGTTGCATGCTTTACTTTCCGCTGCTCATATACTCTTTTGCATGCTTGCTTGAATTGTGTGGAGATTGCTTGTCTTGTGCTAAGATAGCTAAAATCTACCAAGAACTAAAATTGGGAAAAGGCTAGATTTTTATTTGGTCAAGTAGTCTAATCACCCCCCTCTAGACATACTTTCGATCCTACAAAGACTGCACTAGTGGCGAAAGGAGCAAGCGGAGTGCTAATAAAATCATTATTATTGGTATTAGAAAAATCACACAACTTGGTATTTTCTTGAGACATCGTGACTACGCAAACAAGATTTCACACAAAAACAGATCTGACGGGAAAACGACGAACGAAAAAGAGGGCGAATAAAATGACAAATTTTTGTGAAGTGGGGGAGATGAAAACAAGAGGAAAATGGAAAATAATGTAAATTGCAAGGAGATGAGATTTCTGATTAGGAACCTGATAGATGTTGATGATGTCTCCCCGCCAACGCGCCAAAAATTCCTTTTGATGTCGCTTGAACTACGTCGGTATTTCCCCAAAGAGGAAGGGATGATGCAGCACAACTTCGGTAGGTATCTCCCTCAGTTATGAAACCAAGGTATCAATCAAGTAGGAGACCCAAGCAACACTATGTAAACGGTACCAGCACACAAAGATTGAATACTTGCAACCCGACGCTTATGAGGGGTTGTCAATCCCTCTTACGGGTAACGGCGTAGGAAGTTCTCAAGTTGACATGATAGAATTGTGATAGATTGGATAAATAGATCTCAAATAAAAGATGCAAATATAATATGCAACAAAGTATTTTCAGGTTTTTGGAATAATAGATCTGAAAATAAAAGCAAATAAAAGTAGATCTTAAAGGCAAATAATAGATTGGAAAGCAAATATGATAAAGAATAGACCCAAGGGCCCTAGATTTCATTGGTGGCTTCTCTCAAGAAATAGCACACGATGGGTAAACAAATTACTGTCGGGAAATTGATAGAACCTCAAATAATTATGACGATATCGAGGAAATTATCAATATATAGGCATCACGTCCAAGATTAGTAGACCGACTCCTGCCTGCATCTACTACTATTACTCCACTCATCGACCACTATCCAGCATGCATCTATTGTATTAAGTTCATGGGGAAACGGAGTAATGCAATAAAAACGATGAAATGATGTAGACGAGATCTATTCATATGGGAATAGACCCCATCTTGTTATCCCTAATGGTAACGATCAATACGTGTCTTGCCGCCCCTTCTGTCACTGGGAAAGAACACCGCATGACCAAACCCATCACAAAGCACCTCTTCCCATGGCAAGAAAAATCGATCTAGTCAGCCTAACTAAACCAAAGATTCAAAGAAGAAATACGAGGCTATAATTAATCATGCATATAAGATATCAAAATTCAAATAACTTTCATGGATAAAATAGATCTGATCATAAACTCAAAGTTCATCGGATCCCAAAAAACACACCACAAAAAAAAGTTACATCAAATAGATCTCCAAGAGACCATTGTATTGAGAATCAAAAGAGAGAGAGGAAGCCATCTAGCTACTGCCTACGGACCCATAGGTCTAAAATGAACTACTCACGCATCATCAGAGAGGCACCAATGAGGATGATGAACCCCTCCGTGACGGTGTCTAGATTGGATCTCGTGGTTCTGGAACTTGCGACGGATGGAATTGTGTTTCGTCCACTCCCCTATGGTTTTTGGAATATATGGGTATTTATAGGGCAAAGAGGCGGTGCGGGATGCCACCGAGGTGGGCACAACCCACCAGGGCGCGCCTGGGCCCCCAGGTGGATTGTGCCCCCCTCGGGGCACCCCTTTGGTACTTCTTTGGCCCAAGTTGTTCTTTCTGGTCCAGAAAAATTCTACAAAAAGTTCCGCTGCATTTGGACTCCGTTTGGTATTGATTTTCTGCGATGTAAAAAACAAGCAAAAAACAACAACTGGCAATGGGCACTTTGTCGATAAGTTAGTCCCAAAAAATGACATAAAGTTGCTATAAAATGATTGTAAAACATCGAAGAATGATGATATAACAACATGGAACAATAAAAAAATTATAGATACGTTGGAGACGTATCAAGAACACAAGCAAGCATGCATGTAGTGCTAAAGAAGATAACTTGCTATGTTTAGTTTAATTTGCATGGTATGAATAAGGAACTAGGTTTTACAACTAAAAACTGAAATTGAGGACACAAACTTATGTTTATGTACTTCTTCGTAATAAACTTGAACTTGCAATTTGATGCAAACTACAAAAATAAACAACATTTGTAGTCATAGCTATCCAAATATACACAACAAATTTTGAAGGCTCGAGGAGGATAAACTTACGTTAGTTGTGAAGACTGGCTCTATAAAACACTTTTCCATATTGATGGGGGGGGCAATTCAAGAAGTTTACCACAGACTCTTCTTCATGAGCATTGCCTATATTCTACATTTTGTTAAGAGTAAATATATATGTGATAATATAGGAACAAATGGAGATTATTTAAGCTAAGATGCAGACTATAAATGTAAGTACAACATACATGCACAATGCCCTGACAAAAGCAATGCAGAGCTAAACTTGTTCAGTAGCATTGGTTTTATTCAACATTTTGGCAAGAGTAAATATAGATCTTATGTGTATAAAATGGAGGGCAAGGGAAAATAAGCTACAAAGTGTCCATGAACAACTAGCTGACAATATAAGTACATTGATGAAGGACAACAGATACTTACAAGAGCAATGCAGAGCTAAACTTCTTCATATATAAGCATTAGGTTTATTCTACATTAATGTAAGCATTAATATAGATCTAATAATTTGGAGCGAACAGTGGATAAGCAAGCTATAATGCACAATGATGTCACATAATCCACTAGGTATGAATGTAAGTACACCGATAAGACAACAGGTACTAACAGGAGTAAAGTAGCTACCAACATAGTTGCAATATCCTAGGTTTTGCGTCACTGGTTCTATCACCAATATAAGTGGGGTGCTATCTGATTTCTCCGGTACCACCACCTTTTTCAAGGACTTTTCTTGTACTCCTTCAGGTTATGCAATCACCCTCTTCCTTTTGGATGTGTGAAACACAAGAACAACATTTGAATGGAAAACATGGTATGACGACAAATGGAATAGATATTGATAATGGATGGGCATGGTATCTTCGCATATATCATGAGTAAACTAAGCAGATGGATGGTTAGAGGGACTATGGTATCCCCAGCCCACCAGGGTTCAAATCCTACTGCTTGCATTTATTCCTGGATTTATTTCAGGATTTATGGCGATGCACATTCAGTGGGAGGAGACGTTCCCGTCGATGACGAGGTGCCTACTGTGACTTCGTAAATTTGAAGATGAATATGTCAGCTCAGTTGTTTAGAGGTGCTCGTAGGGGTAGGGTTTGCATGTATGCATTCATAGGGGTGAGTGTATGCACATGCATATGAGTGCTTGCGTCTGTACAGTGTTCAAAAAGAGAGAGTAAACTAAGCAGATGGCAGTGCAAGGAAGCAGAAGACATGCAAGACACCTTATGCAAGATACGTGCAACCAATAAAACCTTGCCAAATTAGAACATGCACCTTATTGGGTGAACAGGATATGCCATCTGCCTTTGACTCCTTGAGGTCAGAATAGTCATTAGGATCATATTCTAAATACGAATCTATAGGTCGGGAGCATGTGGGGTTCATTGCATCCAGAATGGACCTCAATCCCTTGATGCTAAGTTTGTTACCCATTGAACTGTTGTGCACATTCTTATATTCATTGTGATTATGTACAATATCTGAGAAGCATGAAAACATAAATAGTAGTGAGATTATCTTTGTAATGGAGAGGATATTCTAATATAATATGGGCTCCCTGTAAACCTTTGTGTGCTATCACTGGATTCTGATGAGAGAGCCGTGCATACATTAATATAATCTGGCACCACTACACAAAAAATATGCTCCCTATTGGGAGCTCCAGATGTAAGGATAGTTGGCAGATGATAGGTTCATAATATACCATATAGAAAGTTTATTGCCACACCATGATACCGAGAGTGCACAACCACTAGGCAGATCGTAGTGTAGATAAAAGGGGTACACCATAACCATCATAAATAAACCGGGAAAGAAAAACTATCTGGAAAATACGGGGTTGTATTGCTGCTACTAATTTAAAGCCTATCGATCACCTACAGGCCAACTCTATTCATCTGAAGTACACTGTTGTTACTATCAGTCCAGTCTATCAAAGACCGCACAACTCCCACCATTTCCTGGATATTATGGCAGACCAACTCGAAGTGCTGAAATCATCTAGCAAAAGAGGCCCAATAGAGTTGTCGACTGCAGATGTCCCTGACCCCCTTCCTGACAAGGAACATATTGTACTTACCAAAGAAGAATAGAAGAGTAACATGTTAAAGAATAGAAGGGGAAGCATATTATTGAGATTCCGCTTCTTTCTATACAATGTTGGTTGCCCACCCATGATGAATCAGAGTGCCCAAAGAAATGCAATTCCATGATGTCTCTCTATATATGGCCACATGCATTTGGAAACTCAAGTGAGAGCATTAGCTGACCAATTAAACGTGTGTCTGTTAACTAATGTCAGTATCATATCACATTCGTATTTGAAGAAGTAAACTTTGGACGTATGATTGGTGTGTTTTAACTTCAAGCGTGGATTGCTGCTAGTACGACACAAAGCACCTACACAAATCATAGTGTAGATTTAATGGGAAAACCCTAAGCATCACGAGTAAAATCGGGAAAGTGGAACTTGCTGGAAAATATGGGCTAGTATTGCCGGTACGGCTAGAAAGGCCTCGGATACCAGCTCTCTTCAACTGAAGGCACAACACCGTTACTATCAGTCTAACTCTCAAAGGCGACACGATTCCTAGCATTTCCTGGATATTATGGCATACCAACACAAAGAGTTGATAGCGTCCATGACTAGCGACTAAATAGACCTATACACTGCAGATGTCCCTGCTGCTCTTCACTACAACATACTGTACTACTATTATACTCACTCCATTCCTAAATATGAGTCTTTGTAGAGGTACCACTATGGATCACATACGGATGTATATAGATACATTTCAGAGTGTAGATTCACTCATTTTGCTCCGTATGTAGTCCATGGAGGAATCACTAGAAGAACTTATATTTAGGAACGGAGAGAATACTTATTAAAGAAGAATAGAAGAGGAACATGCTAAAGAAGAGCAAGCAGATGTTGGATAATAAAATGTTCGTTGCCCACACATCATGAACCAGAGAGCATAAAGAATGCAACTCCCTGCTTCTCTCCATATGTGGCACATGTGCTTTTTGAAAGTAAAGTAGGAACATTAGCCAACCAATTAAACATTCTCTGATTTAGTAATATCAGAATCATATCAGATTCATATTTGAGCAACTAAGTTTGGAATTATGAGTGGCATGTTGTTTAGCTTGATGGGTTGAGGAGCAGTGCTAGCACGTCTCGAAGAACCTAGGATGATGGTACTAAATATAAAGGTAATGTCTACATGCAAGTCACCTGACTTTTGTCATTTGGGTTAGTCGACCATTCCAAGCGGTTGGATGAAGATTCTACGTCTCCTAACCCTTGTTCTTCCTTGCCTCATTCTTCCCCTATAGACCACCGCACGGGCCCCCGCCCTCCCTTGAACCACCCACCATCTTTGGTCTTCCGCCGCCCCCGACCATCCCTCAAGCCACCACCACCCAAGTTGAGTTTCGCCTCTGGCAAGGCCCCACCACAGCCCATCGACTGCCCCCCCCCCCACAACCACTGTCCCACTCGAAACCCTAAGATAGATAATGGGGCAGCCCTCCGACGAGCTCCTTCCTTCCCTCCAGCGAACTCTAAAAAATTGACTGACCCCAAACTGAAATTCAGTTGACTGTCATTTAAGTTAATGTGGAATATAAAAGGGCAAAACCATAAGCATTGCGAGTATAGTGTTGAACGTGACATGGCGGATCTGAAGGTGCAAACCGGACAAAGGCAACTTCGCAACCAATGCTTGCTTTCAACTAACAAGTAAGATTATAAGTGATGAACAATAAATCATAGTAAAGCAGTGGCGATCTATTTTCTTGTTGAGATAAATAACTTGAGTAGATACGAAAGAGTACTGCCTCTGGTGTGGCGCTGTGTAAGAATCTGCTGAGACGATGAGGGTGATGCAGTAGCGATGGCTGTTGGCGACATGGAAGCAGATCTAAGAGGGTAGACGGTGGTGGCGGGGCCAATATCCCGGCGTGGTGGACAAGACGGTTGTAGGAGCAGCCTCGACAAGGTGGACGGCGACGCGGATGAAGCAAGAGGACGCGATGCAAGGATCCTGGTCCAAATTCGTGGATGTGAGAGGTCGATCTCTTGTAATATACGATGGTGTTGGGGTATCACCTCCGACATGGTGGATGAAGATGGTGGTGGATGGGGTGGCGGGTGGAGGAGCCTGGGGTGGAGAGGGTGTTTTGGCGCCCATGGAGTACGAATAGGGAAATGGAGGGAGTGAGGTAGGGGGAACCATGTATTTAGGACACGTTGTCTCAAATGCGAGTAAATTTACAAACTTAGCCCCCATTTAAAATTTCCTACATCACAACAATATTGGTCGGTTGGGGATAGGACGGTAATCTTGCATACATCGAATATTTGTCGACGAAGATTTCGGCCGAGGAGAGTCTGTTTTGGTGCCCATCGTGTATGAATCCAGGTGAGAGGCGATTTTAGCTGAGGAGATAATGTGTTTTGGCGCCCATCGTGTATGAATCTAGGTGAGAGGCGGTTATGTCATGTTTGAGTGAAATTACAAACTTACCCCTATCTACACCTATACAAATTGAGCCGACATGTTTTGCGTGTCAGGGATAGGCAATAATTTCCATCTCCCAGATTTTGGTTTCGGGTGGTTATGACCGAGTACGGACTGCGTGTTTTGCTGCTTCATTCAAATTTTGTGAGAAAAAGCTTGCAAGTTTAGAGTAGCAACTCAATTCAAATCCATTTTGTATTCCTTTTTTTTCCTAGGCAGGATCCATTTTGTATTCCAATACAAATCTATATACATCATTTTTTATATATAGTTTCAAAAGCACAACACACTTTATAGATAAATATGATTTACAAATGGCATGATCTCAGATTCATAAGGCTGAATCCATCTTAATTTGAATTTTCAAATATTTGAAACCACTTTATGTTGAAATCCAATGTATGCATTCCTCGATAACTGTCTCCAATTAATGTGTGTTTCATGCGGTTTTTTTACTTCTCAAACATGTATAATGTGTTTGACACATGCAACATATAGTGTAATCCTGTTTAGACATTAGTTGCATACAAACCATTGATACGTCTCCAACGTATCTATAATTGTTGATTGTTCCATGCTATTATATTATCCATCTTGGATGTTTTATATGCTATTTTATATGATTTTTGGGACTAACATATTAACCTAGAGCCCAATACCAGTTTCTGTTTTCCCCTTGTTTTTGAGTTTTGCAGAAAAGGAATATCAAACGGAGTCCAAATGAGCTGAAAATTTATGGTGATTTTTTATGGACCGGAAGAAGCCCCCGAAGCAAAAGAGTTGGGCCAAAAGAGCCACTAGGCCTCCATAAGGGTGGAGGGCACACCCTCCATCCTTGTGGGCTCCTCGTGGACCCCCTGACGTGAAACCGACGCCAAAAATTCCTGTAAATACATAGCCCCCCCAAAAGAACCCTAGATCGGGAGTTCTGCCGCCGTAAGCCTCTATAGCCACCAAAAACCAACCGGGACCCTGTTCCGGCACCCTTTCGGAGGGGGAAATCATCACCGGTGGCCATCTTCATCATCCTGGCGGTCTCCATGACAAGGAGGGAGTAGTTCACCCTCAGGGTTGAGGGTATGTACAAGTAGCTATGTGTTTGATCTCTCTCTCTCTCTCTTTCTCGTGTTCTCGATTTGGCACGATCTTGATGTACCGCGAGCTTTGCTATTATAGTTGGGTCTTATGATGTTTCTCCCCCTCTACCTTCTTGTTATGGATTGAGTTTTCCCTTTGAAGTTATCTTATCAGATTGAGTCTTTAAGGATTTGAGAACACTTGATGTATGTCTTGCATGTGCTTATCTGTGGTGACAATGGGATATTCACGTGATCTACTTGATGTATGTTTTGGTGATCAACTTGCGGGTTCTGTGACATTGTGAACTTATGCATATGGGTTGGCACATGTTTTCGTCTTGACTCTTCGGTAGAAACTTTGGGCACTCTTTGAAGTTCTTTGTGTTGGTTTGAATAGATGAATCTTGGATTGTGTGATGCATATCGTATAATCAAACCCGCGGATACTTGGGGTGACATTGGAGTATCTAGGTGACATTAGGTTTTTGGTTGATGTGTGTCTTAAGGTGTTATTTTAGTACGAACTCTAGGGCTGTTTGTGACACTTATAGGAATAGCCCTAATAGATCGATCAGAAAGAATAACTTTGAGGTGGTTTCGTACCCTACAATAATATCTTCGTTTGTTCTATGCTATTAGTGACTTTGGAGTGACTCTTTGTTGCACATTGAGGGATTGTTATATGATCTAATTATGTTATCATTGTTGAGAAAACTTGCACTAGTGAAAGCATGAACCCTAGGCCTTGTTTCTAAGCGTTGCAATACCGTTTTCACTCACTTTTACCACTCGTTACCTTGCTGTTTTTATATTTTTTCAGATTGCAAAAACCTATATCTACCATCCATATTGCACTTGTATCATCATCTCTTCGCTAAACTAGTGCACCTATACAATTTACCATTGTATTGGGTGTGTTGGGGACACAACAGACTCTTTGTTATTTGGTTGCAGGGTTGTTTGAGAGAGACCATCTTCATCCTACGCCTCCCATAGATTGATAAACCTTAGGTCATCCACTTGAGGGAAAATTGCTACTGTCCTACAAAACTCCATGCATGGAGGCCCAACATGAGTCTACAAGAAGAAGGTTGTGTAGTAGACATCAAGCTCTTTTCTAGCGCTGTTGCTGCGGAGGCTAGGTAAGCGGCACTAACACCCCGTCAAGTAAGCTCTTTCCTGGCACCGCTGCCGGGGAGGTTAGTGCTTGAAGGTATATCTTTAGATCTTGCAATCGAATCTTTTAGTTCTTGTTTTATCACTAGTTTAGCCTATAAAAGAAAACTACAAAAAATGGAATTTAGGTTGCCTCATATGCTTCATCTTTTTAATATCTTTCGTGAAAATAAGGATTTCGATAATTGTGCTCAATTGCTAGAGGAAGAATGCAATAAAATATTTGACATACAATCTTTGAATGATGAGCATGATTGCAATGTTGTTAGTATGAATTCTTTGAATATCCATATTACTAATGATGATTGCATAGTCATGATAAAAATGTTTCTTATAAGCATGTCAATTTTTGTGGAGTGCATAGAGTTTGTTGTTACATACCAAATAGGGAAGATAGATTTTGCAAGAGGCATAAGCATTTAGAAACCAAATGATTCCAAGAGAGGCTAGATGTTTGTGCTGAACAGTTTAATATTTTAGCCATCCTTGTGAACTTTGCAATGAATGTGGTCATTTAAATCTCCAATGCAAATTGTTTCATGATCGAATCGTGTCAAAAAATTGTGATGACTTGATTTCCCTTGCGCATCATAATGAACTTAGTTTGCTTCTGGGATATGAAGAAATGAAACGTATAACTAAGGGTATTCCAGAATATAACCTTGAGAAATTTCTTGATTTTTGATCTAGAGGAAATTTATATGTATTGTGTGGTAAATTGCATTGAGAATCCTTATATTGACAATTACTTAAAGACAAGAAAACAAATAGAATATGATGAGAATACTAATGAAGGGGAAGAGGTTTCCCAATATCCCCCTATTTTTCTTATGTTGAATCAGGTAACGAGGAGGAGCCTTTTATTCAACCAATCTCATCAATAAGGAGCTCCAAAAGGGTGATTAAACCCACACATGATGTGAAGAATAAAAAGAAAATACGGAGAAGTAAAGGTAAAAGGGTATCACTCCCAAATGATGTTACTCCTATTTTTGTTATGCCTCATGATATTGAATCAAAAATAAATGTGGATGATGATATACTTGATGATGATATTGATTCTTTACCTTACGATACTATGTCCGAAGAAATTATTGAGGATGATTTCGTTATGCCTATTATTCACTGTGATGATTATGATTGGGACAATAATGATACTTGTTATAATCTTGAAAATCTTTTTGGCACCAACTTAGAAAGTTTTGATGATAATAATTGCTATATTATTTGTGCTATCCATACTATTGATGATGAGAGTGATTATGCTTATGATATGCAAAGGCCTAAGCTTGGGGATGCTATGTTTGATGATAATGACATGTTTGAGAATTTATTTGCTGAAATTAATGTTTGTCCCAAGCTTGGGGATGCTATGTTTAATGGAGATGATATTTTTAGTCCCCCAAGTCTTGATGTGCAAATTTATTATGATGATAGCATGCCTCCTATTTATGATGATTGCAATATTTATGAAAGTGGGTTTGGAAGAGTTTCAACTTTAGGAAGTAGTGATCCCACTATTTTGGAGCTTGTTGAATCTTATTATAATGATAAAAGTGGATTTGGAGAGGTCAAGACTTTATTTAGTAATGATTCCACTATCTTGGAAGAGGTTTCAGTCGATTATGATGAGAACAAAGTTGCTAATTATGATTATTATTGTTATGTCACTCATGTTATAAAAAGTAGTGATGATTATATTTATAAAGCCTGTCATAATTATGATTACCTTTTTCTGAACATTATTCTTTTAATATGGATACAATTTATAGTATTCGAGTATCTTATGATACTCCCACCATTTCGAATGAGAATAAATTTGCTTATGTGGAGAGTAGTAAAAATTCTATGCTTATGCATCATGAAAAGAATGATTTATGTGATGGTTATATGGTTGAATTCATTCATTATGCTACTGAAAATTATTATGAGGGAGGAATATATGCTTGTAGGAGTTGCAATAATATCAAGTTTCCTCTCTATGTGTTGAAAATCTTGAAGTTAGGATTGTTTTACCTTCGTCTGCTAGTTGACTCTTGTTCCCATAAGTTGTTTGCTCACAAAATCCCTATGCATAGGAACTGGGTTAGACTTAAATGTGCTTGCCACATATGTTTCATGATGCTCTCTTTGCGTTCCAGTTCTTCACTTTTATGCGAGCATCATTGAAATTATCATGCCTAGCTAGAAAGGCAATAAGGAAAAGCGCTTGTTGGGAGACAACCCATCATTTATACCTACTGTTTTTGTGTGTTCACAAGATTATGCTACTATAGTAATAATGTTTTATAGCTATTTTTCAATAAAGTGCCAAGTAAGATCTTTGGGATGGCTTACGGTGATAGTTGATTTGATCTTGCTGAAAAACAGAAACTTTTGCGCTTAGGAAAACAATTCTCATTTTTAACAGAAGCTTGATAAACTACTAATTATTTTTTTCAGAAGATTAATAAACCAATTTCCTAGGAATTCCTAGTTTCTAAGTATTTTTGGATTTACAGAAGTATTCGAGAGTTACAGATTACTACTGACTGTTCTGTTTTTGACAGATTCTGTTTTCTATGTGTTGTTTGCCTATTTTGATGAATCTATGAGTAGTATTGGAGGGTATGAACCATCGAGAATTTGGAATAAATTAGATATTACACCAATATAAATAAAGAATGAGTTCATAATAGTACCAAAAGTGGTGATTTTTTTCTTATACTAACGGGGCTCACGTGTTTTCTGTTAAGTTTTGTGTTGTGCAGTTTTCAAGATTTGGGTAAAGTTTTGATGGTCTACGGAATAAGGAGTGGAAAGAGCCTACACTTGGGGATGCCCAAGGAACCCAAAGGTAATATTCAAGGACAACCAAGAGCCTAAGCTTGGGGATGCCCCGGATGGCATCCCCTCTTTCGTCTTCGTTCATCTGTAACCTTACTTGGAGCTATATATATTTATTCATCACATGATATGTATTTTGCTTGGAGCGTCATTTTATTTTATTAGAATTTGCTTGCTGTTTGAATAAGGTACCCAAGATCTGAAATTCTTAAATGTTAGAGAGTCTTCACATAGTTACATAATTATCTGACTACTCTTTGATCTTCACTTATATCCTTTGGAGTAGTTTGTCATTCGCTCTAGTGCTTCACTTATATCTTTTTAGAGCACGGCGGTAGTTTTTATTTTGAAGAAATTTATGAACTCTCGTGCTTCACTTATATCATTTTGAGAGTCTCTAAACAGCATGGTAATTTGGTTAGGTTATGAATTTAGTCCTAATATGATAGGCATCCTAGAGGGATATAATAAAAACTTTCATATAAAGTGCATTGAATACCATGAGAAGTTTGATTCCTTATGATTGTTTCGAGATATGAAGATGGTGATATTAGAGTCATGCTAGTGAGTAATTGTGAATTTCAGAAATACTTGTGTTAAGGTTTGTGAGTCCCATAGCATGCACGTATGGTGAACCATTATGTAACGAAGTTAGAGCATGAGATATTTTTTGATTGTCTTCCTTGTGAGTGGCGGTCGGGGATGAGCGATGGTCTTTTCCTACCAATCTATCCCCCTAGGAGCATGCGCGTAGTACTTTGTTTCGATGACAAATAGATTTTTCCAATAAGTATGTGAGTTCTTTATGACTAATGTTGACTCCATGGATTATACGCACTCTCACCCTTCCACCATTGCTAGCCTCTCTTGTGCCGCGACTTTCACCGGTACCATACACCCACCATATACCTTCCTCAGAATAACCACCATACCTACGTATTATGGCATTTCCATAGCCATTCCGAGATATATTGCCATGCAACTTTCCACCGTTCTGTTTATTATGACACGCACCATCATTGTCATATTGCTTTGCATGATCATGTGGTTGACATCGTGTTTGTGGCTAAGCCACCATTCATAACTCTTTCATACATGTCACTCTTGAGTCATTGCACATCCTGGTACACCGCTGGAGGCATCCATATAGAGTCATATTTTGTTCTAAGTATCGGCTTGCAATTTTCGAGTTGTAAGTAAATAAAAGTGTGATGATCTTCATTATTACACTGGTATAGCGACGTCTTGAACAAACGAAAACCCCTTTCCATGACAGCATTTGGAACCGTCGCCAAGTGAGTGTGGGCGATAGGGGGGTCCTTCTCACACGACCCAGAAATTGTCGGGGATAGGCCCCAGTGGGACCCAGGCTGGGGCCGTGTGCGATCGGGCGAGGCATGGAAACCCAATCATTTCCGTAGGCATGTACATCCCACACGGTGAATCCCAGAAATCATTTCTGTAGGTATGTACATCCCACACTATGAATCCTAGAAATCATTTCCGTAGGTATGTACATCCTACACGGTGAATCCCAGAAAATCATTTCCGTAGGTATGTACATCCCACACGGTGAATCCTAGAAATCATTTCCATAGGTATGTACATCCCACACGGTGAATCCCAGAAAATCATTTCCATAGGTATGTACATCCCACACAGTTCTTTGTGTGGAAATGTTTGTGCAAGGTGGCCTAACGCAAACAGTTCGCTGCCGGAAGCCATGTGTGATTGTTAGTTGATCGAACACGCCTAATTTCTAGAAATCATGCTGGTTGTTTGAGTTCATCGCCCACGGTACTGTCTGAGTAACGTTTGCAATAGAAAACCCCAATAAGCAGGGTAATTAGCCTATTATTGATAATCCATGTACCAATCAAACTGATATTTCTTATAAAACACGCCAGATATTTCATATCCGTATAAAAGCAACCAGGATTTCATAATCAAATTACATCAGATAGCTTCGGCACTTAGTTACGCCATTACACAACAGCACCAAGTTTCACATGCAACATCAAAAACCTTTGGAAAGTAGCATCATACACGGTAAATAGACAGATGAATATCATCTGGGAAACTGCAGAAGTGGAAGGCAAATATTGAGCCTTCAGTGATGTTGAATGTCCTTGCAACTTTAGGCCAGTGGCTATGGATAATTGCCCTCCCAACCTTCGTCTTCTTCAGCAAGACTTCAATATTGTACCGTGGGTGTTGAATGAATACCTTTCTCGCTTCTTGACCATGCATGTGGTTTGAGAGGTAATCATCGGTGAACTGCTTTGAAAAGTATTGAAAACAAAGCTATAGTTGACCGATGTCTTCTTCATTGTGCAAGGGGTAAATTTTTAAATGGCGCAAGGGGTAAAAACAAGGTAAAAGAATTGGTACCATCCAATAGTTGACTGATGTCTTCTTCATTGTGCAAACAAAGATCTTGCTATTATTTGTCGCAAGTTTCTTCATCCTAACAATCTTTCTGAGTTTCTTGACTTGACTGATATTCATGGACATCTCATTTCCCCATATGCAAAATGGGTCGAATAGTGGGTCTAAGCCTCTGACAGGAGGACCTACATGTGCAAGACCAAATTGTAAGAAACCTAAATATTAGAATGATTCCTGCAACTGCACAATAATGTGCTATTAGCCAAAGGACCCTACTTGAACAAACCTCGATGGTAAACCGCAGTGTCTCCCATTGTTTCCCTGCAACACACATAAGGAAGATCTTGATGAGGTTAACTGTGAGTTGCCATACTATCAGTAGAATATGTATTGAGTACAACCAAATTCGATTGGTGTCACATGCATAACAATACAAAATTGCACCCACAACAAATGAAAATCAAATTGCAGAACTGAACCAAACAATTAAATGGACGTAGACCAAATGAACCAAATTGTTAACTGAGCACGACATTGCAGAATAGAAACATGTACTAGAAGATAAGACAGTTAACAAAACAAAGAATGCTTGAGAATAGTACTTCAAAATGTAGCAATTGTTGGACCAAAGTGTTAACTCAACATTACATTTCAGAGGACCAAATTGTTAACTGAACAATGATTGCATATTAACATTACAGAGGACAAATTACTAGAAGGCATTGGCGATGGCCTCGAGAAAACATCACGAACTGTATTTTAAAGTAGACAACCGCGTGGCGGTGTCGACGGTGGCCTCGAAGACGAGGTGCTCCTCCAAGATCTGGCGGTCGACACGCATGTCAGCCATAGCGACCTCGTTCATGCGTGTGGCCGCATGCTACTCAACTCCATGTTATACTGCGTGTAAAATGGATGTGGGCGGCGCTTAATTAGAGGAGGGGGCAGTGATTTCGGTGGAAGGTGTCGCACCGTCAGTCGGGGCATGTGGGACGGGAGAGGAGGAGGATGGTGTGGGTGGGGTGTGGATGACCTGACTATATCGATGAGGCCGCGCAGCAAGAAGAAGGGTCGACGGCGAGGAGGCCGCGCAGCAAGAAGAAGGGTCGCCGGCGAGGAGGCAGCACTGCAGGAAGAAGGGTCGCCGGTGAGGAGGCGTCACTGCAAGAAGAAGGGTAGCCGGCAAGGAGGCGGCGCTGCAAGAAGAAGGGTCGCCGGCGAGGAGGCTAAGCTGCCAGTAAGCAGCAGTGAAGGTTTGAACTTGGAAAGCAAGGAGGAACATTAGAAATGTGGCTTTTGGTAGGAGGGAGGGGTGGCGAGATAGATATTTCCGCGGTGGCAAAAAAATTTCGCTCGGTGCCGCGAGAAACTGGCGCGCAAGTGTGGTTCAACGGGGGCGGTGGACTGTAGACGACGAAGCTTCCTACGTAAGCCAGACAAGATGGTGCAACAAGATATTTTATATCGCATCCCACACGATTATTTCTAGTATACTGTTTGTGGTATACCTGATTTTTTCATTATATTTTGACAGACAAAATGGTGTTACAGAGGGAAGGATGGTGTTTGAATTGCTAGAACATTTACGTACAGTGAACATGCAACTAGTACATGAGTGTCGTGTTTAAATTTGGAATTATTCCGGGTTCGTGGGCATTTTATGCATTAATTGACTTTCTAGGCATTTAATGTGCATAATTCAAATTTAAACTACAAGCACATGCTCCAATGCACCAAAGTTTGCTGAAAAATCACATGTGTGTCTTTGGGTGAATTTATAGGTCCCATGCAAGAAATGGGAATAATATTCAAACATCTAGCGGTCGTGGCTCGGCCGGAATGATTGAGAAACTTGGTTTTTTAATTCTTATAAATCAAAAACGCGGCTGAAAATTATGAAACTCGGCATGGTGTCATGACATGGCACCAACATGCTGCAATAATTTTTTGGCTGAATTGGGACAAGCTTTGGTCTAAGCTTCTTGCAAACCGGAGCTTCTCTCAAGAAGGCTCCTGGTTCCGAGAGGGAACGTGTCACCTTCGTGTGCGAAACGACATATGTACACTGCCTTCTCCCGCCTTAATTTTTTTACACAGGCAGATTTGACCAAATAGAAGTATCATGCTAAAATTTGGAATTATTCCGTGTTCGTTTGGCCTTTTTATACATTAATTTATTTTCCGCACATTTAATGTGTATAATTCAAATTTGAACTACAAGCACGTGCTCCAGTGTGCCAAAGTTGTTTGAAAAATCACAAGTGTGTCCTTGGGTGAATTTCTAGGTCCCATGCAAGAGATGGGAGTGAAATTCAAACATATGGGCATCGTGGCTCGGCCGGAAGGATTGAGAAACTTGTTTTTTATTCCCGTAATTCCAAAACACGCCTGAAAATCATGAAACTTGGCATGGTCTCATGACATGGCACCAACATGGTGTGGTAATTTTTTGGCCGAATTGGGACAAGCTTTGGTGTAGGCTTCTTGCAAACCGGAGCTTCCCTCAAGAAGGCTCATGGTTCCGAGAGGGAACGTGTCACCTCCGTGTGCGAAATGACACACGTACACTGCCTTCTCCCGCCTTAATTTTTTTACGCAGCCATATTAGACCAAATAGAAGTACCGTGCTAAATTTTAGAATTATTCCGTGTTCGTTTGGCCTTTTTTATACATTAATTGAGTTTCTAGGCATTTAATGTGCATAATTCAAATTTGAACTACAAGCACAGGCTCCAGTGCACCAAAGTTGTTTGAAAAATGACATGTGTGTCCTTGGGTGAATTTCTAGGTCCCATGCAAGAGATGGGAGTGAAATTCAAACATCTGGGCATCGTGGCTCGGCCAGAAAAATTGAGAAACTTGGTTTTTTAATTCCTGTAATTGCAAAACACGCCTGAAAATCATGAAACTTGGCATGGTCTCATGACATGGCACCAACATGCTGTAGTTTTTTTGGCCGAATTGGGACAAGGTTTGGTGTAAGCTTCTTGCAAGCCGGAGCTTCCCTCAAGAAGGCTCGTGGTTCCGAGAGGGAAGGTGTCACCTCCGTGTGTGAAACGACATATGTACACCGCCTTCTCTCGCCTTAATTTTTTCGCACAACCAGATTAGACCAAATAGAAGCACCGTGCTAAATTCTGGAATTATTTCGGGTTCGTTTGGCCTTTTTATACATTAATTGAGTTTTTGGGCATTTAATGTGCATAATTCAAATTTGAACTACAAGCACAAGCTCCAGTGCACCAAAGTTGTTTGAAAAATCACATGTGTGTCCTTGGTCGAATTTCTAGGTCACATGCAAGAGATTGGAGTGAAACTCAAACATCTGGGCGTCGTGGCTTGGTCGAAAAGATTGAGAAACTTGGTTTTATTAATTCCTGTAATTCCAAAACACACCTGAAAATCATGAAACTTGGCATGGTTTCATGACATGGCACGAACATGCTGCGGTAATTTTTTTGGCCAAATTGGGACAAGCTTTGTTGTAAGCTTCTTGCAAACCGGAGCTTCCCTCAAGAAGGCTCGTGGTTCCGAGAGGGAACGTGTCACCTCCGTGTGCGAAACGACATACGTACATTGCCTTCTCCCGCCTTAATTTTTTTACACACCCAGATTAGACCAAATAGAAGTACCGTGCTAAATTTTGGAATTATTCCGGGTTTGTTTGGCCTTTTTTATACATTAATTG
This sequence comes from Triticum urartu, assembly GCF_003073215.2. Classification (NCBI taxonomy): domain Eukaryota; kingdom Viridiplantae; phylum Streptophyta; class Magnoliopsida; order Poales; family Poaceae; genus Triticum; species Triticum urartu. The sequence continues at coordinate 475,202,513 of NC_053023.1, forward strand.
AGTTTATGGGCATTTAATGTGCATAATTCAAATTTGAACTACAAGCACAGGCTCCAGTGCATCAAAGTTGTTTGAAAAATCACATGTGTGTCCATGGGTGAATTTCTAGGTCCCATGCAAGAGATTGGAGTGAAATTCAAACATCTGGGCGTCGTGGCTCGGCCGGAAAGATTGACAAACTTGGTTTTTTAATTCCTGTAATTCCAAAACACGTCTGAAAATCATGAAACTTGGCATGGTGTCATGACATGGCACGAACATGCTGCGGTATTTTTTTGGCCGAATTGGGACAAGCTTTGGTGTAAGCCTCTTGCGAACCGGAGCTTCCCTCAATAATGCTCGTGGTTCCGAGAGGGAACGTGTCATCTCCTTGTGTGAAACGACATATGTACACTGCCTTCTCCCGCCTTAATTTTTTTACACAGCCAGATTAGACCAAATAGAAGTACCGTGCTAAATTTTGGAATTATTCTGGATTCATTTGGCCTTTTTATACATTAATTGAGTTTCTGGGCATTTAATGTGCATAATTCAAATTTGAACTACAAGCACATGCTCCAGTGTACCAAAGTTGTTTGAAAAATGACATGTGTGTCCTTGGGTGAATTTCTAGGTCCCATGCAATAGAAGGGAGTGAAATTCGAACATCTGAGCATCGTGGCTCGGCCAGAAAGATTGAGAAACATGGTTTTTTAATTCCTGTAATTCCAAAACACAAAATCATGAAACTTGGCATGGTCTCATTACATGGCACCAACATGCTGGGGTAATTTTTCTATCCGATTTGCGAAGGCCCACACATTAACAATCAACAAAGTCATTTTGGAACAAGTGTTGTCATGTTACAAATCGGAAACACAAGTATTATTGAAACCGTGGGCGTTCGACTTACCAATTACGTGCGGCCATGCGTCCCTTTTTTATTGGCTAGGAGGTGTCGTGCGGGGTAGCTATTTGAGTACAGGAGGCGCTCGATCAGACCCCTGCGCGTGCTCATCGGGAGGAGAGCCATTTGACTGCTACCTGCCGCGCACCTCCCTCCCAGCATCTCCATTAATGGCGCCCGAGCACCTGTTCTACGGCGTGGCTATATGTCTCACTGGACTGAGATTTAAGAGAGAAAAATTAAAATCTAAAAAGAAAGTTTTGCACGGATCTTGATGTAAGATTCGACGGACCTATATAGCATCGACTGTGACTTATAGCTAGCATGATGAATATAAGGACGATGACAGTGGATAATAATTGTCTTACATATTTAGAAACATAATTAAAAAAAGCCACATGCGGCAACACCCGAAATACACAAGGGCAAAAGAAGAAGGAAGACAACAATCTGGCTCGCTAATCTCTACTTTCTTGATGCGTTGCTGCAGGCCGCGGGAACTAGTCTCTGCTGCGAGCGGCGACGAGCCCTTTCTTGTCCTCAAGATGCTGCTTGAGAGAATCCATGGATTCCTCCACCAGCCTTCTGAGCTTGATGCGCAGCATGGCATTCTCGTCCATAAGTTTCTCGACAATGATGCCGGTCCTCTTCAACAAGGCAGTGGTCTGCTCCTGCTGCTCCGCACTTCTGACGATCTTCGCCCTCAGCAGGTCGCGCTCAGCCCGGAGCTTCGCATTGCTCTCATTTAGTTGCCGGATGACATCGGCAGACTGTTCAAAAGAGGCTTTCAGGTCATCCTGCAACCTCTCCCACCTGGAGATCTGATCCATCTGCCTAAGGACAAGGGCACGCATGCGCCTGTAAGAGTCCTCGCCTGCCCGCGAGGCATTTTCCCAGGCTGCCGCGACACGGGAGGACATCTCTGCTGCATTCGCGGTGTGGCGGGACATCTCTTCTGCTTCTGCGGCGCGGCCGGACCAGTCTGCTGCATCGACGGTGCGGCGGGTCCTCCATGCTGCTTCGGCGGCATGGCGGGACCTCTCTGCTGCTACGGCCGTGCGGCAGGACATGTTGGCTGCTTTCACGGTGAGACGGGACATCTCTTGTGCTCCCGCTTCCAGGCTCGCCTCTCCCTGGTGGCAATCTCTCGACCCAGAACTCTGGCCATGGCGGACGCAAGGCAATGATGATGAATGACTTGTTTGTTTTTGACTTTTCATGGATGTGGAGTTGAGGAGGAATGTGCTGTCATCTTGGAGTAGTAGTATTTATAACCGAGTAGTAATACACTCCTAAGTGGGAAACCGTTTAGGTTTTGATCAGTGTGAACAGGTTTGCAATTTGGAATGTGACGGGACGCGGCCTCCCTGTTCTTCTAAAAAAATTGTGACGGGATGCATGCTCAAAATGTAATGACGGTTATAAGTGCGGCACTATTCCCGGAAGGCGTAACGTGGGCACATACGCCTTCTCGGCCGCATACGTGGCGTTTGCACCATAGGGTGCACCGCAATAGGCAATGTCAGCACCATCGTGCATGGTTCTTCTAATTAGAATGTGTGTGCCCGTCTAGTGCACACACGTTGATCTATCTAACTGTTTCAGTTTGTTGTGGCTAATCGCAAATAGTTCATCCATGTGAAGTGTGCCATCAATCGCGGACACTTTGATCTGGCTGACCCGTTTCTGTTCTGTTGCCTAATCGCAAACGATTAATCCTTCTGAAGCGTATGCCCTCAATCACACACACCTTGATCTGGATGACCGTTTATTTTGTGTTGCCTAATCACAAACAGTTCATCCGAGTGAACCGTATGTTGTGTATCGCACACGCCTTCATCTCGCTGCCCGTTTCTTTTGTTCCTCCTCATCACAAATAGTTAATTGAACTGAACCTTATGCCCTTCATCACACACGCAACTAAAAAATGAACCGTGTTTGATTCATCCGTCATCGCAAACGTTTTGTACATTTCTGACGGTTTTCATACAACACCGTTTGCGATTATTGCATCGCACACAGTTTCTCGAAGGGCCTCTAATCGTAGTGTCGCGTTAGCAGCATCCTACAGTAGTGTTAGAGCATTGTCCCATGAGAGGAATTAAAAAAGAGAGAGAAGGCCAAATAAAAAAGAGAAGGCCAAAAAAATGAGAGAAAAATAGAGAAGGGGCAATGTTACTATCCTTTTACCACACTTGTGCTTCAAAGTAGCACCATGATGAGAGCCTCCTATGTTGTCACTTTCATATACTAGTGGGAAATTTTCATTATAGAACTTGGCTTGTATATTCCAATGATGGGCGTCCTCAAATTTCCCTAGGTCTTCATGAGCAAGCAAGTTGGATGCACACCCACTTAGTTTCTTTTTGAGCTTTCATAAACTTATAACTCTAGTGCATCGGTTGCATGGCAATCCCTACTCGCTCACATTGATATCTATTGATGGGCATCTCCATAGACCGTTGATACGCCTAGTTGATGTGAGACTAACTCCTTCTTTTTGTCTTCTCTACAACCACCTTCTATTCCACCTATAGTGCTATGTCCATGGCTCACGCTCCTGTATTGCGTGAAAGTTGAAAAAGTTTGAGAACATCAAAAGTATGAAACAATTGCTTGGCTTGTCATTGGGGTTGTGCATGATTTGAATATTTTGTGTGATGAAGATGGAGCATAGCCAGACCAGATGATTTTGTAGGGACAACTTGCTTTGGCAATGTTATTTTGATAAGACATGATTGCTTTATTAGTATGCTTGAAGTAGTATTGTTTTTATGTCAATATTAAACTTTTGTTTTGAATCTTATGGATCTGAATATTCATGCCACAATAAATAAAATTACATGGATGAATATGTTAGTTAGCATTCCACATCAAAAATTCTATTTTTATCAATTACCTACTCGAGGATGAGCATGAATTAAGCTTGGGGATGCTTGATACGTCTCCAACGTATCTATAATTTTTTATTGTTCCATGCTATTATATTATCCATCTTGGATGTTCTATATGCATTTATATGCTATTTTATATGATTTTCGGGACTAAACTATTAACCTAGAGCCAGTGCCAGTTTATGTTTTTCCTTGTTTTTGAGTTGCTTGAGAAGGAATATCAAACAGAGTCCAAATGAGCTAAAAATTTACATTGATTTTTTATGGACCAGAAGAAGCCCCCGAAGCAAAATAGTTGGGCCAGAAGAGCCACGAGGCCTCCACAAGGGTGGAGGGCGCCCTACCCCTTGGGCGCGCCCTCCGTCCTTGTGGGCTCCTCGTGGACCCCCCCTTATGTGAAACCGACGCCAAAAATTCCTATAAATACAGAACCCCCTCAAAAGAACCCTAGATTAGGAGTTCCGCCGCCGCAAGCCTCTGTAGCCACCAAAAACCAATCGGGACCCTGTTCCAGCACCCTGATGGAGGGGGTAATCATCACCGGTGGCCATCTTCATCATCCCGGCAGTCTCCATGACGAGGAGGGAGGAGTTCACCCTCGGGGCTGAGGGTATGTACCATTAGCTCTATGTTTGATATCTCTCTCTCTTGTGTTCTTGATTTGGCACGATCTTGATGTACCGCGAGCTTTGCTATTATAGTTGGATCTTATGATGTTTCTCCCCCTCTACCTTCTTATTATGGATTGAGTTTTCCCTTTGAAGTTATCTTTTCGGATTGAGTCTTTAAGGATTTGAGAACACTTGACCGGAACCACAATTAGCTACCCCTCAACCTACTACACCTACTAAAAATATTTAATATGAAATTCCTTTAGGTATGATAGAACAACTGCTAGCTAATCCTTATGCAAGAGACGGAACCGAACATCCTGATATGCACTTGATATATGTAGAACAAATTTGTGGATTGTTCAAGCTTGCAGGTTTACCTGGAGATGAAGTTATGAAGAAGGTTTTCCCTTTATCTTTGAAGGGAAAAGCATTGGCATGGTATAGGCTATGTGATGATATTGGATCCTGGAATTGGAATCGATTGAAATTGGAGTTCCATCAAAAAATTATCCTATGCATCTAGTTCATCGTGATCAGAATTATATATATATAATTTTTGGCCTCGTGAAGGAGAAAGTATAGATCTAGCTTGGGGGAGGCTGAAGTCAATGTTTCACTCATGCCCCAATCATGAGCTCTCAAGAGAAATTATTATCCAAAAAATTTATGCTCGGCTTTCTCGTAATTATCAAACCATGCTTGATACTTCTTGTGCTAGTTCTTTTATGAAGAACACTGATATGTCTCCAACGTATCTATAATTTTTGATTGTTCCATGCTATTATATTATCTGTTTTGGATGTTTACAGGCTTTATTATACACTTTTATATTATTTTTTGGACTAACCTACTAACCTAGAGCCCAGTGCCAGTTTCTGTTTTTTCCTTGTTTTAGAGTATCGCAGAAAAGGAAAATCAAACGGAGTCCAATTGACCTGAAACTTCACGGAACTTATTTTTGAACCAGAAGAAGCCCACGGAGTATCGGAGTTGGACTGGGAGAGTCCCGGGATGCCCACGAGGGTGGGGGGCGCGCCCCCTGCCTCGTGGACAGCCCGGAGGTCCACTGACGTACTTCTTCCTCCCATATATACCCATATACCCTAAAAACTTCGGGGAGCAGAATAGATCAGGAGTTCCGCCGCCAGAAGCCTCCGTAGTAACCGAAAACCAATCTAGACCCGTTCTGGCACCCTGCCGGAGGGGGAATCCCTCTCCGGTGTCCATCTTCATCATCCCAGTGCTCTCCATGATGAGGAGGGAGTAGTTCTCCCTCGGGGCTGAGGGTATGTACCAGTAGCTATGTGTTTGATCTCTCTCTCTCTCTCTCGTGTTCTTGAGGTGGTACGATCTTGATGTATCGCGAGCTTTGCTATTATAGTTGGATCTTATGATGTTTATCCCCCTCTACTCTCTTGTAATGGATTGAGTTTTCCCTTTGAAGTTATCTTATCGGATTGAGTCTTTAAGGATTTGAGAACACTTGATGTATGTCTTGCGTGGGATACCCGTGGTGACAATGGGGTATTCTATTGATCCACTTGATGTATGTTTTGGTGATCAACTTGCGGGTTCCGCCCATGAACCTATGTATAGGGGTTGGCACACGTTTTCGTCTTGACTCTCCGATAGAAACTTTGGGGCACTCTTTGAAGTACTTTGTGTTGGTTGAATAGATGAATCTGAGATTGTGTGATGCATATCATATAATCATACCCACGAATACTTGAGGTGACATTGGAGTATCTAGGTGACATTAGGGTTTTGGTTGATTCGTGTCTTAAGGTGTTATTCTAGTACGAACTCTAGGGCTGTTTGTGACACTTATAGGAATAGCCCAACGGATTGATTAGAAAGAATAACTTTGAGGTGGTTTCGTACCCTACCATAATCTCTTCGTTCGTTCTCCGCTATTAGTGACTTTGGAGAGACTCTTTGTTGCATGTTGAGGGATAGTTATGTGGTCCAATTATGTTATTATTGTTGAAAGGACTTGCACTAGTGAAAGTATGAACCCTAGGCCTTGTTTCATAGCATTGCAATACCATTTGTGCTCACTTTTATCATTAGTTACCTTGCTGTTTTTATATTTTCAGATTACAAAAACCTTTATCTACCATCCATATACCACTTGTATCACCATCTCTTCATCGAACTAGTGCACCTATACAATTTACCATTGTATTGGGTGTGTTGGGGACACAAGAGACTCTTTTTTATTTGGTTGCAGGGTTGCTTGAGAGAGACCATCTTCATCCTACGCCTCCTATGGATTGATAAATCTTAGGTCATCCACTTGAGGGAAATTTGCTATGGTCCTACAAACCTTTGCACTTGGAGGCCCAACAACGTCTACAAGAAGAAGGTTGTGTAGTAGACATCAAGCTCTTTTCTAGCGCCGTTGCCGGGGAGGTGAGTGCTTGAAAGTATATCTTTAGATCTTGCAATCAAATCTTTTTGTTTCTTGTTTTAGCACTAGTTTAGTTTATAAAAGAAAACTACAAAAAAATATGGAATTGAGTTAGCCTCATATGCTTCATCTTTTTAATATCTTTCGTGAGTATGATGGAAAGGAAAATTGTGCCAAAGTGTTGGAAGAAGAATGCATTAAAATGTTTGGCACTAAATATTTCAATGATGAGCATGATTGCAATGTTGTTAGTATGAATTCCTTGAATATCCATGATGCTAATGATATGCAAAGCCACAAGCTTGGGGAAGCTATGTTTGATGAATATGATATTTTTTGTCCCCCAAGTTTTGATGAGCAAATTTATTATGATGAAAGCATGCCTCCTATTTATGATGATTATATTGATGAACATGGATTTGGAGAGGTCATGACTTTATTTTGTGATGAATCCACTATTCCGGAAGAGGTTCCAATTGATTATGAGAACAAAGTTGCTATCTATGATGATTATTGTGATGACTTGTATGCTATAAAGAATAATGATATCCATGAAACTTGTCATCATTATTTTAGTTTTCAATTGGATTATGCCTCACATGATAATTATTTTGTTGAGTTTGCTCCCACTATTATTCATGAGAAGAAGTTTTCTTGTGTGGAGAGTAATAAACTTTCTATGCTTGTAGATCATGAAAAGAATGATCTATGTGATGGTTATATTGTTGAATTAATTCACGATGCTACTGAAAATTATTATGAGGGAGGCATATATACTTGTAGGAATTGCAATAATATCAAGTTTCCTCCCTATGTGTTTAAAGTTTCAAAGTTATGCTTGTTTTGATTTCCTATGCTAGTTGATTATTGTTCCCACAAATTGTTTGCTCACAAAATCCCTATGCATAGGAAGTGGGTTATACTTAATGTGCTAGTCATATTCTTCATGATGCTCTCTTTATGTTTCAATTCTTATCTTTTATGTGAGCATCGTTGAAATCACCATGCCTAGCTAGGGGCGTTAAACGATAGCGCTTGTTGGGAGGCAACCCAACTTTATTTTTGTTCCTTGTTTTTGCTCCTGTTTAGTAATAAATAATTTATATAGCCTCTGTTATGATTGAGTTTTTATGTTTTAATTAGTGTTTGTGCCAAGTAGAACCGTTGGGAAGACTTGGGGAAAGTCTTGTTGATCTTGCTGTAAAAAACAGAAACTTTAGTGCTCACGAGAATTGCAGCCATTTTTTATTGGAGAGTGATATTTAATTAATTATTTTTGAAGATGATTACTAGATAAATTACTCACGTCCAGCAATTTATTTTAGAATTTTTGGGGTTCCAGAAGTTTGCGTTAGTTACAGATTACAACAGACTGTTCTGTTTTTGACAGATTCTGTTTTTCGTGTGTTGTTTGCTTAATTTAATGAATCTATGGCTAGTAAAAGAGTTTTTAAACCATATAGAAGTTGGAATACAGTATGTTTAACACCAATATAAATAAATAATGAGTTCATTACAGTACCTTGAAGTGGTGTTTTGTTTTCTTTCGCTAAATGGAGCTTACGAGTTTTCTGTTAAGTTTTGTGTTGTGAAGTTTTCAAGTTTTGGGTAAAGATTCGATGGACTATGGAATTAGGAGTGGCAAGAGCCTAAGCTTGGGGATGACCAAGGCACCCCAAGGTAATATTCAAGGACAACCAAAATCCTAAGCTTGGGGATGCCCCGGAAGGCATCCCCTCTTTCGTCTTCATTCATCGGTAATTTTACTTGGAGCTATATTTTTATTCGCCACATGATATGTGTTTTGCTTGGAGCATCATTTTATTTACTTTTGTTTTGCTTGCTGTTTGAATAAAATACCAAGATATGAAATTCTTAAATGTTAGAGAGTCTTCATATAGTTGCATGATTATTTGACTACTCATTGATCTTCACTTATATCTTTCAGAGTAGTTTGTCGTTTGCTCTAGTGCTTCACTTATATCTTTTTAGAGCACGGTGGTGGTTTTATTTTGTAGAAATAGATGAACTCTCATGCTTCACTTATATTATTTTGAGTCTTTAGAACAGCATGGTAATTTGCTTTGGTTATGAAATTAGTCCTAATATGATGGGCATCCGAGAGGGATATAATAAAAACTTTCATATAAAGTGCATTGAATACTAAGAGAAGTTTGATACTTGATGATTGTTTTGAGATATGGAGATGGTGATATTAGAGTCATGCTTGTTGAGTAGTTGTGAATTTGAGAAATACTTGTGTTGAAGTTTGTGATTCTCGTAGCATGCACATATGGTGAACCGTTATGTGATGAAGTCGGAGCATGATTTATTTATTGATTGTCTTCCTTATGAGTGGCGGTCGGGGACGAGCGATGGTCTTTTCCTACCAATCTATCCCCCTAGGATCATGCGTGTAGTACTTTGTTTTGATAACTAATAGATTTTTGCAATAAGTATGTGAGTTCTTTATGACTAATGTTGAATCCATGGATTATACGCACTCTCACCCTTCCACCATTGCTAGCCTCTCTAGTACCGCGCAACTTTCGCCGGTACCATAAACCCACCATATATCTTCCTCAAAACAACCACCATACCTACCTATTATGGCATTTCCATATCCATTCTGAGATATATTTCCATGCAACTTTCCACCGCTTCGTTATTATGACATGCTTCATCATTGTCATATTGCTTTGCATGATCATGTAGTTGACATCGTATTTGTGGCAAAGCCACTGTTCATAATTCTTCCATACATGTCACTCTTGAGTCATTGCACATCCCCGTACACCACCAGAGGCATTCATATAGAGCCATATTTTGTTCTAAGTATCGAGTTGTAATTCTTGAGTTGTAAGTAAATAAAAGTGTGATGATCATCATTATTAGAGCATTGTCCCAGTGAGGAAAGGATGATGGAGACTATGATTCCCCCATAAGTCGGGATGAGACTCCGGACGAAAAAAGAGAAAAAAAGAGGCCATAAAAAAGAGAAAAGGCCCAAATAAAAAAAATAATATAAAAAATGAGAGAAAAAGAGAGAAGGGGCAATGCTACTATCCTTTTACCACACTTGTGCTTCAAAGTAGCACCATGATCTTCATGATAGAGAGTCTCCTATGTTGTCACTTTCATATACTAGTGGGAAATTTTCATTATAGAACTTGGCTTGTATATTCCAATGATGGGCTTCCTCCAAATGCCCTAGGTCTTCATGAGCAAGCGAGTTGGATGCACACCCACTAGTTTCTTTTGTTGAGCTTTCATACATTTATAGCTCTAGTGCATCCATTGCATGGCAATCCCTACTCACTGACATTGATATCTATTGATGGGCATCTCCATAGCCCGTTGATATGCCTAGTTGATGTGAGACTATCTTCTCCTTTTTGTCTTCTCCACAACCACCATTCTATTCCACCTATAGTGCTATGTCGATGGCTCACGCTCATATATTGCATGAAGATTGAAAAAGTTTGAGAACATCAAAAGTATGAAACAATTGCTTGGCTTGTCATCGGGGTTGTGCATGATTTAAATACGTTGTGTGGTGAAGATGGAGCATAGCCAGACTATATGATTTTGTAGGGATAGCTTTCTTTGGCCATGTTATTTTGATAAGACATGATTACTTTGTTAGTATGCTTGAAGTATTATTATTTTATGTCAATATTAATCTTTTGTCTTGAATCTTATGTCTGAATATTCTTGCCACAATAAAGAGAACTACATGGATAAATATGTTAGGTAGCATTCCACATCAAAAATTCTGTTTTTATCATTTACCTACTCAAGGACGAGCAGGAATTAAGCTTGGGGATGCTAATACGTCTCCAACGTATCTATAATTTTTGATTGTTCCATGCTATTATATTACCTGTTTTGGATGTTTACAGGCTTTATTATACACTTTTATATTATTTTTGGGACTAACCTATTAACCTAGAGCCCAGTGCCAGTTTCTGTTTTCCCCTTGTTTTACAGTATCGCAGAAAAGGAAAATCAAACTGAGTCCAATTGACTTGAAACTCCACGGAACTTATTTCTGGACCAGAAGAAGCCCACGGAGTACCGGAGTTGGACCAGGAGAGCCCCAGTCTGCCCACGAGGGTGGGGGGTGCGCCCCCTGCCTCGTGGACAGCCCGGAGGTCCACCGACGTACTTCTTCCTCCCATATATAACCATATACCCTAAAAACTTCGGGGAGCAGAATAGATCGGGAGTTCCGCTGCCAGAAGCCTCCATAGCCATCGAAAACCAATCTAGACCCCTTCCGAAACCCTCCCGGAGGGGGAATCTCTCTCCGGTGGCCATCTTCATCATCCCGGTGCTCTCGATGACGAGGAAGGAGTAGTTCTCCCTCGGGGCTGAGGGTATGTACCAGTAGCTATGTGTTTGATCTCTCTCTCTCTCTCGTGTTCTTGAGGTTGCGCGATCTTGATGTATCGCGAGCTTTGCTATTGTAGTTGGATCTTATGATGTTTCTCCCCCTCTACTCTCTTGTAATGGATTGAGTTTTCCCTTTGAAGTTATCTTATCGGATTGAGTCTTTAAGGATTTGAGAACACTTGATGTATGTCTTGCGTGGGATACCCGTGGTGACAATGGGGTATTCTATTAATCCACTTGATGTATGTTTTGGTGATCAACTTGCGGGTTCCGCCCATGAACCTATGCATAGGGGTTGGCACACATTTTCGTCTTGACTCTCCGGTAGAAACTTTGGGGCACTCTTTGAAGTACTTTGTGTTGGTTGAATAGATGAATCTGAGATTGTGTGATGCATATCGTATAATCATACCCATGGATACTTGAGGTGACATTAGGGTTTTGGTTGATTTGTGTCTTAAGGTGTTATTCTAGTACGAACTCTAGGGCTGTTTGTGACACTTATAAGAATAGCCTAACGGATTGATTGGAAAGAATAACTTTGAGGTGGTTTCGTACCCTACCATAATCTCTTCGTTTGTTCTCCGCTATTAGTGACTTTGGAGTGACTCTTTGTTGCATGTTGAGGGATAGTTATGTGATCTAATTATGTTATTATTGTTGAGAGAACTTGTACTAGTGAAAGTACGAACCCTAGGCCTTGTTTCAATGCATTGCAATACCGTTTACGCTCACTTTTATCATTTGTTACCTTGCTGTTTTTATATTTTCAGATTACAAAAACCTTTATCTACCATCCATATACCACTTGTATCACCATCTCTTTGCCGATCTAGTGCACCTATACAATTTACCATTGTATTGGGTGTGTTGGGGACACAAGAGACTCTTTGTTATTTGGTTGCAGGGTTGCTTGAGAGAGACCATCTTCATCCTACGCCTCCTACAGATTGATAAACCTTAGGTCATCCACTTGAGGGAAATTTGCTACTGTCCTACAGACCTCTGCACTTGGAGGCCCAACAACGTCTACAAGAAGAAGGTTGTGTAGTAGATATCAAAGACTATTGAATTCTAGTTGGATCTTTTGGAAATAATTAAACGCAACTCTGAAGATTGGGATCTCGATGAAGGTAAAGAGTCAAGTATTAAACTTAAGTATGATTGTGTTTAATCTTTTATGAATACCGATGCTTTCCAAAAGTTTAGCACTAAATATGGACTTGACTCTGAGATAGTAGCCTCCTTTTGTGAATCATTTGCTACTCATGTTGATCTCCCTAAAGAGAAGTGGTTTAAATATCACCCACCTATTAAAGAAGAAATTAAAGAACCGGTACCAGTTAAAGAAGAAACTATAATTTATAATGTAGATCCAGTTGTTCCTACTGCTTATATTGAGAAACCACCTTTCCGTGTTAGGATAAAGGAACATGCTAAAGTTTCAACTGTGATCAACAAAACCTATATTAGAACACCTAAACGTGATGAACAAATTAAAATAGAACCTAGTATTGCTATGGTTAAGGATCTCTTGGAAGAAAATGTAGATGGGCATGTTATTTACTTCTATGAAGAAGCTGCTAGAATTGCCAAACCTGATAAGAAGGATAAACATAGACCTGTTGTTGGCATGCCCGTTGTCTCAGTTAAAATAGGAGATCACTGTTATCATGGTTTATGTGACATAGGTGCTAGCGTGAGTGCTATTCCTTATTCCTTATATCAAGAAATTATGAATGACATAGCACCCGCAGAGATAGAATGTAGCGACCCGATCCCAATGGATCGAAGTCTCTGTGCTTAAGTGTCATCACTGGATCGGTAATGGTGACACACATAGTACTCGAGGATTTATAATAGAGTTAAATCACACACTTGTTACATCCAGGATCTCATAAAGTGTATTTATTATAAATATGGCTGAAGGACAACTAAATAAATAAATACTGAAGCTTCGAAGATAAATGAGTCCATCCAACTCCACGGCAAAACTGAGTGCACGACAATACCGATCGCACCTTAATCCTCGTCTGAAAATTCTGCAACATGAGATGTTGCAGCCATGTAGGTCAGCACATGGAATATGCTGGCAAGATCACACTATAGAGCAATGTTGAATAATAACTATCACTACATGCATATTTGGCCGGTGGAGGCTCTAAGTTTAATGTTTGCATAAAGCCGATTTTCCCTACAACAAAGGAATAACTTTTATTTGCTACGAAGTTGAATTACCCATATTGAGAAGGTTTCTCCAACTCAATCCCAAATTACCAAGTATAAAATACTAACCCAACAATTTCATTAGACAGAATGATGAGATCAACAAATAATCCAAATAACAGATACTCAAGATGTCCATAACCGGGGACACGGCTAACCATGATTAGTTTGTACACTCTGCAGAGGTTGCGCACTTTTCCCCACAAGACTCGACCACCTCCATGATCGGAAGATCAAGACACAGTCTTTCTGAAGTAGTAACTCTTTACTCTGGGTAGACCGATACACCTACTTTCCCCTACATCTGCTAGTCTACCACTGAAAGAGGTCACACAACTTACTCAACTATGCCAGAGCCCATAATGGCTTGTGGCTGCACACGCAAGTTTCTAGGCATGAATAATTATATGATCCCTTTGAGCCTGGGTGGGATTCCATAGGATGATCACACGGGTACTCCGGGATCTCCTAGGACAACACTAGATTCTCTAGGTGCCCACAACCATTCCACCCAAATGTATATCAAAGTTGCCACCTTAAGTTATCCTTAATTATTAACTCTCACAAGTTGCATGATTCTCACATACCAATCCCCGTCTACGAGCGTGGCTAAGCATTATGAGCGTAATGTATATTCCAGGGTGATCAAAGGTAATAGGTTCCTACCTCATGAACTACATAGCATAACCACATGTTCCCAATCCTACTCATGCAATATTTGAGGGTGTAACTAATGCATAATAAAACTGGGTATGAAACAGTATGATCAAAGTGTAACTTGCCTTGCTGACGATCGGTAAACCCTAGAGATTCGTAGTAGCAAGCTTCGCACTCCAGAAAATCTATCATAGACAAACAATAGCATACATAAGCACTGAAGCATGAAGATGCAAAGAAAACCGAAGAAAAGGATTCGGAAAGCTCAAAAAGAATAAGCAATAACTCTTTCAAACAATAAACAATTTCTAACAGTACTTAAGTTATGTGGATTAGATCTTACAAAAAGTTTAGGTCAAGAGCTTTGATTTGCAAAATGAATCAACCAAATCAGAATATGAAACTCAAGTAATGATCAAAATAAGTTCAAATTCAAATCTATTTGAAATCAATTTTTAAACATTCAAAAACAAAGTTGAGTTGGTTATCTGGACAGAGGGAATCATAACAAAGAATTTTATGTTGGTTTCGTTGGATTTGGACAAACGAGTAAAAAATTGTGAGGATTTAAAGAACATGGGCTAATCTGCGAAGAGAATATTCACGGATGGGTCCCTGGCCAAAAATAAAACAGAAAAAGAAAAATCTATCGAACGAACGTTCGCTACCAAAGCTAATCTAATGAATCTGTTCACTACAGAACCATAACGAACAAACGTTCGCTAAATAACTAAACTAAAATAATAAACTGGGTCTTAAAGGAAAAACTAAAAACTAAAAAAAAGCAGATCGGACCAGGGTCGGTTTTTTACCGGACCAGGAAAACCGGTGGGTCGGGTCGAGCGGATCGGGGATCGGTCGTCGGCGAGTCCGGCGGTGGCTCGGGGCTCCGGCGGCGGCGACGGCCGATCAGGCGGAGGTGAGGTGAGGCGGCGGTGCGCGGCAGCGTCGGCGGCGCGGCTCAGTGCGTCGACGGCGGGTCAGCGCTGCGAGGGGAGGTGGGGCGGCTGCGGGCTGAGGAGGATGAGAGAGAGGGCCGGGGCGGTGCATTAAATAGGTGGGGGGGGGGGGGGGGGGTGCTCCGACTTGGGAAAGGGGCGGCCGGCGCCATGGGCGCGGCGGACTCCGGCGAATCCAGGTCGCGCACGGGAGGAGGAAGGCGGCGCGGCTACTTGGCCGACTTGGCTTCGGCCCAGTTTGGTCTGAAAGTTTTTTTAAACATTTTTCCAGAGATACGGAAAAAACGAAAAACATAATAAATATATTTTTAAAAAAAATCAGAAAAATTCACATAGCCCCTCCTAAGTAAATGGGCTTAGTGAACATTTTTACGGACCTAAATGCCTAAAATAAAAATAAACTTTTTAGCACTAATAAAAATAAATAAACTTGCAAATAAAATCAAATAAAATATATTTTTATTCAAAAATTAATTTTCCAATATTTCTTTGCTGTCTTTCGATCTCAAACAAACCGACTTCTCCGGAAGAGAGATATTCAGAAAACTCGGTTTTTGAAGAAGTCCTTTTATCTTCTCTCTTTATTTTATTTATTTGAAATAATTAGAAAATAATTTTGAATAAATCAATTTGATCCAATTTTCCAAGTTTTAAAAATAAAAAAATGGATTTTTGGGAAACCTCCAACTCTCTCTATTGGTCCTTGAGTTGCTTATGGTTTCTAGGATCAAAATTCAAATAAAACAAATGGCAAAAATGCATAATCATGGATGCGTATGAATGATCTAAATAAAAACATCCAAATTGAAAATTGGGATGTTACATAGAAGACATAGATGTTACTATCAAACTTGCTAATAGAGAAACTATATCACCAATTGAGATTGTTAGAGATGTTGAAGTCTTATGTGGGAAAATAAAATACCCTACTGATTTTCTTGTTCTTGGTTCCCCACAAGATGACTTCTATCCCATTATCTTTGTTAGGCCTTTCATGAACACCGTTAATGCTATAATAGACTGTGAGAAACAAACTATCGGTGTTAGTTTTGGTGATGAGTCTCATGAGTTTAATTTTTCCAAGTTTAGTAGAAAAGTTCATGAAAAAGAATTGCCTAGTAAAGATGAATTAATTGATCTTGCTTCGATTGTTGTGCCTCCAATTGATCCACTAGAACAATATTTGCTAGACCATGAAAATGAATTAGATATGCATGAAAGGAATGAAATAGATAAGATTTTCTTTGAACAACGTCCTCTGCTTAAACACAATTTGCCTATTGAAACTCTAGGAAGTCCCCCTCCACCTAAAGGTGATCCTGTGTTTGAATTAAAACAAATGCCAGACACTTTGAAATATGCTTATCTTTATGAAAAGAAGATATATCCTGTTATTATTAGTGCCAACCTTTTAGAACATGAAGAAGAAAGATTATTGAAAGTTCTAAGGAAGCACTAAGCTGCTATTGGATATAATCTTAATGATTTAAAGGGCATCAGTCCCACTCTATGTCAGCATAAAATTAATATGGAACCTGATGCTAAGCCCGTTGTTGATCACCAACGTCCGTTAAATCCGAAGATGAAAGAAGTGGTTAGAACGGAAATATTAAAACTTTTGGAAGCAGGTATAATATATTCCATAGCTGATAGGAGATGGGTAAGTCCTGCTCATTGTGTCCCCAAAATAGGAGGTATTACTGTTGTTCCTAATGATAAGAACGAACTAATTCCACAAAGAATTGTTACAGGTTATAGAATTGTAATTGATTTTAGAAAATTAAACAAAGCAACTAGAAAAGATCATTACCCTCTGCCTTTTATTGATCAAATGCTAGAAAGATTATCTAAGCACACACACTTTTGCTTCCTTGATGGATATACTGGTTTTTCACAAACACTTATTTCTCAACCTGATCAAGAAAAGACCAGTTTTACTTGTTCGTTTGGAACTTATGCTTACAAACGTATGCCTTTTGGTTTATGCAATGCACCTGCTACCTTTCAAAGATGTATGACTGCTATATTCTCTGACTTTTCTGAAAAGATTGTTGAGGTTTTCATGGATGATTTATCTGTTTATGGGAAGTCTTTTGATGATTGTTTAAGCAATCTTCATTGAGTTTTGCAGAGATGTGAACAAACAATTCTTGTCTTGAGTTGGGAGAAGTGCCACTTTATGGTTAATGGAGGCATTGTCTTGGGTCATAAAATTTCTGAAAGAGGTATTGAAGTGGACAAAGCTAAGGTTGATGCAATTGAGAAAATGACATGTCCTAAAGATATCAAAGGTATTCGTAGTTTCCTAGGTCAAGCTGGTTTCTATAGGAGATTTATCAAAGACTTTTCTAAAATTTCTAGGCCTCTTATGAATCTTTTGCAAAAGGACATTCCTTTTGTTTTTGATGATGATTGTTTAGAAGCCTTTGAAACTCTCAAGAAAGCCTTAATTTCTACACCTATTGTTCAACCACTTGATTGGAACTTGCCTTTTGAAATTATGTGTGATGCTTGTGATTATGTTGTTGGTGCTGTTCTAGGACAAAGAGTTGATAAGAAACTAAATGTTATTCATTATGCTAGTAAAACTTGAAACAGTGCTCAACGAAATTATGCTACTACTGAACAAGAATGCTTAGCATTGGTGTTTGCTTGTGATAAATTTAGACCTTACATTGTTGATTCAAAAGTAATTGTTCACACCGATCATGCTGCCATTAAATATCTTATGGAAAAGAAAGTTTCTAAACTTGGACTTATTCGATGGGTTCTCTTGCTACAAGAATTTGATTTACATATCACTGATAGAAAAGGAGCTGAGAACCATGTAGCTGATAACTTGTCTAGGCTTGAAAATGTGCCTGATAAACCACTACCTATTGATGATAGTTTTCCTGATGAGCAGTTAGCTGCAATAAATGTTGCTCACAACACTCCTTGGTATGCTGACTATGTGATGACCCACAAGTATAGGGGATCTATCGTAGTCCTTTTGATAAGTAAGAGTGTCGAACCCAACGAGGAGCAGAAGGAAATGATAATCGATTTTCAGCAAGGTATTCTCTGCAAGTACTGAAATAAGTGGTAACAGATAGTTTTGTGATAAGATAATTTGTAACGAGCAACAAGTAACAAAAGTAAATAAAGTGCAGAAAGGTGGCCCAATCCTTTTCGTAGCAAAGGACAAGCCTGGACAAACTCTTATATAAGGAAAAGCGCTCCCGAGGACACATGGGAATATCGTCAAGCTAGTTTTCATCACGTTCATATGATTCGTGTTCGGTACATTGATAATTTGACATGTGGGTGGACCGGTGCTTGGGTGCTGTTCTTACTTGAACAAGCATCCCACTTATGATTAACCTCTATTGCAAGCATCTGCAACTACAACAAAAGTATTAAGGTAAACCTAACCATAGCATGAAACATATGGATCCAAATAAGCCCCTTACGAAGCAACGCATAAACTAGGGTTTAAGCTTCTGTCACTCTAGCAACCCATCATCTACTTATTACTTCCCAATGCCTTCCTCTAGGCCCAAATAATGGTGAAGTGTTATGTAGTCGACGTTCACATAACACCACTAGAGGCTAGACAACATACATCTCATCAAAATATTGAACGAATACCAAATTCACATGACTACTAATAGCAAGACTTCTCTCTTGTCCTCAGGAACAAATGTAACTACTCACAACGCATATTCATGTTCATAATCAGAGGGGTAATAATATGCATAAAGGATCTGAACATATGATCTTCCACCAATTAAACCAACTAGCATCAACTACAAGGAGTAATTAACACTACTAGCAACCTACTAGCACCAATCCCGGACTAGGAGACAAGAATTGGATACAAGAGATGAACTAGGGTTTTGAGATGAGATGGTGTTGATGAAGATGTTGATGGAGATTGCCCTGTCCCGATGAGAGGAGCATTGGTGATGACGATGGTGATGATTTCCCCCTCTGGGAGGGAAATTTCCCCAGCAGAACAGCTCTGCCAGAGCCTTAGATTGGTTCTGCCAAGGTTCCACCTCGTGGCGGCGGAGTTTCGTCCCGAAAGGTTGCTTCTCATTTTTTTCTCGACGAAAGACTTCATATAGGAGAAGATGGTCATCGGAGAGCCACCAGGGGGCCCACGAGGTAGGGGGGCGCGCCCTAGGGGGGCGCCCCCACCCTCGTGGACAGGGTGTGGGCCCCCTGGTCTTCATCTTTGGCGAGGATTTTTCATTATTTATTATAAGGTATTCCGTGGAGTTTCAGGACTTTTGGAGTTGTGCAGAATAGGTCTCTAATATTTGCTCCTTTTCCAGTCCAGAATTCCAGCTGCCGGCATTCTCCCTCCTTATGTAAACCTTGTAAAATAAGAGAGAATAGCCATAAGTATTGTGACATAATGTGAAATAACAGCCCATAATGCAGTAAATATCGATATAAAAGCATGATGCAAAATGGACGTATCAATTCCCCCAAGCTTAGACCTCACTTGTCCTCAATCGAAAGTCGATAACAATAAATATGTCCACATGTTTAGAGGTAGAGGCGTCGATAAAAATAAAATACGGACATGAAGCATCATGATTATTCTCATAACAGCAACATATATAGATATTATCATATGATTACTTATGTTCAAGTGATGATCTATTCACAATGCAAAAGTATGAATCAGAAACCTTATTGAGAACCAACAAACTATAACCTCAGTCATTGAAGCAATTGCAATTTATCATAACATCAGAAAGAGTCTATGTCAGAGCTAAAAAGCAAGTCCACATACTCAACTATCATCTAGTCCTTCATAATTGCTAACACTTGCGCAATACTTGTGGTTACGGAGTTTTAATCGGACACAGAGAAGGATAAGGGCTTATAGTTTCTCCCCACAACCTTTTACCTCGAGGGTAATGTCAACAATAATAACTCATGCCCCCCTACATCCAATTAGATATATCTATCAGGATCTTTCCAACACACTGTGCTTGCCAAAGGATAAAATGAAAAAGGGAGAGGTGAAGATCACCATGAAACTTGCATAAGGTAGAAGATAATAATAAAAGATAGGCCCTTCGCAGAGGGAAGCAGAGGTTGCCATGCGCTTTTATGGTTGGATGCACAAAATCTTAATGCGAAAGAGCGTCACTTTATATTGCCCTTTGTGATGTGAACCTTTATTATGCAGTCCGTCGCTTTTATTACTTCCACATCACAAGATCGTATAAAGCTTATTTCTACCACACTAATCATACATATTTAGAGAAATTTTTATTGCTTTGCACCGATGACAATGTACTTGAAGGATCTTACTAAATCCATAGGTAGATATGGTGGACTCTCATGGCAAAACTGGTTTAAAGGTATTTGGAAGCACAAATAGTATCTCTACTTGGTGCTGAGAATTTGGCTAGCATGAGGGGGAAAGGCAAGCTCAACATATTGGGTGATCCATGACAACATACTTTATCTCAGATATAAGAAAACATAACCCATTACGTTGTCTTCCTTCACCAACATCAACTCTTTAGCATGTCATATTTTGATGAGTGCTCCCAATCATAAAAGATGTCAATAATAGTATATTTATATGTGAAACCTCTCTTTCCTTATTACTTCCTATTAATTGCAACAATGACCAAAGCTATGTCTGCCAACTCCAAACAACTTTTAATCATCACACTCTTTCTATGTGAAGTCATTACTATCAATAAGATCAAGCTGAACTTTTGTTTCTTCTTATTCTTTTTCTCTTTTCTTTTATTCGCCCAAGATCATAGCAAGAAAATCAAGCCCTTGACTCAACACTAATCTTTATTATATAGCTCATGGACTCAATTACATAGAAGGATAATAAAGCAAAACTCATGACTAGATCATACTAAGAACTTTTATTCTACTAGATCAAGATATTACCAAAAGGATCGAACTAAGAAAAACGGTAAAGATAAAAGTGATGGTGATACGATACCGGGACACCTCCCCCAAGCTTGGCGGTTGCCAAGGGGAGTGCCCATACCCATGTTATTATGTCTCCTTGGTTGGTGAAGATGGAGGTGATGGATAGTCGCACATCGATCGTAAGAGGTCCTCTAGCTTGCGAATAATGCCCTTGAGTGCAAAGATATGCTCCTTCAACAAAATATTTTCACTTATGAGATACTTGTTTTGAATACGAGTTAACTCAATCATCTGGAAAGCTTTGATCCCAGTTGGGGTAAGAAGGTTGTGATCAAGTTGAAGAATGTCTTCTGTTGCCGGAGCTTGGTTCTCCATGGCCTTCTTGATCCCTTCATCCTTGTTGATCTCCATGGGTTCTTCCCTCTTCAGCTCTATCTTCATTAGCCAGGCATCTTTGACACCGTTGTTGGAGGAGGGGGGCGACATGATGCCTGGCCTTGACAACCCTGACAAAGAACAACCCAAAACAAGAACAAAGGATATTTGCGTGATACGGGAGTCAAAACCTTCGGGAGAATATATAGTGATTTTTTACCGACCAAAATACATATCGTGCAAGAAAACGGAGTCCAGAAGGCACAGGAGGTGCTCACGAGGTAGGGGGCGCTCCCAGGGGGGTAGGGCGCGCCTTCCACCCTCGTGGGGCCCTCGTGTCCTTCCCGGACTGCTACTTAATTTTCTATTTTTCCAAATATTCCAGAATGGAGAAATATTGCCTTAAAAATTGTTTTGGAGTCGGTTTACTTACCGTACCACATACCTATTCCTTTTCGGAGTCTGAAACGTTCAGGAAAGTGTCCCTTATGTATTCCTCCGGGGTTACGGTTTCAATAATATTGGTTTCAATATTTATGGGATTACCTGAGATATAGTGTTTAATTCTCTGACCGTTTACCACCTTCGGATTTGTGCCTTCGAAGTTGTTGATTTTTATGGCACCGGAACGATAAACCTCCTCGATAACATAGGGGCCTTCCCATTTAGAGAGAATTTTTCCTGCAAAAAATCTTAAACGAGAGTTGTATAGTAATACATAATCACCTACATTAAACTCACGCTTTTGTATCCTTTTGTCATGCCATCTTTTAACCTTTTCTTTAAACAACTTGGCATTTTCATAAGCTTGGGTTCTCCATTCATCAAGTGAGCTAATATCAAATAACCTCTTCTCACCGGCAATTTTGAAATCATAGTTGAGCTCTTTAATAGCCCAATATGCCTTATGTTCTAGTTCGAGAGGTAAGTGACATGCTTTTCCATATACCATTTTATACGGAGACATACCCATAGGATTTTTATATGCAGTTCTATAGGCCCATAATGCATCATCAAGTTTCTTGGACCTATTCTTTCTAGACCTATTGGCAGTCTTTTGCAAAATTAATTTGAGTTCTCTATTACTCAATTCTACTTGACCACTAGACTGTGGGTGATACGGAGATGCAATTCTATGATTGACGTCATATTTAGCAAGCATTTTACGGAAAGCACCATGAATAAAATGTGAACCACCATCAGTCATTAAATATCTAGGGACTCCAAACCTCGGAAAAATAACTTCTTTTAGCATTTTAATAGAAGTGTTATGATCAGCACTACTAGTTGGAATAGCTTCTACCCACTTAGTAACGTAATCAACAGCAACTAAAATATTTGTATATCCATTAGAGGCAGGAAAAGGTCCCATATAATCAAAACCCCAAACATCAAACGGTTCAATAACAAGTGAATAATTCATAGGCATTTCTTGACGTCTACTAATATTACCAATTCTTTGACATTGATCACAAGATAGGACAAACTTACAGGCATCCTTGAAGAGAGTAGGCCAATAAAAACCGGATTGCAATACCTTATGTCCAGTTCTATCTCCCGCGTGGTGTCCTCCATAAGTTTCGGAGTGGCACTTGCGTAGGATCTGTTCCTGTTCATGCTCAGGTACACAATGTCTAATAACACCATCTACTCCTTCTTTATAAAGATGTGGGTCATCCCAAAAGTAATGTCTCAAATCATAGAAGAACTTTTTCTTTTGTTGGTATGTGAAGCTAGGTGGTATAAATTTAGCAACTATGTAATTAGCATAATCAGCATACCAAGGGGTACTACAAGAAGTACTTATGACATTTAATTGTTCATCAGGAAAGCTATCATCAATAGGTAGTGGGTCATCAAGAACATTTTCTAAACTAGATAAGTTGTCTGCAATGGGGTTCTCAGCTTCTTTTCTATCAACAATATGCAAATCAAATTCTTGTAGCAAGAGAACCCATCTAATAAGTCTAGGTTTAGCATCTTTCTTCTCCATAAGATATTTAATAGCAGCATGATCAGTGTGGATAGTTACTTTAGAATCAACAATATAAGGTCTGAACTTATCACAAGCAAATACAACTGCTAAAAGTTCTTTTTCAGTAGTAGCATAATTTCTTTGAGCATTGTCTAGAGTATTACTAGCATAATGGATAAAATTTAATTTCTTATCAACTCTTTGCCCTAGAACAACACCTACAGCATAATCTCTAGCATCACACATAATTTCAAAGGGTAAATTCCAATCAGGTGGCTGAACAATAGGTGCAGAGACTAATGCTTTCTTAAGTATTTCAAATGCTTCTACACAATCATCATCAAAGACAAATGGTATATCGTTTTGTAATAAATTAGTCAGAGGCCGAGAAAATTTTGAGAAGTCCTTAATGAACCTCCTATAAAATCCGGCGTGACCAAGGAAACTTCTTATACCTTTGATGTCCTTGGGACATGGCATCTTTTCAATAGCATCAACCTTGGCTTTATCAACTTCAATATCTCTTTCAGAAACTTTATGCCCCAAGGCAATACCTTCATTAACCATAAAGTGGCACTTTTCCCAATTCAAAACAAGATTAGTTTCTTCACATCTCTGCAAAACTCGATCAAGATTGCTCAAGCAATCATCAAAAGAAGATCCATAGACGGAAAAGTCATCCATGAAAACCTCACAAATGTTTTCACAAAAGTCAAAGAATATAGCCATCATGCATCTTTGAAAGGTAGCAGGTGCATTACATAAACCAAAAGGCATACGTCTATAAGCAGAAGTACCAAAAGGGCATGTAAAAGTAGTCTTTGATTGATCTTTAGCCGACACAGGTATTTGAGAGAAACCAGAATAACCATCTAGAAAGCAGTAATGTGTATGCTTGCATAATCTTTCTAGCATTTGATCGATAAAAGGTAAGGGGTAATGATCTTTCTTAGTAGCCTTATTTAATTTGCGGAAATCAATTACCATCCTATAACCTGTAATAATTCTTTGTGGAATCAATTCATCTTTATCATTAGGAACAACAGTAATACCTCCCTTCTTAGGGACACAATGAACAGGACTTACCCACTGACTATCAGCAACGGGATAAATTATACCTGCCTCCAGAAGCTTTAGTATTTCTTTTCTTACCACTTCTTTCATTTTAGGATTTAGACGTCGTTGAGGATCACGAACTGGTTTGGCATCTGCTTCCAAATTTATTTTATGTTGACATAGAGTGGGACTAATGCCCTTAAGATCATCAAGAGTATATCCAATAGCAGCAAGGTGCTTCTTCAGAGTTTTCAATAATCTTTCTTCTTCATGCTCTGAAAGGTTAGCACTAATAATAACGTGATATATCTTCTTTTCATCTAGATAAGCATATTTAAGATTATCAGGCAATGGTTTAAGCTCAAACACGGGATCACCCTTAGGTGGAGGGGGATCCCCTAGGATTTCAACAGGCAAATTGTGTTTTAGAATAGGTTCTTGTTTAAAGAATACTTCATCTATTTCCCTTCTTTCACTCATAAACATATCATTCTCATGGTCTAGCAAATATTGTTCTAAAGGATCACTAGGAGGCATGGCAATAGAAGCAAGACCAATAATTTCATCCTTACTAGGCAATTCTTCTTCATGGTGTTGTTTACTAAATTTAGAGAAATTAAACTCATGAGTCATATCATCCAAGCCAATACTAATAACATTCTTTTCGCGGTCTATCTTAGCATTAACAGTGTTCAAGAAGGGTCTACCAAATATAATGGACAAAAGCTATCTTGTGGGGAACTAAGAACAAGAAAATCAGCAGGATATTTAGTTTTCCCGCACAAGACTTCAACATCTCTAACAATTCCCACTGCTGAAATAGTATCTCTATTAGCAAGTTTAATTGTGACATCAATATCTTCTAACTCAGCAGGTGCAATTTCATGCTTGATTTCTTTATACAAGTCATAAGGTATAACACTAGCACTAGCACCCATATCACATAAGCCATGATAACAATGTTCTCCTATTTTAACAGAAATAATAGGCACGCCTACCACAGGTCTATGTTTATCTTTAGCACAAGGTTTAGCAATTCTAGCAGTTTCACTGCAGAACTGAATAACATGCCCATCAATATTATCAGACAAGAGATCTTTAACAATAGCAACATTAGGTTCTTAACTTGCTCAGGAGGTGTATATGTTTTAATATTGCTTTTATGAACCACAGTTGAAGCTTTAATAGGTGCAGCTACTTTTACTTCTTTGGGAGGATGATATTTAAACCACTTGTCCTTAGGGAGATCAACATAAGTAGCAAAAGATTCACAGAAAGAAGCTACTATCTCAGAATCAAGTCCATATTTAGTGCTAAACTTACGGAAAATATCGGTATCCATAAAAGATTTAACACAATCAAATTTAGGTGTCATACCTGACTCCTTACCTTTGTCGAGATCCCAATCTTCAGAGTTGCGTTTAATTCTATCCAATAAATCCCATCTAAATCCAATAGTCTTCATCATAAAAGAGCCAGCACAAGAAGTATTGAGCATGGTGCGATTATTTTCAGAAAGCCGAGCATAAATTTTTTGAAGAATTGTTTCTCTTGGGAGATCATTATTGGGGCATGAATATAACATTGATTTAAGCCTCCCCCAAGCTTGAACGATGATTTCTCCTTTGCGAGGCCAAAAATTATATATATAATTGCAGTCACGATGAACAAGATGCATAGGGTAATACTTTTGATGAAATTCCAATTTCAATCTTCTATAGTTCCATGATCTCGTATCATCACATAGCCTATACCATGTCAATGCGTCTCCCTTCAAAGACAAAGGGAAGTCCTTCTTCTTAGCAACATCATCGGGTATACTTGCACGCTTAAATAATCCACAAACTTCATCCACATATATTAGGTGTTCATCAGGATGCTTTGTTCCATGTCCTGTAAAAGGATTAGCTAGTAGTTTTTCTATCATACCCGAAGGATACTCATAAGGAATTTCATTTTCAATAGGTTCAGTAGGTTGAGGAGCAACTCTTTGCTCTACTGGTCGGGATGAAGATACCCCGAACAAGCCCCTCAGAGGATTACTTTCCATAGTAACAAGTGATAGTAAATTTCAGCACACTATATAAATTTTTCCTTACCAAATTCCACCTACCAAAGGCACTTCACTCCCCGGCAACGGCGCCAGAAAAGAGTCTTGATTACCCACAAGTATAGGGGATCTATCGTAGTCCTTTCGATAAGTAAGAGTGTCGAACCCAAAGAGGAGCAGAAGGAAATGATAGAGGTTTTCAGCAAGGTATTCTTTGCAAGTACTGAAATAAGTGGTAACAGATAGTTTTGTGATAAGATAATTTGTAACGAGCAACAAGTAACTAAAGTAAATAAAGTGCAGAAAGGTGGCCCAATCCTTTTCGTAGCAAAGGACAAGCCTGAACAAACTCTTATATAAGGAAAAGCGCTCCCGAGGACACATGGGAATATCGTCAAGCTAGTTTTCATCACGTTCATATGATTCGCGTTCGGTACTTTGATAATTTGACATGTGGGTGGACCGGTGCTTGGGTGCTGTTCTTACTTGAACAAGCATCCCACTTATGATTAACCTCTATTGCAAGCATCCGCAACTACAACAAAAGTATTAAGGTAAACCTAACCATAGCATGAAACATATGGATCCAAATAAGCCCCTTATGAAGCAACACATAAACTAGGGTTTAAGCTTATGTTACTCTAGCAACCCATCATCTACTTATTACTTCCCAATGCCTTCCTCTAGGCCCAAATAATGGTGAAGTGTTATGTAGTCGACGTTCACATAACACCACTAGAGGCTAGACAACATATATCTCATCAAAATATCAAACAAATACCAAATTCACATGACTACTAATAGCAAGACTTCTCCCTTGTCCTCAGGAACAAATGTAACTACTCACAAAGCATATTCATGTTCATAATCAGAGGGGTAATAATATGCATAAAGGATCTGAACATATGATCTTCCACCAATTAAACCAACTAGCATCAACTACAAGGAGTAATTAACACTATTAGTAACCTACTAGCACCAATCCCGGACATGGAGACAAGAATTGGATACAAGAGATGAACTAGGGTTTTGAGATGAGATGGTGCTAATGAAGATGTTGATGGAGATTGCCCCCTCCCAATGAGAGGAGCGTTGGTGATGACGATGACGATGATTTCCCCCTCCGGGAGGGAAGTTTCCCTAGCAGAACAGCTCTGCCGGAGCCCTAGATTGGTTCTGCCAAGGTTCCGCCTCGTGGCGGCGGAGTTTCGTCCCGAAAGGTTTCTTCTCATTTTTTTTCTCGATGAAAGACTTCATATAGGAGAAGATGGTCATCGGAGAGCCACCATGGGGCCCACGAGGTAGGGGGCGCGCCCTTGGGGGGGGGGCACCCCCCACCCTCGTGGACAGGGTGTGGGCCCCCTGGTCTTCATCTTTGGCGATGATTTTTCATTATTTATTATAAGGTATTCCGTGGAGTTTCAAGACTTTTGGAGTTGTGTAGAATAAGTCTCTAATATTTGCTCCTTTTCCAGCCCAGAATTCCAGCTGCCGGCATTCTCCCTCCTTATGTAAACCTTGTAAAATAAGAGAGAATAGCCATAAGTATTGTGACATAATGTGAAATAACAACCCATAATGCAATAAATATCAATATAAAAGCATGATGCAAAATGGACGTATCACTATGCTAATTGCATTGTTGCTAAATATTTACCACCTAGTTTTACATATCAACAAAAGAAAAAAATTCTTCTGTGATTTAAGACATTACTTTTGGGATGACCCACATCTTTATAAAGAAGTAGATGGTATTATTAGAAGTTGTGTACCTAAGCATGAACATGGACAAATCCTATGGAAATGTCACTCCGAAGCTTATGGAGGGCATCATGCTGTAGATAGAACTGCTCACAAGGTATTGCAATCTAAATTTTATTGGCCTACTCTCTTCAAGGATGCCCGTAAGTTCGTCTTATCTTGTGATGAATTCCAAAGTATAGGTAATATCAGTAAGCGTCAAGAAATGCCTATGAATTATTCACTTGCTGTTGAACCATTTGATGTTTGGGGATTTGATTACATGGGACCTTTTCCTTCCTCTAATGGGTATCACATATTTTGGTTGCTGTTGATTATGTTACTAAATGGGTAGAAGCAATTCCAACCAGCAGTGCTGATCACAACACCTCTGTTAAAATTCTTATGGAAGTTATTTTCCCAAGGTTTGGAGTCCCTAGATATTTAATGACTGATGGTGGTTCACACTTTATTCATGTTGCTTTCCGTAAAATGCTTGCCAAGTATGATGTTAACCATAGAATTGCATCACCTTATCATCCTCAGTCCAGTGGTCAAGTTGAACTTGGCAATAGAGAAATAAAATTAATCTTGTAAAATATTGTCAATAGGTCCAGAAAGAATTGCTCTAAGAAATTAGATGATGCACATTGGGCTTATAGAACATCATATAAAAATCCTATGGGTATGTCTCCTTATAAAATGGTTTATGGAAAAGCTTGTCATTTGCCTCTTGAATTAGAACATAAAGCATATTGGGCAATCAAAGAACTCAACTATGATTTCAAACTTTCCGGTGAAAAGAGGTTATTTGATATTAGCTCATTAGATGAATGGAGAACCCAAGCTTATGAAAATGCCAAGTTGTTTAAAGAAAAAGTCAAAAGATGGCATGATAAGAGAATCCAAAAGCGTGAGTTTAAAGTAGGAGAATATGTTCTTTTGTACAACTCCCGTTTTAGATTCTTTGCAGGAAAACTCCTCTCAAAATGGGAAGGCCCCTATGTCATCGAGGAGGTTTATCGTTCTGGAGCCATCAAAATAAATAATGCCGAAGGTACTAACCTGAAGGTTGTTAACGGGCAACGAATAAAACATTATATCTCAGGTACGCCCATTAATGTTGAAAGTAATATTATCCAAACTATGACACTGGAAGAACACATAAAAGAGTCCTTCTGGAACACTCCAGAATCATGAAAATAAGAAGGTACTTGATACGGTAAGTAAACGGACTACGAAAAATCCGCAAAAATATATTTTGTCAGTTTTGGAATATTTAGAAAAATAGGAAAATAAGAAACTTCCAGGAAGCGTACCCTAGTGGGCACAAGACACCAGGGCGCGCCTGGCTTGCCAGGCACACCTAGGCGGGTTGTGCCTACCCGGGGTACCTTCCGGACTTCGTTTTTCTATAGTTTGCTTGTTTCCCAAGATAAAAAATATTTATATACCCCTCGAACCTATTGACCATCGTATTGTGGAGAAATCCTCTGTTATCTTTTCTTTTTGTTTTTGGTCAGATCTGTTGAGTCAGGCATCATGTCTTCCTCGCCCTCCAACAACGGAGAAGGAGATGCAGGGGTGTTTCAGGAGGATCAAACGGGAGAGGAAGCTGAAGAAGTTACTATGGAGGAAGAAGAGGAAAATCCTTTTGGGGTTCACTCTCTGGCTTCCGAGAGAGGGACCTTGGCCAGCATCTCCACTCACCTGAATCCTCATCAAGCTATGATACCATCAAATAATCAAGAGAGCCTCGAAGTGCAAGAAGAAACCCCACAAAGAAGGCCTTTACATAGGTTACATCGTAATAATTTTTGCAATTTGATTCATAACTATGGGTTCAAGAATACTCCTCGTAGGCACATACCGTCCAATTGGGACATATCTCGCCCAAGAGAAAATAGTGCGGGGACAAATCCCTGGGGCCCGAAAAATAAGCACATAATGGCTGAAGTGGAGAAAAACAGTGAGTTACTTAATCAAGCCCTTCGGGAGATCCAAGGTTTGAAAGGTCTACTCATGGTTATATTGGAGAATACTACACCACCACCTTCTTCTTCATCACCAAAAGAGAATTGAGTATCGGGTATGGGCACTCCCCTTGGCTTCCGCCAAGCTTGGGGGAGGTGCCCCGGTATCGTATCATCCCCACTATCCTTTGCCTTTACTTATTTTAGTTTGATATTTTGCTTCAGATGAATAAAAGTTTAATTTGATCCTTTCTTTTCGAGAGATTTGCTTAGTGATCTATCCTTGTAATCGTGTGCGAGATATATAATAAAGTTTAGTTTGAGTTTTTGCTTCCTTTATTTTTATGTTGCAATTAAAACACTACTGCAGGATACTGCTAATGCGACACTATGATCAGAGACCCTTTGCCGGAACTGTGTGCGATGCAATAATCGCAAACGGTGGTGTAAAAAAACCGTCAAAAAAGGTGCAAAATGTTTGTGATGGCGGAGCCATCAAACACGGTTTAGATTTTAGTTGCGCATGTGATGCATGGTACACGATTAATCCATTCAGACTGTTTGTGATGAGGCAGAACAACAGAAACGGGCATCCATATCAATGTGTGTGCGATGCAGGACACACGGTTAATCCATTCGAACTGTTTGCGATGAGGTAGGACAACATAAACGGGCAGCCATATCAATGTGTGTGCGATACACGACATACGATTCACTCGGACGAACTATTTTCGATTAGGGAACACAACAGAAACGGTTCAACTTAACAAGATGTGTGTGATATGCAGCATACAATTCACATGGATGAACTATTTGCGATGAGCCAAAAGAACACAAACAAGTCGTGTAAACAAGATGTGTGTGATACGTGGAAAACAGTCGACTTGGATGAACTGTTTGCGATGAGAAATTACAACACAGACGGTTAATACAGTTACTTCGTGTACGATTCTGTGTGTACAAAAAACTTTGAAAAATGCAAACTAGTTGCTTGTGGTGTCTAGGAGTATCGCACACTATGCGTCTGCGAGTACTCGTGTGCGATGATTAGTATGTTACACATACGTTTCCTTATGTTAACATGTGTGTGAATTTGCAATATGGACAGTTAATATGCAAATGCCTTCTGGACATTGGGCACACGCTTAAACTCAATGAACTGTGTACGATACTAATACTTTCCATGAAAATTTATGAACTTGGGTAACAACATTTGAGTAACATATATATAGTGGTTACACTATTCGACGAAAGGAGGATCTTCGTAACATAGTTTTGACAACCGTATGGTCCACATCTACGTACTTAACATAGTAAGAACTATCACATTTTAAGAGGCTAAGGGCCAACAATCATACGGTCCATATCTACATACTTAACATATATAGTAACAACTAGCACATTTTAAGAGGCTGAGGGCCAACAACCACAACTATCCACTGGAAGCAGTGTGATCACGGCGACTCGGCATCTCGTCAATGAAAAGGAAGAGCCCTCCTGTGCCTTGGTAGGGCATGAGTAGAACAGTGTCTCCAATTTTCCAATATGGATGCATTGCCACGAGAAGCGAGAACTTGTTAATTTGAATGGTTCCATTTCTACGGGAAATGCAGTACCTTGCAATCACTTTGGCGTTATTAGCAGGCACAAGTGTAATTAGACCACGCCGGGAAATCGATCCAGCAAAAGATACAGGGGGCAATTTCTGTTGACATGTAGAATAAATTTTTTTTGTAACATATCGTTGAAGATATATATATAGTTTATGAGCATCAACATTAAAAATAAGACTTTTTACCAGCGCTTTGTGCACATAATTGGTCTTGTTCAGTGTGTGCACCATAGGTCCAATTAATCCCATCCAAAATCCAGCGTTCATACGTTGTGTTATCTCTGTCAGATTATGAACAAAGTTTATGACATGCTTCAAGTCCTTCCAGTGTAATTTAGTACGCTTAGTAACATACAGATCATTCACTATGCATCCAACATATCCTGCTTAAAAGGTGGAAAGGTATTATTTATTCAAAACATGGCAGAAGAATATATAGTGTGCATAAATGGGTAAATAGAATTTGTTACTGCCTAGGAACAGAGTGAGAATATGATATCACAATTGGTTGCTTAAATAGTGATCAATTAGTTGCTTAAATAGTAATATGACAACATGGAGAAAGTTGAAAGGACACTAACCTTGATCAGACTTTAATCGGCTGATGACGTTGGGGAAGTAAACATCCATGTTAATTAGACCAGGCTGTGGTGTACGCACTAGAATTTTATTGCCAGCTTTCAGTTCATAACACTTAGACATTTTTCTCCAAAGGTCCGCATTAAAATAGGAGTGACCATCTTTATCAAGTTTTATGCTAACCGTCATTGTAAATCCATGCTGCGTTGTCAATATGACATCCTGGGAGTCATCAGCAAAGTAAAGCCCATGATTTCCTTCTACTCCTGTTCTTGCAAAGCAAGGGATGTACTACTTGAAATGAAAATTAAGATCGTAAATTAGATATATTGAAATAACAGAGAAAGATGCAAATATGGGAGTAACTGATAGAACAAATCAATATATAGATGAAAGCAAAGTACAAAAATATAGAATTAAAAATATATAATGTAACAAAGATTTGATACAAATATATAGATAATGTAGCAACAGATAGTATATGTTCATAAATTTAGGCCATGCCGACCGTGGTAGGTTGAGATTGAACATATCGAGCGCTCCTTGAAGTCATCCGGAATGGTGAGATAGAACTTCGTTTCCGACTGGCCATGACCATAGTTGCCCGGTTTCTGCTCGCACTGTGGACACATGAATGAACACGCACGAATCAGCTAGAACAAAAATGATTCCACGACGATTTCCGCCGGTTGATTAACAGCGATGGACGGACTGTGATAAGAGATGAGTGAATATTTCACTAATTAAGTTGATTACCTTCTCCATGAGAAAAATCCCCAGCCCAATCCCGCAGAAAACCCCAGTCGACCAGAGTCTAGAATGTCGGTGCAGATAGGCGGCGGAAAGAGGTAGGGTCGAAATCTCGTGCTGTTTGGAGCGCAACCTACGCCCGCCACAAACAACCATCGAGCTTAGGGTGCAGAGTTGCGGATGAGTCCGCGGCGAGTGAGTGGGGACGAAGTGGGCGAGGGTTTTCTTTTTTCCTTTTGCATCTGTGTGTGAACACACACAGTTCGCAGAGGCGACGGAGATGAATCGTGTGTGATAGTAAATCACCGAGATTGAATGGGAATCCAAATTTCCTTTGTCCTTCATCCATGAGTTTTTTTCTATGATGAACATAAACCCTGCTAATCACCGTGTTCAAATTTGACACTTTTCCGGGTTCATTACAATATTTAGGGGATTATGTGCATTTTGTAGGCATTAATGCACATAATTCAAATTCAAACAATTGGTGCTTGAAAAGGTGCACAAGAATGGTCTGGAAAAATGCTACTCGTGGTATTTAGTGATTTCTCAAGCCTTTTACAAGGAATGGGCAGATATTTCAATGGAATGCGTGGCAATAGTCAACCACAAACGCGTCATTTACTGGGTTATCAACTACAGAACAATGAAATATGTTCTTGAAAAACATGACGCTTGGCATGGTGCCATGGTATGGCCTCACCGTGCCCTGGTTAAAAGCTGAGAAGGTTTGATTTGTGTTGTCATGCACTCCCTTCATAAATCGAACCATCACCGTGGAAGTTCAATGCTTTCGAGAGGGAAATCACCAAGATTGAAGGGGAATCCAAATTTCTGTCCTAGTTTGTCATTCAGTTTTTTTCCAACGATTAACATACCGCCTCAAATGCAACGTGTTCAAATTTGACATTTTTCCGAACTAATTTACCACATTGGGGATTATGTGCATTTTCTAGGCATTAATCATGCACATAATTCAAATTGGAACAATCGGTGCACGAAAAGGTGCACAAGAACGGTCTGGAAAACCATGCTCGTGCTATTTAGTACATTCTCATGCCTTTTACAAGGAATGGGTAAATATTTCAAGGAAATGTGTGGCAATAGTCAACCATAAATGTGTCGTTTACTGGGTTAACAACTATACAAAAGTTAAATACATGCTTGGAAAACTTGACGCCTGGTGTGGTGCCATGGTATGGCCTCATCGTGCGCTGGTAAAAATGTCATCATGCACGCCTTTCATAAAACGAACCATCACCGAGGAAGTTTATGGTTTAGAGGGGGAAATCACCAAGATTGAAGGGGGATCTAAATTTCCTTTGTCCTTTGTCCATGAGTTTTTTTCTATGATGAACATACAACGTGCAAATCACCGTGTTCAAATTTGGCACATTTCCGGGTTCATTTGCCATATTTAGGGGATTATGTGCATTTCCTAGGCATTAATGCACATAATTCAAGTTTAAACAATTGGTGCATGAAAGGGTCCACAAGAACATCCTGGAAAACCATACTCATGCCATTTAGTAAATTCTCATGCCTTTTACAAGGAATGGACATATATTTTGATGAAATGTGTGGCAATAGTCAACCACAAATGTTTGTTTGTTGGGTTTTCAACTATAGAAAAATGAAATAAATGCTTAAAAACATGATGCCTGGCACGGTGCCATGGTATGACCTCACCATGCCCTAGTAAAAAATTGAGAAGGTTTGGCTTATGTCGTCATGCATGCCCTTCATAAATCGAACCATCACCGAGGAAGTTCCTTGCTTTCAAGAGGGAAATCCCCAAGATTGAAGGGGAATCCAAATATCTGTCCTAGTTTGTCATTCAATTTTTTTCAACGATCAACATACCGCCTCAAGTGCAACGTGTTCAAATTTGACATTTTTCCAGGCTCATTTACCATATTTATGGGATTATTTGCATTTTCTAGGCATTAATGGACATAATTCAAATTCAAACAATCGGTGCATGAAAAGGTGCACAAGAATCGTCTGGAAAACCATGCTCATGTTATTTAGTACCTTCTCATGCCTTTTACAAGGAATGGGCAGATATTTCAAGGAAATGTGTGGCAATAGTCAACCATAAACGTGTCGTTTACTGGGTTAACAAGTATACAAAAAATGAAACACATGGTTGGAAAACATGACGCCTGGCGTGGTTCCATGGTATGGCCTCACCATGCCCTGGTAAAAATTGGAGAATGTTTTCCTTATGTCGTGATGCACGCCTTTCATAAATAGAACCATCACCGAGGAAGTTTCATGGTTTCGAGGGGGAAATCACCAAGACTGAAGGGGGATCCAAATTTCCTTTGTCCTTTGTCCACGAGTTTTTTTTTCTAGGATGAACATACAACCCGCAAATCATCGTGTTCAAATTTGGCACTTTTCTGGGTTCATGTGCCATATTTAGGGGATTATGTGCATTTCCTAGGCATTAATGCACATAATTCAAGTTCAAACAATCGGTGCATGAAAGGGTGCACAAGAATGGCCTGGAAAACCATGCTCGTGCCATTTAGTAAATTCTCATGCCTTTTATAAGGAAGGGATATATATTTCAATGAAATCTGTGGCAATAGTCAACCACAAACGTTTATTTATTGGGTTTTCAACTATAGAAAAATGAAATAAATGCTTGAAAAACATGACTCCTGGCATGGTGTGCCATGGTATGACCTCACCATGCACTGGTAAAAATTAGAGAAGGTTTGGCTTATGTCGTCATGCACTCCCTTCATAAATCGAACCATCACCAAAGAAGTTCGATGCTTTCGAGAGGGAAATCATCAAGACTGAAGAGGAATCCAAATTTTCTTTGTTCTTTTCCCTAGAGTTATTTTCTAAGATGAACATACAACCTGCAAATCACCGTGTTCAAATTTGGCATTTTTGCAGGCTCATTTACCTTATTTAGGGGATTATGTGCATTTTCTAGGCATTTAGCACATATAAATCCAATCCAGCTACAGGTGCACGGTGTGATGTGAGGGACGTGGATTGCTGTTTGATCGCGGCGCATCCTACGGTGCACACGCACGATCCGCGTGGCTGGGGTTCTGTCCAATCATAACGCAACACACAATAGGCTCAGCGCACAATGTTTCCGGAAGCGACAGAGATGACCTTGTGCGATAATGATCATGCAAAATTGTATGGGAAGCCAAATTTCTGTTGTCGTTTGTCGTTGAGCTCCTGAATACCACCGCACTGTATGGCTGCCCGACCCCTCTGTCCCAGAGCTCTCTCCAGGCGTCATCCATGGCACCGCGGCGCACAGTAACTGGTAAGGAAGCGATGGCATCCCGCCGCGCCACGTTCCTCACCGCCCGCGACTGGACACATGGTAAGGAAGCGATGGCATATCGCCACGCCGAGTTCATCACCGCCGGTGGCCAGACAGTTACATGGGTGGACTTTGAGGCCGCCATGGCCGAATGGGTGGTGGATCTAGAGGCGGCCAAAGCCGCACAGAAGGAGCGGAAAAGGCAGAAGCAGTCAATAAAAGAGAGTCCCACCGACGCAAGAAAAAAGAGGCTGCACGCCGTGGTGAAGAGAGCTTGGCGGAGATCGAAGCATGGTGGGCTGCCGCCTACAAGGCCGGGAAGGAGAATGTCGGCATCTGGACAGCATGCCCCGATGGCAGCATGTGAGAAGTAGTTTAAGTTTGTAGTATTAGAGAAAATTACTAGTAGTACTTTAAGTTTGTAGTATTAACATACAATGTCGATAAGAGAATCCTTTGAGGGCTTTGAGCGTTGATTAGCATGTGTGCCCGTGTGCGCTTTTTTGCATTAATCATTAGAGGATCACAAAACACACGGTTTCTATGCCGTACCCGTCTGTGTTTTTTTTGCGTTAATGACCCTTAAGTCAGTTACCTGTGCGATGTTTCCTAATAAACCAGGCGTACCATTGACCAAAAAAATCAAGTACATGTGTACATTTTTTGGAGACAGGATCTGCCAACTTTATTTTTTCTCGCACACGAGTATTTTACACGTTTTGTCTGTGTTGTGTGTTTCCCCTGCCCAAGTTTCAAGTTTCACAGCGAAATTTTCATTAGGCGCGTGATTTCAGAATTTATTCCTCCAACCACATCCCCAGCCTCAGTATCCCCCCTCGCGCCTCTCCCTACCGGCATCTCAAACCGTCGCCGATGCAACCACAACTTCAACCACATCTACGTTCTGCTCGGATCCAGTCAGGTAACCCACTGATCTCTATCACGGCCTCGGCCTGATTTCTTAAACGACACCTACAAAACATCCTCATGCCTCCAAATCCCCACCGCCAGGAGCTGATGGTGGTCCATGGCGTGATTGCCGCTGTGCGTGTTGACCCGGAGGAACACCTCGCCTCCGCCGCCGCCGACGACATGGTGCAGGCTCTGGCCCAGATGAAGTCCCCCAGCGACTACCCCCCAGGACATAACATGTAAGATTTGTCCAGCTAAATCTTACCAATACCACTTGCAATGATTATGATTTGTATGGTTGATGTATTAAGCATGTTCCCGCCTTGTTTATTTCATTACTGCACACTGTGTGATGTTCAAACATTATCATGTCTAGCTCAATTTCACCAATACCAACAACAAACTTACAATACATGACTCAGGATATCACTAGAGATGCTGCCCCTATGCTATTTTTAGTGGATGCTAACCCTGTTATACTTAACATGCCTGTCCTTGTACTTACACAGGGTCATAACGGCCGATGTTGTTGTTTGTTGTCGAGGTTAGCTGCATCCCATGTCTTACAGCATTTCACATCATTTGTGCAATTGCAGTGTAACTTCAACAATTTACTGGTTGCTTGTAGGTACACATGTCAGTGGCACCGATCCACGCCTCGACCCAGAGGAACAGCTCGCCTCTGCCGTCGATGACTTTGGGCGGGCTCTGGCAAAGATGAAGTGCCCCAGCAACTACCTCTCAGGACTTACCAAGTATGTACTCACCAGTTCAATCTTACCAATAACAGTTACAATTAATGGCTATGTTCTGTATGGTCGATGTATTAATCATGTTCTAGTAAACATGCCTAACACGTTTTTTCTACTTTCCTTATCTTTTTATAGACATCTGGGCCATTCTCTGCTCTGGCAGCACCTACCTTGTGATGTTTAACTATGCCAATTGCATTTTTATCAGTACCGGTTTCAATGTCTATCAAGCCTATTGCAATTAATAGTTGAATCCATTTTTAAACAGTTGTATTTCAATGGCTACAAACTTACAAAAGATGACTTAGGATGATGTTAAGCCTATTGCAATTAACAAGTGTATCCATTTTTAATCTGTCCATTTGCTACCATGCTACTCTCCGCAATGAAGATATACTAGAGATGCTTCCCATTTGCTATTTTTGGTGGATGCTAACCCTGTTCTACTTAACATGCCTATCCATGTACTTACACAGGGTCATAACGGCCGATGTTGTTGTTTGCTGTCGAGGTTAGCTGCATCCCATGTCTTACAGTATTTCACATCATTTGTGCAATTGTAGTTTAACTTCAACAATTTACTGGTTGCCTATAGGTACACATCTCAGTGGCACTGATCCACGCTTCGACCCGGAGGAACAGCTCGCCTCCGCCGCCGCTGACTTTGGGCGGGCTCTAGCCAAGATGAAGTGCCCCGACAACTACCTCTCAGGACTTACCAAGTATATACTCACCAGTTCAATCTTACCAATACCAGTTGCAATTAATGGCTATGTTTTGTATGGTCGATGTATTAAGCATGTTGTAGTAAGCATGCCTAACACATTTTAGCTATTTTCCCTACCTTTTTAGGGACAACTGGGCCATTATCTGCTCTGGCAGCACCTGCCCTGTGATGTTTAAATCTGCCAATTGCATTTTTATCAGTACCGGTTTCAATGGCCTTAAGCCTGTTGCAATTAATAGTTGTATACATTTTTAAAGAGTTGTATTTCAATGGCTACAAACTTA
The DNA here is from genome assembly GCF_003073215.2 of Triticum urartu. Classification (NCBI taxonomy): domain Eukaryota; kingdom Viridiplantae; phylum Streptophyta; class Magnoliopsida; order Poales; family Poaceae; genus Triticum; species Triticum urartu. The sequence continues at coordinate 475,241,541 of NC_053023.1, forward strand.
CAAAACATGAATTAGGATGTTGTTAAGCATGTTGCAATTAACAGTTGTATCCATTTTTTAATCCGTCCCTTTGCTACCGTGCTACTCTTTCGCAATCAAGATATCACTACAGATGTTGCCGTTTTATTACCATTTGCTAATTTTGGTGGATGTTAACCATGTTGTAGTTAACATTGGCTTTCCATGTACTTACACAGGGCTACAATGGGCGATGCTGTTGTTTGCCATCAAGGTTAGCTGCATCCCATGTCTTATACACCATCTATTCCTAAATATAAGTATTTTTAGAGATTTAAATATAGACTACATAAGGAGAAAAACGAGTGAATCTAGATTCTAATCTAAACTATATCTATAATTCTATATACATCCGTATGTAGTTCATATTGAAATCTAAAAAAATACTTGTACTTAGGAACATAGGTAGTTGTATTTTTTACATCATTTGTGCAATCTCAGTTTAGCTTCTAACATTACTAGTTGCTTGTAGGTACATATATGAGCGGTACTGATCCACGCTTCGATCCCTTTTGCGTATGGGGCAATGAGATATTCATGAACAAGCGTCAAGTGAGGAAACTAAGAAAGATTGTTAGGTGAAAGAAACAGGTGTTTTGAATTAAGCTCTTTATTTACAGTTTGTCAAAGACAACAGTAAACTTTAGGATGGTAAGTAATGTGTTGCCTTTCCCCCTGCCCACAACAAGTTACTCTATTAGACCTTAGTATCTGATATACTTTTATCTTTTCAGTGGTTTTCAAAGCTATTTACTGATGATTACCTTGCAAACTACATGACAGGAGTGGAGGCAACTAAGGTTAAAGTATATAATTCATGCTACCATGATAATGCTCTAGAAGTCTTCCTGAAGGCAGTGAAGGATGGGCTGGCGATCATCACAAGGGGTTGGACAAAAGTGGTTCGTGCCTATGGCATGCACGAAGGCACATTATGGGCATTCTGCTTCTTCAACACTATCGGCAATCAAAATGATTTACACTTGTCTCTTCACCTTTACCGCCTTTAAATATTGTGGTTCATCATTGTTAATTGCTGCGTAATCCTGTAATTACTGAACATATTGTACTGGCAATTTTATTTATGGATTCGTTGTTGAACCATTATGCTGAGAATTTGAATTGCACGTTTCATATTTCAAAATTTCCAATTCAAATAACAAATTACAGGAAAAAAATAAAAAGAGAGCAGACGGTCATGGAACTTTGCAAACGGTTTTAGCAATAAAAGCGCGTGTGATGGATAGCCCAATGCCACATAGTTTTTTCTACATGAAATCGTGTGTGATGTAGTTGATAAAAGCAAACAGTTAACCAAGGCAGAGCGTGTGTGATAGTTACACCTTTCACACACGAGCCTACACATAAAACTGTGTGGGATGTACATACGAACAGAAACGTTTTCCCTGGATTGACTGTGTGGGATGTACATAAGAACAGAAACATATTCCTTGGATTGACTGTGTGTGATATACATACCTACGGAAATGTTTTTCTGGGATTCACCATGTGGGATGTACATACCTACGAAAATGTTTTTCTCGGATTCACCGTGTGGGATGTACATACCTACGGAAATGTTTTCCTGGGATTCACCATGTGGGATGTACATACCTATGAAATGATTGGGTTTCGATGCCTCGCCCAATCTCACAAGGCCCCAGCCTGTGTCCCAGGAGGGCCTATCCCCGACGATTTCTGGGTCGTGTGGGAAGGACGCCCCTATCACCCACACTCACTTGGCGACGGTTCCAAATGTCGTCACGGAAAGGGGTTAAAAACTGTTTGTATAGCACCGACGCGTACTAGTGAAAGAAAGGAAATAAATGAAAGAAAGGAAATAAATGAAAGAAAGGAAATAAATGAAAAGTATCATATGCTAATCTTATGGTAGGTGATGACACCACATAAGGAAAAGTATAGGTAGACAATTTTATTAGAGATTGACAAACATAGCATTAGTCAATGATGCAACTCATGAAAGAATTAATAAGGGAAGAGAAGACTTGCATATAAATATACTATCCTAGAAATATTTTGTGATTGTGAGCCCTCATCAAAATATTATATGCCAAAATTGTTGACATTGGACAAGGAAGACAACCTAATGGTTCATGTTTGTTTATATTCACATAGAATTCATATTGTCGTAGATCCTTTAACACGTGGTGCTTGCCCCTACCTTTGCTAGCCAAAAATTCCGCACTAAGTAGAGATACTTCTTGTGCATCCAAAAACCCTTAAACCCAAATTTTATTTTCAAGAGTCCACCATACCTACCTAGGGATTGAGCAAGATCCTTCAAGTAAGTTGTCATCGGTGCAAAAAGGCAATAAAAATTGCTTCTAAAAGTGAGAGATCATTTAGTGTAAGAGAAAATTGAGCGTTGCACGAACTTGTAATGGTGAAGAATAAAAGCGACATAATGTGTCGGGGATATACCCCGCGGTAAGACCCGGCCGGACATGGTGACTCATTAGTGACCCGCCCTAACTTGGAGGCTCACGAAGTGACCCACCCGGATATCTCCACTCACTGATGATCCGGCTGGGCCTGGTGACTCATTGGTAACCCGGCAGGTGGGTCAGAGGAGCGACAAGACCTGGTGGCCCAAAAGGTGGCTCATAGAAGTCCGACTCATGTTATGGTGGGTCGGTTTAAGGCATAAGGAATATTCTCTTACAAAGTAAGCAAAACTAGGACTCCACTTGTAATAGAGTAATCCTAATCCTACTAGGACTAGTCATGTAACCCACCTCTTCAACTTATATAAGGAGGGGCGGGCACCCCAAGAGGGACAAGTTTCACAAGTTCCACATGTTGGACAAGTTAGGGTTAGACAAAAAAGTTTATAGCTCTCGAGATAGAGCGCCCTTATAATCATGTTCATCATCATCAATATCAATGAAGTCGGATGTAGGCTTTTACCTCCACCATGAGGGGCCGAACATGGGTAAAATCTTGCGTCTATCGATTCCAACCAACCCCTTCAAGCTACTACATGGATGTGTTGGCCTCACGACTAAGTTCTAACACGAAGGACATCTACCGTGACAAATCCACGACAGTTGGCGCCCACCGTGGGGCTTGCGCATGGTAGTGTTGAGTTCTTGAAGGGATCTCATCTAGGGTTTAGAGAAGTTCGCAATGTTTCCGGATAAGAAGGAGCTAGTTTGGAAATTCATCAATTCAGCGGGTCGCTGTCATGGACGCACGAGTCAAGCAGCAGCAGTCACAAGCATTTCGTCGGATCGTTTTCTGTCATGGAAGCAATAGAAATTTTTTCCGCAGATTCAAAAACAAATCCGGCGACTTATGTTCTAATTGGAACATGTAACACTGATCAGCCAAGTAGCAAAGCTGAAGCATGCAGAATAATCAAACAACTATGCCTGCATATTGTCTAAAACGGCAGGATAAGGAGAGTAGTCAAGCAAGTCAATGCAAGTCTCTTAACTGGGGCACGTATACGTCCAAAGTCCCAAGCATGCATACTAGTACAGCCAAGCAATGTACACACACACGTCCTCCAGGGCAAGTCAAATCAAAGAGGGAAAAGAACAGGCCAAGTACATCCACTCAATATGGAAATCAAAAAGAAGAAAAAGAAGAGGATAGCTACTATACCGGTTTGGACACTTGATCGGACGAGAGTTGGAAAGCCAAGTCAACTACGACCCGGACTTTGCTATCACGACTGCACATTGCTGGCCTGCTTCAGCCCGAGCTGGTCTCCGTTGGCAAGCGGCCACTCCGTCCTCAAGCCGGCCTCTGCTAGTGCATAACCTGTAGGTTGCGTCAGCATGCTTCACCAACCGCTGCGCTGACTCAACTCTGCCTCGGGTTCTACCACCAAGTAACCACAGTCTCCGCGATGACTCGCATCTGTCACTGCGACTCACCTACCGGGATGCCTCCGCAGTCTCGGTCTCTGTTGTAGCTGCGGCTACGCCTCGACCCGCCCAGTTGGCATTGGCCGTCGACCTGCCGCTTGACTTGTCCGCGGAGCCGCCGCGCCATTCTAAGCCGCCGGTGTGTTTTTTGGCCACGGCCCATGGTCCTGCCTCCACATGCCGCTGCAACATTGTTTCATGACTGGCATTGTTCTGAGTCGATGCGTGTCCATTGCAAGCTGGCCCACCATCACTGCACGATACTACGAGGACCATTATTTCTTAAAAAGGTGTCTCAAAGGGGTGCATGCCAATATTATTGCACTAGCGCTTGTCCGTGCCAGGCTGCTGGACGGATACGTGAGTAAATCGCCGCCCCTCGCTTCATCAACACATGGGAGTGACTCATCGTCCGTGCCCGTGGCCGGCTCACCCATGTCAGTGCCGTTTTCCAACACCGCTGCCGACTCACCTGTCCGCACCGGCTTACAACGCCGCAGCCAACTCGCCCGTCCGCACTGGCTTACAACATCGTGGCCAGCTCATCTGTCTGCTCCCGCGGCCGATTCGACCGTGATTGATTTCAGCTTCACCATGGTGATCATCAACTTCATGGTGGATAATTTTTGGCCTAACATATCAGGTAAAGTCCATCCAGTATATTTTTATATTACATATTGCTTTCTTTAAAAAGAGTGATTGCTTTGTCTTGTGACGTTCTCCAATGCATGACAAGTTGTCTACTGCAAAAGGGAGTATTATATCACTGAGTTGTTGAATGACTCATGCCGGTTTATATCACGGTCAAATATGGAGAATCTCAAGACAACTCCTCGAGTCATCCTAATACTCGGGGGCTACAATGATATGACTCGGAAGAATTGGCCGGTTTTAGTGAATTCAAGAATTTCGGGTCATTTGAGGGAAATTAACCCGGCCCTGGAGGCTACTTCCTATTGGTGAAAAATTTAAAGGTCGTCAGAAGATTTCCGTCTTACAAAATGTCTTGAGAATTATAAAGTTCCGGCTTAATGGAAGAGCTCCGGGTTATCAAGAGAAGATTCCGGTTCAAAATCCGGCTCATGGGAAATATGTTTTCTCTCAAAGCGTTGAAGCTCCCAAATATCTGGTTTAAAATTCTAGTTCAAAGAGGTCATCTCTCGCAAAGTTCGAGTTCTAAGAAAAATTAAAGATTGGCAAAGAGAACTTTCTGCCATGATGCGCGGTTCAAACATAGGTACCCTGCCTTGAGGCTCATTATATGTCATTTGGGAGCTTCCTGTTCAAACATAGGTGTATTCAACAAACAGAACATAGCGTTAATACCCTCTTGACCGAATATGTTACTTGGGGGCTTCCTGTTCAAACATAGGTGTATTCACCAAAGAGAACATAGCGTTACTACCCTCTTGACCGAATATGTCACTTGGGGGCTTCCTGTTCAAACATAGGCGTATTCACACAAGAGAACATAGCGTTACTACCCTCTTGACCGAATATGTCACTTGGGGGCTTCCCGTTCAAACATAGCTGTATTCACCAAAGAGAACATAGCGTTACTACCCTCTTGACCGAATATGTCACTTGGGGGCTTCCTGTTCAAACATAGGTGTACCCTCGTGATTTGGCTATCAAGCCAACATGGTAATTCGGCTATCAAGCCAATATGATAATTTCATAAGAGCATAACTCTGGTTATCTTGGTAATTCGACTATCAAGCCAATATGATAATTTCATAAGAGGACAGCTCTGGTTATCTTGGTAATTCGTCTATCAAGCCAATATGATGTTTCATAAGAGCACAACTCTGATTACCTTGATAATTCGGCTATCAAGCCAATATGAACATTTCGTGAGAGCACAACTTTGATTACCTTGATAATTTGGCTATCAAGCCAAAATGAAAATTTCATAAGAGCATAGCTCTGATTACCTTGGGATTTCTGCTATCAAGCCAGTATTACTGGATTACAAAGACCAAAGAGAGTCTGTTGCATAGCACAGCTCAAACATAGGTCTCTGGTGAACCGACAGCATATGATAACACTAAGTACTTGAGAGTATTGTCTTCTAAGTTTTGGGTTATCACCCTAACTGCTTTGGTATGGTAAGCCGACAGTTTTATCACATGTCACAAGTATGATATCTTTGATTATGTCTAATTATGATTGAACCGACCCTGCTTGTGCACTATTTTAGTCATCGGTGGTTTTATATGGGTATTATGACCCGTCCTGCGGTAAACCGCCAGGGCGCTTGTGATTTACTTATGTGCATGGTAATAATACATCTCATCTATATAAATCGACGTTATCATAAGCATAAAATCAATTTTAAGTCGCCAGGATATCTTTGCCTTGAGCAATCAAAATCATGATATTGCATGCCTACGGGTCAATACATGAGACAGACTATAATTATTGAGGTATCGCTATGATGTCAATCTCCAGGTATGTTTTTCAATAATGGTATGAATATGCGATATTTAATAACCCGCCTAGTCTTTGGACTTTAAGTCGCCCATACATTTTGGCTTGAATGGCCTTAATTCTAGTCTTTTCTATAAATGCATAAGATTATATTATGTTTGGGATCTTACCCGCCCTGGCTTTGGGCGTTAAAATCGCCAGGGTATATGTTGTTTAAACTCTGTGCAGGATTTGCAGAGCTATAGCTTACATAAATGATTAAGTTTAAGCCCATCATCCAAGATTGAAATTGGTGTTACAAAAGGGTTATCAATTATTGATTTTCTCAAGGGCTATAAGCCGCCAGGTTATAAAAATTTCAGATTACAACGGATGCGCATTAAGTCGCCATCGGCCAAGGGCCACTGAGTATTTAACTCTGGATTTACTTGTCAACAGACAAGATCTTATGATTGAGGTTTTTTCATACCGGATTATATTATTCAAATCTTGAATAGACAACATGGTTGGATTTTTATTATGGTTATCAATAACCAGTATTACGATTGAGGTTTTTAAAAGTCGCTTCAGCGCAATGGCTATTATTTTAACAATGGATATGATTTATTCTACAATGGAAGGAATAGTCCCGAGTCGCTGCAAGCTTACGACCTGGCACTTGGGGGATACATTATTCGGATTGAGATTACATCAAATATGCAAGTCCCATGTCACTGCCGGCATGCACCATTGCACTTGGGGGCTAAATCAAAGTCATTTTTTACTTTCCTTATGGAAGACCCGACTCATCACATCGTAATGAGCCGGCCCTTGGGGGCTACCAATTGCTCCTGTCAAAAATTCAAAGTACACAAGCCTTAATCCATTATATTGAAGGGTCCATTGCTCAGTTGGTAGAGTACAAAGCTCTTATACCTTATGGACGTGGGTTCGAACCTCATGGTGGGGGTTACATCATATGATGTTATTTTCAATGAAGTATATATATAAAGTCCATGCTCATTATTGCATAATGACCCGGCCCTTGGGGGCTACACTTGTTGAAGTTTTTATGGGCATAAGACAATTACAAGTCCCAGGTTGTTGCAAGCATGACAACCCGGCACTTGGGGGCTACATATGTGGAATATTCAGTTTATGACTAGTGACTGAGATGAATAACCCGGATTTCTTCAAGGTTGCGAAATTTATATTGAAGCAAGTCTTAAGCTGTTGATATGCTCCCTTCTTAAGACTTGGGGGCTACAAGTGATATGCATATATGGGAGGTAAATTTTCAAGCTTGATGATTAGCAACAATTATGACCCGGTGCCATCAATATTTACAAACCGGCAGTTTTGGCAATGATAAACCGGCAAGTTCTACAAGCCGACTGAAAATCAGATGAGTATTTCAAGACCAATATTTTTGTTAAGCATTAGGAGCTGAATCAAATGAATTATTCTTCATAATATTTCTGTGAGAAGCCAATGTCAGCAAATTGATTATGAATCTGGTCCATTGACCCGGACTGTCCAGAAGAAGGAAATGACAAGAACTTAAGGATTATCAGGTACCGGCTTACAAGAATTTTTAACCCGGAGCACAACCTGTCAAATTTGTTATTGTGTTTATTTTGCAGGATCAGTTTAACATGGATAAATCCAAATTAAACTGGGGGCTAATGTCGGGGATATACCCCGCTGTATGACTCGACCGGAAGTATGACCCGGCCGGACTTGGCGACTCATTAGTGACCCACCCTAACTTGGAGACTCACGAAGTGACCCACCCGGATCTCTCCACTCACTGATGACCTGGCTGGGCCTGGTGACTCATTGGTAACCCGGCAGGTGGGTCAGAGGAGCGACAAGACCCGGTGGCCCAGAAGGTGGCTCATAGAAGGCCGACTCATGTTATGGTGGGCCGGTTTAAGGCATAAGGAATATTCTCTTACAAAGGAAGCAAGACTAGGACTCCACTTGTAATAGAGTAATCCTAATCCTACTAGGACTAGTCATGTAACCCGCCTCTTCAACTTACATAAGGATGGGCAGGGCACCCCAAGAGGGACAAGTTTCACAAGTTCCACAAGTTGGACAAGTTAGGGTTAGACAAACAAGTTTATAGCTCTCGAGATAGAGTGCCCTTATAATCATGTTCATCATCATCAATATCAATGAAGCAGAATGTAGGCTTTTACCTCCACCATGAGGGGCCGAACCTGGGTAAAATCTTGCGTCTCTCGGTTCCAACCAACCCCTTCAAGCTACTACATGGATGCGTTGGCCTCATGACTAAGTTCTAACACGAAGGACATCTGTCGTGACAAATCTACGAAAGAATGCATAATAAAGGTCACTATCACAAGGGGCAATGCAACGTGACGTTCTTTTGCATTAAGGGGTTGAACATACATACAAATAAGTGCATGGCAACCTCTGCTTCCCTCTGCGAAGGTCCTATCTTTTACTTTTATGTATTTACTTTTATGCAAAGGGTCAAAGTTTTCTCTCTATTCCTTTTTATTTTCTCCTTTTGGCAAGCATCATGTGGTGAGGAAAGACCTAGGCACATATGTCCAGTTGAATAGCATGAGTTATTATTGTTGACATCACCCTTGAGGTGAATACGTTGGGAGGCGAAACTACAAGCCCCTATATTTCTATGTGTCCAGTTGAAACGTTTTGCTCATGTGTACGCGGTGAGTGTTAGCAATCATGGAAGACTATATGATGGTTGAGTATGTGGACTTGCCTAAAGGTTCTGACACATGACCCTTCCTCAAAAGATGATGAATTGTGGTTGCAAAGTTAACTAAGGACATAGTTTGTTGGTTTCTAATAGAGTTTTTTCTTTATACTTCAATAATGTGATGAATTATCACTTATTCATGAGAAGTCTATGATAAGAGTTCTATGATAAAATTCTTATGTTTAAGTTTGTTGATGTTATAATAATGAACATGAAGCTTCTATGTCTGTATTTTGTTTTTATCGACACCTCTCTCTCTCTAAGCATGTGGACATGTTTTCGATTTCGGTTTTCGCTTGAGGACAAGCGAGGTCTAAGCTTGGGGGAGTTGATGCGTCCATTTTGCATCATGTTTTCCTACTGTTATTTATGATGTTTTTATCCATAATAATGCTTTTTGGAGTAATTCTAATGCCTTTCTCTCATAATATGCAAGGTATACACAAAGAGGGAGAATTTCAGTAGCTGGAAATCTGGCCCTGGAAAAGCTACGCCAGGCTACCTATTCTACACAACTCCAAACAAGCTGGAACTTCACGAAGAAATTTTATGGAATATATGAAGAATATTGGAGAAAATAAGTACCTGAGGGGGCCCACCAGGTGGGCACAACCCACCTAGGCACGCCAGGGAGCCCAGGCGCGCCCTAGTGGATTGTGCTCACCCATGCCCACCTCTGGTGCCCATGTTCTAGTATATACGTCATTTTCACCTAGAAAAAAAAATAAGGAGTGGACTTCCGGGACGGAGCGCTGCCGTCTCAAGGCGGAACTTGGGTAGGAGAACTTTTGCCCTCCGGCGGAGCGATTCCATCGAGGGAACTTCCCTCCCAGAGGGGGAGATCATCATCATCATCATCATCAACAACAACAACAACAACTCTCCCATCTTGGGGAGGGCAATCTCCATCAACATCTCCAATAGCACCATCTCATCTCAAATCCTAGTTCATCTCCTGTGTTCAATCTTGTTACCGGAACTATAGATTGGTGCTTGTGGGTGACTAGTAGTGTTGCTTACATCTTGTAGTTGATTACTATATGGTTTATTTGGTGCAAGATTATATGTTCAGATCCAATATGCTATTTAATATCCCTCTGATCATGAGCATGTTTATCATATGTTGCAAGTAATCATGTGAACTTGATATGTGTTCGATATTTTGATAGTATGTATGTTGTGATTCCCTTAGTGGTGTCATGTGAATGTCGACTACATGACACTTCACCATATTTGGGACTAAGGGAATGCATTGTGGAGTAGCAATTAGATGATGGGTTGCAAGAGTGACTGAAGCTTAAATCCCAGTTTATGCACTATTCCGTAAGGGACCGATTGGATCCAAAAGTTTAATGCTATGGTTAGAATTTATTCTTAATATTTTTCTCGTAGTTGCGGATGCTTGCGGGAGGGTTAATCATAAGTAGGAGGTTTGTTAAAGTAAGAACAACACCTAAGCACCGGTCCACCCACATATTAAATTATTAAAGTAGCCAACACGAATCGAATTAACATGATGAAAGTGACTAGATGAAACTCCCGTGTACCCTCAAGAACGCTTTACTTATCATAAGAAACCGTTTTGGCCTATCCTTTGTCTCAAAAAGATTGGGCTACCTTTCTGCACTTTTGCTACTATTATCGTTACTTGCTCGTTACAAATTATCTTGCTATCAAACTACTCTGTTACTTACAATTTCAGCACTTGCAGACATTACCTTACTGAAAACCACTTGTCATTTCCTTCTACTCCTCATTGGGTTCGACACTCTTACTTATCGAAAAGAGCTAAAATTGATCCCCTATACTTGTGGGTCATCATAACCCAATAGATCGATCTGAAAGAATAACTTTGAGGTGGTTTCGTACCCTACAATAATCTCTTCGTTTGTTCTCCGCTATTAGTGACTTTGGAGTGACTCTTTGTTGCACGTTGAGGGATTGTTATATTATCTAATTATGTTACCATTGTTGAGAGAACTTGCACTAGTGGAAGTATGAACCCTAGGCCTTGTCACTTTTACCACTCGTTACCTTGGTGTTTTTGTATTTTCATATTACAAAAACCTATATCTACCATCCATATTGCACTTGTATCACCATCTCTTCGCTGCACTACTGCGCCTATACAATTTACCATTGTATTGGGTGTGTTGGGGACACAAGAGAATCTTTGTTATTTGGTTGCAGGGTTGTTTGAGAGAGACCATCTTCATCCTACGCCTCCCATAGATTGATAAACCTTAGGTCATCCACTTGAGGGAAAATTGCTACTGTCCTACAAAACTCTGCGCTTGGAGGCCCAACACGAGTCTACAAGAAGAAGGTTGTGTAGTAGGCATCAACCATACATTGTGTCTAATTAAAAAAATCTATGGATCACTAATATTGATAAACTAAATAACATTACACGTGTCCCCAAATTCAAATGAATATGCATGTTTGATAGATCAATTTTCATTGTGATATTATCGATGTCCTGATCTCTAGTTTAAATATTTGAACCCCCTTTAATCCAGATATTCGTCTCATATAGCTATCACTCATGCCTTATATCTCTCTCTAGACCTGTACGCCTTCACCATCTCTTGGGTATCTCTCGTGCTACTTGTATGTCGATAGCAGTCTTCTATCTTCGTAACATACTAATGGTACTCTCTCCCTCGACCTTCACTCTATCTCTCTCTAAGTGTATCTCACTCCCTGCTATGTATCTCTAACTATGATTCTCACTGTGAAATATCATTCGCTCACACAAACACAAACTTCATCTCCCGGGGTCTCATTTCTCTCTGCTATTCCCCTGCATGCCACTCACAGACACCCTCTCACTCTAGAGATGTCTCGTGCTCCCTATGTCTCAATAGCTACAACTCTTCGTCTTAAATATCTCTGTCTCTCTCTCACACACACATACACACACACAAACACAAACTCCGTCTCCCACGGTCTCATATCTCTCCACCATTTCCTTGTATGCCACTCACACACACCCTCTCTCCCCATATATCTCGCGTTCCCTAATATGGCTCTCTAGATATGACTCTCCTTGTGAAATATCTTTCTCTCTCGCAAACAAAAAACTCCGTCTCTTGGGATCTCATTTCTCTCTAATATTCATTTGTATGTCACTCACATGCACCCTCTCTCTATATATCTCACACCCACACACATAACTCAACCTTCTGATCCACTCTACTCTTATCTCTAACACACACACACACACACACTAATCGATCTCCCTCCAGCTAGCATCTCTATCTCTCTATTTCTCTGTTTCTCCATCAACCTTCTTTCTCGCCCGCACTTTTGCTTCCTATCATGCACAATATATCTATTTCTCTGTACATGCAGTCATGCACCATCTTCCTATATTTCTCTCACACACACATAACTCACCCCTCTGATCTACTCGACTCTTATCTCTGACACACAAACTAGCCGATGTCCCTCTAGCTAGCATCTCTATCTCTCTATCTATTTGTTTCTCCGTCAACCTTCTTTGTCACACGCACTCTTGCTTCCTATCATGCACACTCTATCTGTTTCTCTATACATGCATCTATAGGTCGGTCTCTTTTGCACACACATTGTGTATCACTCTCTCTGCTCGCCAAAGATGCATGCTCCAGTTCACGCCACTCTCTCTTAAAGACAAAAACACATGCTCAACCATCGAGTCTTCTTCGCTCCACTCCTGCATGCATGCATATTGTCATACCGATCCATCTCTCCCATCCCGTTGATCTTATGACTTATGTCTCCTTTCTTTTATCTCGATCATGCGCGCGCGCACACACACATCCCAGGTATACATGTATACCTCTCGCACATGCACATTCAAGGTCTCATATGTCTCCATACGTAATAACTACCCTCATGCCTCATGGAGGGTGTCCTAGATTATGGGGTCCTCGGGTTGTCGGTCTAACTCTTATGGGACGAACAGGTGGGCCGCTCTATAACTATTATTGGAAGGCCAAGCTATAAGGCGAATCCATGTTCAGACAGGAAACCTCTGAAGCCTTGGTTTATCCTCCGAGACAAGAAGGAAGAACCAGCATGTTTATTCCCTGATGGAAACCGACCATGTGTAACCCTAAGTACCCCTGGTGTCTATATAAACCAGAGGGTTTAGTCTATAGAGGCTAGAAGAATCATCATCCTCGTCATATAAGGTTTGGTTCATCCGATCTCATGGTAGATCAACTCTGTAACCATCGTACACACATCAATATAATCAAGGAGGACGTAGGGTTTTACCTCTTCGAGAGTGCCCAAACCTGGGTAAATATTGTCCCTGTGTTTCCTATTCCCCATTGATCCAAGAATCCACAGCTCGGGACACCCTACCCAAGATCCGTCGGTTTTGACACCGACATTGGGGCTTTCATTGAGAGTTCCGTTGTGGGATCGCCAAAGTATCAATGGCTTGCCTAGTCATCAGCGACAACATCTTCAATGGGGATGCTTTCATCCCCGGACAGATCTTCGCATTTGGCGGCATCATGTTGCATGCAGGTCCAACCTGCCGCCTCGGCCAAGTCGGAAGTTTCGACCCCGATCAGGAGTTCAGGTTTGGGAACCTAGAGTTTGTCGCCGACTCTCGGGGAGATCTTATTCTTACAAAGTACTCAGCTCTAATTGAAGATCCAACAAACCCCGAGGCCTTGATTTCGGGTGAGGTATCCCCTGCCACTGGGGCTGACCTTGCCTTGGATCTAGCCTTGTGCCCAGATCTTGCCGATATTCCTGGACTAACATCGGCCGAGCACTGTCCCAACGTGACCTCGAATGCCTCCGGGAGAGCTATACTACGGATCGAACCCAAGTACTCTGAGGAGATGGACCCGACAGATCTCTCGCTGTTAAACGAGTTACTAGACTGGATACAAGCCATGGGGATTTCCAATGGCCAGTCCTCGGTCTATGATCAGATCGGGCTCAAATCCGACGACAGGGAAATCTACGTCCCCCTATCACACACTTGGTCACTACCATCGAGAACGTGGCTGAAGACTATCCCTCATGACCACCGAAGCTAAGAATGGACTATGTTCGGATTCCCGATCATCAAGTGTAGTCCTCTAGTTCGGAAGCTGACTTTCATCTCGGAAAGAATTCAGGATCGAGCTCTAATCCGATGCACAACCTTGAGTCCATACAACCGTGCCCAGTTGACAATCTGAACCTTGAGTTTGGCATGACAGATTCCGTAATGGCGCGGGATGCCGCCGCTAAAGCTCCGGACTCGCGGCCTACTAGGACACAAAGTTTTTTACCACCTACCCCCACGTCGAGTACTCCCCAAGAAACTCAGGTACACCAGACATACAGGATCTAATGTGCGTAAAACAACAACCCAGGGAAACCATCCAACTTTTTTGGGCTAGATTCCTCCTTCTCAAAAACAAGATAGCAGACGAAGGAATTGTTGCTACCTTCTGACACAAGTGTCGAGACGAAGGAATCCTAAACGTCCTCGCCCACCGCCACGTTCCAAACTTCACTGGGCTATTGGATCTGTTATGCAAATACTGCACCATGGAAAGTGTCTGGTAGACTCAACATATGCAAACGGAGTCAATCCATGCTGAGGAACCCAGAAGAGCTCGGGCGAAGCACGTGCCCCCATGACGATCGACCGAACATGAGGTACAAAGAAAAATAATAAACCCCTTACATGATCCAGAACTGTCCTTGACGAACTATTGGACAAGCCGTGTCACATACACTCCATCCTGCTGAATACGAACCCGACTCATAGCCTTCGAGCTTTATGGGTCGTTAGGCAAGTCGAAAAGAGTGGAGAGACTGAGGGAGTCCTGGATTAAGGGGTTCCCAGGCCGCCGGCCCATTGCTTATGGGCCAGACTGATGGGCTACTATGGAGCCAAGCTAGAGCGTGGATTCCCGGCCGGATAGAAGATCTTCGGAGCCATGGTGTGCCCTCCAAGTTGAGATTTAGCATGATCTTTCCTTTATTGTAACCAACCGTATGTAACCCTAACACTACTGGTGCCTATATAAACCAAAGGGCGCTAGTCTTTAGGGCTAGAGCAACATCCAATACCCCCTCGACCTAGGGTTTTAGCTCGCCTAATCTCGAGGTAGATCGACTCTGTAACCATATCATACACATCAAATACAGTCAAGCGGGATGTAGGGTTTTACCTCTTAGAGAGGGCCCAAACCTGGATAAACACCGTGTCTGATAGCGGCTTGAAGCTATGTTAGTATTTCCTCAAAGAGGAAGGGATGATGCAGCATAGCGATGGTAGGTATTTCGCTCATTGATGAAACCAAGGTTATCAAGCCAGTAGGAGAACCAAGCAACAACACATAAATGGTACCTGCACACAAATAACAAATACTCGCAACCTGACGTATTAAAGGGGTTGTCAATCCCTTTCGGGTAACGGCGCCAGAAATTGGCAAACGGACGTGAATAAATTGTAGTAGATTGATCGATCGAACGCCAAATAAAATAAATTGCAGCAAGTTATTTTTGTTATTTTTGGTTTAATAGATCTGAAATAAAAGGCAAATAAAATAGATCGCAAAGGCAAATAATATGAGAAAGATACCCGAGGGTCGTAGGTTTCACTAGTGGCTTCTCTCAAGAAAAATAGCAAACAGTGGGTAAATGAATTACTGTTGGGCAATTGATAGAACTTCAAATAATCATGACAATATCCAGGCAACGATCATTATATAGGCATCACGTCCAAGATTAGTAGACCGACTCCTGCCTGCATCTATTACTATTACTCCACACATCGACTGCTATCCAGCATGCATCTAGTGTATTAAGTACATGGAGAAACAAAGTAATGCAATAAGAACAATGACATGATGTAGACAAGATCTATCTATGTAGAAATAGACCCCATCATTTTATCCTTAGTACCAACGATACATACGTGTCGGTTCCCCCTCTATCACTGGGATCAAGCACCGTAAGCTCGAACCCACTACAAAGCACGTCTTCCCATTGCAAGATAAATAGATCAAGTTGGCCAAGCAAAACCCAAATATCGGAGAAGAAAAACGAGGCTATAAGCAATCATGCATATAAGATATCAAAGAAACTCAAATAACTTTCATGGATAAAAAGAGATATATCTGATCATAGACCCAAAGTTCATCGGATCCCAACAAACACAACGCAAAAGAGTTACATCATATGGATCTCCAAGAGCCCATTGTATTGAGAATCAAACGAGAGAGAGGAAGCCATCTAGCTACTAACTACAGACCTGAAGGTCTACAAAGAACTACTCACACATCATCGGAGAGGCACCAATGGAAGTGGTGAACCCCTCCGTGATGGTGGCTAGATTGGATCTGGTGGTTCTGGACTCTGTGGCGGCTGGAATTGATTTTCGTCGACTCCCCTAGGGTTTCTGGAATATTGGGCTATTTATAGAGTAAAGAGGCGGTCCGGGGGGCACCCGAGGTGGGCACAACCCACCAGGGCGCGCCTGGGCCCCCAGGCGCGCCCTGGTGGGTTGTGCTCCCCTTGGAGCAGCCCCCTTGTGCTTCTTCAACCCATTGGTTGTCTTCTGGTCCAAAAAAATCCACAAAAGTTTCGCTACGTTTGGTCTCCGTTTGGTTATTTTTTATCTGCAATGTAAAAAACATGCAAAAAACACCAACTGGCACTATGTTAATAGGTTAGTACCAAAAAGTGATATAAAATGACTATAAAATGATTATAAAACATCCAAGATTGAATATATAACAGCATGGAACAATCAAAAATTATAGATATGTTAGAGACGTATTAGTGTCCTACGTCCTTTGTTCCCCATTGATCCTATATCCACAGCTCGGGACCCCCTACCCGAGATCCGCCGGTTTTGACACCGACATTGGTTCTTTCATTGAGAGTTCCGATGTGGATCACCATAGGATCGATGGCCCAACTATTCATTGGAAACCCTGCCAGCGCCAGGAACATCTTCGTTCCTGGCCAGATGTTCATGTTCAACAGCATTACCTTACGCGCAGACCTCACCGATCGTTTGTACCATGTTGAGAACCTTACCTCCAATCACGAAGTTGGCCACCGGAACTTAGAGTCTAGCGCTGGCTCTCAGGAAGGCCCTGCTCTCACGGAATCCGCTACCCCCATGGAAGAACCCGCCGAGCCCGACGTGTCAACCTCGGATTCAGTGGACACAAAGGGAGTTGATGCCGCCCTGGATCTGGCATTAAAGCCGGATCCCATCAAAGTATCCCAAGAACATCCTGTCGAATATCCAGGAGGCATGGCCCCGACGAGAGTCTTTTTGGTAAACAACTTGTTGGATCAATTCCTCACTATGGGAATCTCTGCCGTCAGGCCTATGGCCTACAACCAGATCGGGCTTAAACCTAACAACAGAGAGATCCGCATCCCGCCGATCACCCACCTCGTCCATACCATCGAAGAAAGGGCAGAGGGATCTGGATCTTCAAAGTTGAAAACAATGTATGACCGGGTCTCTAGCCCGGAGACAGACACCCATCAAGAGAAGAGTGTAGACTCGGCCTATGATACAGGATCAGACCTCGAGTAGGCCCAACCACATACAGGCGTGCGCCCGAACACTATGCGATCCGATCTATATATGGCCCAGGCACGGTTCGCTGCTACCGATGCTCCGGACTCATAGCAGACGGGAATGCTAAAAATTCTCCCACCCACCTCCCACGCCGAATATTATCCAGATGCGGGAAGTCCGGACGTATGGGACCTGATGTACGTCAAGCAGCAACCTAAAGAAACGATCCATCATTACTGGGCCAGATTTCTCCTCGTCAAAAACAAGATAACGGACTAGCGTAATGAGGAAATAATTGAAGCTTTTTGGTTCAACCGTCGTGATGCAGGAATATTAAGCCCTCGCCCGTCACCGCATGCAAAACTTCACTGAACTATCGAACATGGTACGCAAATATTGCACCATGGAAAGCACATGGAGGTTGCAGCAAATGCGCAAGGAGTTAGTCACTGGCCTGCAGCCCAGGAAAGCCCAAGCAAAGCGGGCATATGCAAGACGGTCGCTCGAGCACGAGCCTGCTGAAAAGAAAAATAAACCCAGAACGGTCCTGGATGAATTGCTGGATAAACCATACCCTACATGCTCAGCCTTGCTTAATGCAAACCTGACTCACATGCTTCGAGCTTGTTGGTTGGTGAGGCAGGTGGCCAAAAGTGGCAAAAATATCCTTGGTCTCACACTCCCTGATAGACGATCAACAACCTCACCCATGACAACAACGTCCTGACAGTTTACACTACAAAAAAATACACTTCCGTGATGATACGTGTTTGTCACAGTAGGTCACGTTTTCTGTCATGCATGTACATCCATGACAATTTTATGACAGAATCAAGATAGTCATACATGTGTTGTCGTAGAAGTGTTCCATGAAAATACCAAAATTATCATCACGGAAGTGTCCACTTCCACGACGATAAAAAAATGGCACGTCATGGAAGTGCTTTCGTCAAAGGTAACCAACACGTGGCATCCACCGTAACTGGTCGCCGTTAAGCTATCGAGTTCCGGTTTAGATTCGATAACCCGTTAACAGCCCGGACCAATGGGGATTTTCCACATGTAAAATTCTCAATGGCCAGAGGAACCATGTGTCGGCTCAGCGTCAAATGTCATGTCATCCACTCATTGGACGGGAGGCACCTATGATACGTCTACATGTGGAATAGCCCAATAGAGGCCCATTCAGGTGAAAAGGCCGGCCCGTTGGACCTGGTCAAAAGGTAGCGGTCCGGCCCACGGAAAGCCTGTTAACGGCTTGTTCTCATATAGCCCATTTACAGCCCGCTAACTCACGGCCCGTTATGGCCTATCCAAATTGGGCCCAGTAGTGTTATCTTGGCCATCCAATATGATTCCAGCACGTTGTAACTTCCGGCCCATGTATGGCCCATGACGTCTTTTGGCCCATAGGAGGCCCTTTGTAACTCTTAGCCCATTAAAGGCCCGTGTTAAAACTAGCCCATAATGAATACTGTAACACTTTACACCCATTAACGGCCCATTATTCAGTTGGGCCATTTCCAGCCTGCGTTACCTTCCGGCCTTCTAAGGGCCCATTTATTCTTGGGCTCATTTCCAGCAATCGGTTACTTATGGCCTATTACTGGCCTGTTCTGCTTGTGGGTGAAATTCAGCCCGTGGTTACAGTCAGCCCGTTTGTGGCCCGTTAATCCGTTGGGCTGTTTTCATAGCGTCATCAAATACGGCCCATTGACGACATGTGATGTCTATCGATATAATTAAGCTCGTTATACATTTCATCCAATTAACACCCATTATGGTCGGGCCGTAAACGCATGATTTACACTCTAGCCTGTTTACGGCCAATTTTGCGGACCATTATTGGTCCACAAATGGCCCGTACAAGGCCCATTGATTATACGGCCTGTCGTGGGCCCATGGATTCTACGGCCCGTAGGAGGCCCATGGTCACTATAGCAGGTAGCAGGACCATGGTTACAATGGTCTGTATGTTGCCCATGGTTATTGTGGCCTAGTTATACAAAATAGGTTATTGTGGCCACTAGAAAAACGCGGAAAAAGAACTGTAGTGGCTACAAGCAAACACATAAACAAGACAATAAGGAAATAAATAAGCAAGCAACCAACGCTAGGCTATTATTGGTATTACACATATTACATCCACTGGGCCTCAAAGTTCGCCACTAGTGAAAATATAGGGAACAAAGCAGCATATCACATACACTGGTTGTCAAAGTTGGTGACCAGTGCAAATAAACACCATAGCAAAACAATTTCAGAACTAAAACCACTTCAGAAGGGCTCAAGAAACAATATCTTGGGTAGCCAACATGCTGGCAAGATGCTTAGCAAGCTTATTAACTTTCTCTTGTTTGGCACTTAAATCCTCCGGCGCTTGCTGTTGCACTAGAAAGTATGCATCTGAATTCTGCAGGGACTTCCTCAGTCCTTCGGCTTCGTGTCGCAGCACATCTGATCGATGTCTTTCAACTTGAAGTTGAGACTCAAGAAGACGATTCAGGCAACGAGTTCGAAGAGCTTGTGCCAGCAGTAGTGGCCAGAAACTCGAAGACTACATCAGGACATGACTTTTGGGTTGTCTCACTGTCGTCAAGATAGTTTTTATCAGCTTTCTTGGAGACCAACAAGGATGTCTCACTATCTTGAACCTTATCTACATTACTTCCTTTGCTATTGCATAACGAGGTACTCTTCACCAATATTTTGTCCGCATTCTGAGACATCACAGGTTTACCATGTTGTATATGAAACTCATTTTGGTAAATCAGTTCAGTAGTAAAGTGGACAGGATAACAACATGAAACAAACATATATCTATGTACCATGGTCACTGTATGGTCTATATCATTGTAGTTTTTGTTGCCAAATCAAGATAGAGACACAGTTCAAATAATATTTGTTTAAGACAAAGCAGCATAGACAAAATATAAGTGTGGGAAACTACACAACAATAATAACACTTGTAATGTGCATGACATGAAAACATAGCTGTTTATTCAATTGAAACTGAAATCAACATAGAGCAAGTTACAATAGAAAACCAGTTAAAGAAATAGGTTTAAAACATACCAGTTGCGCCATTGGAGTTTCAATTCCATCCTTCAAATTTGAAAATAGTTGGTATGAGTAAATACAGTGATGCAAGAGCAAAGGAGTATGAACCATAGCTACAGAACTTAACCTGAGAACAATTCTTCTTCTGCTTTAAGCATTGAGTTGGGGTTCGGAGTGGTGGTCCTCGTGCTTTGGGCACTGCAATTGCCTTACTAACTGCTCGAGTCAGGGTGCTCTATGGTGGAGACAGTGCTGTGTCAACTAGAACTGGGTTACTATGTGCTGGGGTTGGGGTTAGAAGGGGTGTAGCTGGTTCTCTGTCTAACTGGGTAGGGGTACAATCTGAGAGAGTCTGGGTTATGTGTGGTGGGGCTGGTTCTTGGGCAAGTACAATCGTGGTTCTATCTGCATCGACTGGTAGCACTATCTTTTCTGAAGATCGTGTTGTTACTCCCTAAGATACTGCCATCACCCCCTCCAATTCAAATGGCTGATAAACAAGAAAAGTAGTTGAATGTACAAACATTGTATGATGGACAGGTTATAGTGGGGAATAAAAGTGGGCATGAAAGAATTCACATTTATGTTGTCTAACCAAACAGGATAGCATGACACAATTTCACATATATGATGGCTAACTAAACATGATAGCATGACACAATTTCACATATATGATGGCTAACTACATAAGATAGCATGACACAATTTCACATATAAGATGGCTAACTAAACTGGATAGAAAGACATAATTCAAAATATGATGACTATGTAAACAGGATGACATGATATAACTATATGATGTGTTGATTAAATAGGTTGTCATTTCATAATTCACATACATGACGCCTATGGAAACATGGTAGCATGATATAATTCATGGATAGAATGACATAATTCAAAATATGATGACTGTAAACACTAAACAGGATGAGATGATATAACTATATGATGTGTTTATTAAATGGGTTGGCATGCCATAATTCAGATAGATGCTATCTATGTAAACATGATGGCGTGATATAATTCAAATATATGATTTATATACTAAGGAAGTAAGCAGATGGCAATCGCATATATGATGTAAAAACTAAGAAATGCAAGACAACATATGCATGATATGAGTAATATAACCCTGCCAAGTTTGAGCATAGACCTCAGGGGGGAAATAGGACTGGTCATCTGTCTCTGAATCGTCCTTTGAGAAGCTATCTGTAACCAGCAAGATGTCTCTTCAACAGGTAGCATTGTCTGCTCTAAAGACCTTATTTTCACTCTAGATACTTCCATCACCGCTTCAAATGGCTGATGCATATGAAGAGTAGTTGAATATACAAACGTTGTCAACAAATGGAATACATAATACAAAAAAGGATAACATGATATAATTCACATATATGATGATTGGCTAAACAACATGGCATTGCATAATTCACATATATAATGCCTTGCAACAAGATAGCATTGCATAATTCACATATATAATGTCTTGCAACAAGATGGCATTGCATAATTCACATATATAGTAATTAGGCACTAAACAGGTGGCATTCACACAAAGCATGTCTAAACTAAGGAAATGACATAGCAATGAGAGACACCATACACATGATATGAGCAACATAACCCTGCCAAGTTAGAGCATACACCTCGGGGGGGGGGGGAATAGGACTGGTCATCTGTCTCTGAATCATCCTCTAAGGAGCTATCCGTAACCAGCGAGATATGCGCTTCGTCAGATAGCATAGTCTGCTCTAAAGACCTTGTTTTCACTCTAGATTTTTCCATCACCGTGTTAAATGGCTGATGCACACAAAGACTAGTTCAATGTACTAACATTGTTGACAAATGTAATACGTATTAAAAAAAAGGATGGCATAATATAATTCACATATAAGATGACTGGCTAAGCAGGATGGCATTGCAAAATTTACATATATGATGCCTGGCTAAACAAGATGGCGTTGCATAATTCACATATACGACAAAGAAACTAAATAGATGGCATTCACACAAAGCATGTCTAAACTAAGTAGATGACGTATTTGATGTGTAAAGTAAGCAATGCAAGGCACCATATGCATGATATGACCAACATCAGCATGCCAAGTTAGAGCGAAGACCTTAGGGGTTAAATAGGAGTGGTTTGCTCCTTCTGAATCCCCTCAAAACAATTATCTTCCTCTTGATTACAATCTGAAATGGGTGGAGGGGGCTTCCTTTGCGACCACCATGGAGTGACGTCTGCATGAAAATTTATTTCCACGCAAGGCTCGTCTCTTTTGCTCTACATGTTCAGTTCCAATGTGTACAATAACTGACATGCATAGGAATAAAACATAGTGAGATTATGTAAGGAATACATGCAGAAATCCAGAGTGATGGTAGCAACCTATGGATAGACCCAAAACCAATGATAGCAGGCAAATAATGGCTTCAGTTAAAAAATACAGATAATGGCTTCTTTACTGTTTGTTTCCGACCCAACATGAAACTCATAGTAGACACCAGAGATTAACCAGATATAGTAGACTTATACTATTGATTGCGGCCCCGATATGTACCCCACAACCATTTAAAAACTCAAGTTTGAGCATTAGTTTGGAGCTGACTCAGAGTCTAATTCGTGAACAGGGTGATAAAGTAGCATGTAATATTAAGCGATGCATAACGTAAGTAGACACGAAAGAGTGCGACCTCTCTTGCGGACCCGTGTAGTCCTCGAGGTCATCTGCTCAGTTGATGATGGTAATGCAGTTGTCGTGGCTAACAGTGGCAAGGAAGAAGGTCTAAGGCGGTGAAAGACAGTTTGGAGGGCGGATCCTTGCTGTCGTGGACCCTTTTGTCATTGGAGCAGCTGAGCTGGGGTGGACGACAACGTAGCAGGAGAGAGACAAACCACACGAGGTTTTCTTTGACAACTATCTGTAAGAGAAGTAATTCTGTAAGGGCTCGTTTGAATTGGAGGATTCTAACAATGAAGGGATAGGAAATACACAGTAATAGGATAGGAATGCATGTGCAAAACAGAAATTTAAAATCACAGGATTTCTGTCAATCTAGCTATTTGGTTCACAGAAATTGGATCACGGGAATGCAAAGAAGCATGGTCAAATTAAGTCAACCCGCAAGAAAATGTATAGTTATAATGCTATTGCTACTATCACTTAGTCTTGTTCTTCATGAATAGGAATTTGAAAAGGAGGGCCAAGTGGATATTAAAATTCCAACTGTTTTTCTTTGAAAGAGACACCAAAGGAGCAAATCCTACAGTTTTCCTTTGCTCCATTCCTTTGAACCAAATGCATTAATAGTAGTACCATAGGAAATTTTTCCAATTCCTATATTTTTCCTTCACTTTTCCTTTCAACCACTGACAATTCTAGTAGGCAGGCTTGAACAGGAAAAAGCCTACACTCCAAAAATGTTTTTGTGCTACCTGTACTACTTTGGTCTCGGGCCACTGCCCTACTAACTAAACTCCCATGTCCATCTACACATGCACAGCTCAAACGCGCAGAAATAAATAATGATGGCTTTCAAGAGAGAACATCACAGATGGCTAAGTTGCTTGGTACCTCACTGCTTGTTATATGGTTCAAACTAATCATATTTCATGTTACTACATGTGCTTGGTGGACAAAATATATAATATGTCGAGTAAAAAAGTGATGCAACAACTGTACAACCTCTTTGGCGAAGCCATGTTGATCTCAGCATCATTTGGTTGATCGCTAAGGATGCTGCGGCTGATGTGGCAGTCGGGGGAGGGGAAGAAGATCTTAGGCGCCTGGAGATGGAGCCAAGGGTACTGCTTCGTTGTGATGGAGGGTTTCGTCGTTGGAGCAGCTCCGGTGAAGTGTACGTCGGCGAGGCTGAAGTAGGACAAGAGAGACAACATTAACATGAAGTGGTATTCAAATAGCATCTCCGATAGATGATGTAAAATACATAACCAAAAAGTGCTAGATGTAAAATACATCATCCGCTCATCTCTGAACTTAACTGCCGAAACTGTATTTAACTGTCAAAACCGAATTTTACTATCGAAACTGAATTTTGCTGTCGAAACTGAATTTTACTGTCGAAACTGAACGCACTAGTAGCAGAAAAGCAGTTGTCGGCGTTCTAGGACAGGGGGTGCCCAGACTTGCCTGCCCGCGGCCCGTGGCGTGGCTCCATCAGCGTCCCTGTACGGCCTAGTTCGGCAGCAACAACACAAGACCCTCACAAGGGGCCAAGCCTCGCGAGGCGGACGATACCAAGACCTCCTAGGGGGGCAGCCTCACTAGGCTGGCTCTCGAGGAGTAGAGATATCAAGGTAAGGCGCACCTTGTGAGGTTCACATGACGTGAGCCATGACGACCAAGGCCAGGCGGGCGCCAGCGGGCGCAGTGTATCAGTTTCCTCTTTGGTGCTAAGGAGGCAAGCGCAGGCACGAAGTCCCGAGGAATCAGGCAAAGGTTTCCATATCGGTGCAACAAGACCAAGACCGCAAGGATGGAGGGACGGCGGTCATCACAGAGCCCATGGTAGCGTCGCCAAAAGAGCCTTTGTAGGAGAAGACTACTTTTGTCAGGATAACTTGTACTTGTGGTCCCCCTTCGAATTTGGCCATTGTGGGATCCCTTCCCGCCTAACATTTGGGAAGAGGACCAAGGCCACTATAAATAGGACTTAGCCACCACCATAGAGGGGGATCTAGGGATCAGATCCATTCCACCCTGACTAGCTCACCAGCTCATCGAGCTTAAGAACACGTCACCTCCTGAGGCTGTTCATCCACTACACTAGTTCTTCCTCAACCCCTCGAGGCAATTGTCGGATTTCAGGTTCCGGCAAAACCCTTGAGGTTCGAACACTGGGGTGCGCACGAAGATCGCTCCTCCCCCTCGTACTCTCCCTCACCACGATCTCAAGGCTCAGCACGTCGAACTCGCAGAACAAAGGGACACAAGATTTATATTGGTTTGGGCCACCAATGTGGTGTAATACCCTACTCCAGTGTGGTGTGGTGGATTGCCTCTTGGGCTGAGGATGAACAGTTACAAGGGAAGAATAGCCTCCTGCTACCTCTTGAGCATGCATTGGTTTTCCCTTGAAGAGGAAAGGGTGATGCAGCAAAGCAGCATAAGTATTTCCCTCAGTTTTTGAGAACTAAGGAATCAATCCACTAGGAGACCACGCGCGAGTCACCTCGTACCTACACAAACAAATAAGAACCTCGCAACCAACGCGATAAAGGGGTTGTCAATCCCTTCACGTCCACTTGCAAGAGTGAGATCTGATAGAGATAATAATAATAAGATAAATATTTTTGGTATTTTTATGATATAAATTGAAAGTAAAGATTGCAAAATAAAATAGATTGGAAACTTGTATGATGGAAAATAGACCCGGGGGCCATAGGTTTCACTAGTGGCTTCTCACAAGATAGCATAAGTATTGCGGTGGGTGAACAAATTACTGTCGAGCAATTGATAGAATTGAGCATAGTTATGAGAATATCTAGGTATGATCATGTATATAGGCATCACGTCCGTGACAAGTAGACCGACTCCTGCCTGCATCTACTACTATTACTCCACACATCGACCTCTATCCAGCGTGCATCTAGAGTATTAAGTTCATAAGAACGGAGTAACGCTTTAAGAAAGATGACATGATGTAGAGGGATAAACTCATGCAATATGATATAAACCCTATCTTTTTATCCTCGATGGCAACAATACAATATGTGTCGTTTCCCCTACTATCACTGGGATCGAGCACCGCAAGATTGAACCCAAAGCTAAGCACTTCTCCAATTGCAAGAAAAATCAATCTAGTAGGCCAAACCAAACTGATAATTCGAAGAGACTTGCAAAGATAACCAATCATACATAAAAGAATTCAGAGAAGATTCAAATATTCTTCATAGATAATCTTGATCATAAACCCACAATTCATCGGATCTCGACAAACACACCGCAAAACAAGATTACATCGAATAGATCTCTAAGAGAATCGAGGAGAACTTTGTATTGAGATCCAAAGAGAGAGAGAAGAAGCGATCTAGCTAATAACTATGGACCCGAAGGTCTGAGGTAAACTACTCACACATCTTCGGAGAGGCTATGGTGTTGATATAGCAGCCCTCCGTGATCAATGCCCCCTCCGGCGGAGCGCCGGAAAAGGCCCCAAGATGGGATCTCATGGGTAGAGAAGGTTGCGGTTGTGGAATTAGGTTTTCGTGGTGCCCTCTGATGTTTTCAGGGTACGTAGGTATATATAGGAGGAAGAAGTAGGTCGGTGGAGCCACGAGGGGCCCACGAGGGTGGAGGGCGCGCCAAGGGGGGTAAGCGCGCCCCCTGCCTCGTGGCCTCCTTGTTGATTCCTTAACGTCCACTCCAAGTCCTCTGGATCACGTTTGTTCGAAAAATCACGCTCCCGAAGGTTTCATTCCGTTTTGACTCCGTTTGATATTCTTTTTATGCGAAACACTGAAATAGGCAAAAAAACAACAATTTGGGTTGGGCCTCCGGTTAATAGGTTAGTCCCAAAAATAATATAAAAGTGTATAAATAATCCCATTAAACATCCAAAACAGAATATATAATAGCATGGAACAATCAAGAATTATAGATACGTTGGAGATGTATCACCTCCTGAGGAGAGGTGCTCTTGTGCTTGTTGAGTTTGTGTGGATGAGGGTGGAACGACCTCGGATCAGTTGCCTCCTACTGTAGTGGCTAGCCCTATTTATAGAGGCCCTGGTCCTCTTCCCAAATGCTGGCGGGAAGGGATGCCACAACGGCCAAATTTGAAGGGAGACAACTAGTACAAGTTATCCTGGCTAAAGGTGGTCTTCGCCTGCCAAAGGCTCTGGTGGTGACGCCGTCTTGGGCTCCACGGTGACCTCCGTCCTGCCGTCCTACTGGTCTTGGTCTCTTTGCACTGATATGGAAACCTTTGCCTGATGCCTCGGGACTTCTCGCCTGCGCTTGCCTCTTTAGCACCAAAGAGGAAACAAGGACACTATGCGCTGGCGCCCGCCTGGTGCCCACCTGGCCTTGGTCATCACGGCTTGCGTCACAGGAACCTCGCGAGGTGCCCCTCGCCTTGATCCCTCCGCCCCTCGCGAGCCAGCCTAGTGAGACCGCCCCCGAGGAGGTCTTGCGTCGCCCGCCTCGCGAGGATTGGCCCCTTGCGAGGGTCTTGAGTGTTTGCTGGTGAAGATGGGTCGTACGGGGCCGCTGGCGGAGCCACATCGTGGGCCGCAGGCAAGCAAGTCTGGGGACCCCCATTCCCAGGACGCCGACAGTAGCCCCCGGGCCCAAGGGCGCTCGGACTTGGCTTCGAGGCGAAGCCAAGGGGCTAGTGCGGAGCGCCGCGGGCCCCAACAGCTTGCGGCCTCGGTTGACGCATGGCGATTGATGGGACATGGGCGTCTCCGCTTGCCCACGCTGCCTCAGCAACTGCCCAACTTGACAATTCCCTGTTGCATGCAGAAAAAGGTCATTATTACCTTAGATCATGGAGGCCGGCGGTTGGCCTCCTCCTGGCTAAAAATGGGAAGGGGGGATCGGAGCCCCCGCCACCCATTTCTTCCTTCGCTCCTCCCGCTTCTTCTTCTTCATCCTTTCTTTGTTGCTGCACCACATCTCCCATGGCTCCAATTCAAAGGTTCTCGGCCGCAGAGAAGGGAAAAACCCCTCCTGGGTATCCGCTGCCTCTTCTACCAAAGAAGAGGCTGGCCCACCGCCGCGACATACTCGTGAGGCCAGAGGTGTCGAGGCCTTGGTGCGAGCGGCCACCTCCCGGGTATCCGCTGCCTCTATACGCCCAAGCCAAGGGCTCCGGAGGGAGAGGTGGCGAGCGGCGGCGCCCATGCCGTGGTTGTGGTCTCCGTGCCATGCTGACGCACGCCGTCGCCCCAGGAGCCCACGGCGTGGACTCCTCGCGCGAACTCGTGATGTGGGCGGCGATGCCTCTGCACACTTGGATTCGCTTTCCACAGTTTTTCTCCGCCGAGATGCCACCGAGGGGCCCCCTCGAGCTTTGCCTGCAGCACACCGACTGCGACGCCCCGGCGACTGGAGCGGAGGTTGAAGTCGTCTCCCCTGGTAAGATCTTCATGACCCGTGGCTGGGGCGAGGTTGCTCGAGTCTGCCGTGCGGAAGGCGCCCTCACCATCCATTTTGAGTACGGTGGCGCCTCCACGATGTTCTTCAAGGTCTTCGACGAAGAAGGCCGCCGCTGGGAGTGCTGTCCTGAAGGGGGTCGTCGGGATGGCGCAGCGGCCAACGCTGAGCCTGCAGCTAGCCTCACCAGCAGCTCCTCCAGCAGTAGCGGCGGCGCTTGGGAGTCCAGCAACTCTCCTGAGCCCTACGAGACCCCGGAGACGAGCGACGACAGCTACGTGCCCCCGAGCTCTCGTCGCGCCCAGAGCAAGGCTGCTTCGTCAGGTCACCGCCGTCGCTGATCTGGATGCGGTTGGCGTCGGCCTCCCATGGCCCACTGTTGATGATGGCGTCGGCTGCGCTGGCGCATGTAGATAGGCCCCCTAGAAACTTCCTTCTTTTGTTCCCTATGAGGAATCAAGATGGACCCCGTGGGGGCGTGTAAAGGGTGTGTAATGTCTTTTGTTGATATTATCCTCATTATAAAAATTTGTGAACGCATGTCCTATTTCGGCTCGGTCTCCCATGTCCAACCCTGCGACAGCTTGGTGCTCTACACCGACAGGTCCCGGACCCCAGGCAGGCTGCAGCCGTCGCTGGTATGCCAGGTCGCGATGTCGTGGTCAAGGCCAGGAGGTGAGCGGCCCGAGGTCCAGTAAGAGCTCCTAAGGCGCGATTCTCAATAGGTCCCCTTTAGTGCGCAAGAAGCCACCGAAGGGTAGGAAAGGGAGGCGATGTTGCCGTGACAAGGCTGCAACAAGTGAGAATCCTATTGTAAGGGCATATTTATCCCTAAGTGTTTTGGTGATTGATGACAACGCATTTGCGGACTAATCGTGTGCCTTGAGTATTCCAGACACTTCATTGCTAGGCACAAGACGGTTGGGTGCCCCTCGAAGACTGATGAAGACGGCGTCTTTTCTACGTTTCTTTTTGGTGGATTTGAGTCGTAGGAAAGCCGTACTATTAAGAGGGGGTCCGCGTTAGAAAGTTTTGGGTGGAATCATCACGTACACGTCTCCTTCTTGTCCCCTCCTTTTTCCTTGGAGCTTCCTCCGTTTTCTTGCCTCCCTTGTCTGGCTGCTATGGTTGGTCGCGGTAGTACTGCTCCCAGGAAAGCGGTAGTACCGTAGGCAACCGCGGTAGTACCGCGCGGTGGCGCGGTAGTACCGCAGGTGCCCACGGTAGTACCACTCCCCTGGAGCCGCACTATCACTGCCCACCAGGCTAGTGCCGCCCCTTCACGGTAATAGGGGCGGATGTAATTTTTTACATCCGCACCTACCGTAGTAGTACCGTTTTCGCCGCGTGGTAGTACCGCACTATGCAGTCAGGTAGTAGTACCGCCCCTCGGCGGTACTACTGTGTCGGGTTTTTTCTACTTCCGTTTCTTTGCGGAAGTAGGCACGGAAGTTTCCTTCCCCCTGGCTGGGGGTTTTTGCCTTGCGGTAGTACCGCATGGGGGCGCGGTAGTACCGCGCTTGTGGAAGTACCACCCCCAGTTCCTGCGCGTCTGTTTATATTTACTGTCGCTGGGTTGCGGCAGTACCGTGGGTCGGTACGGTAGTGCCGCACAGCCGTGCGGTAGTACCGCTTGGTTGCAAGCTGTAGTATCGCGCGGCCTTGCGGTAGTACCGCTGGCCAGGCACGGTAGTACCGCTGGCCGCGGGCTGGTTGGTGGGTAACGGTTGGATCTTTGTCCCACACTATATAAGGGGTCCCCTTCTTCCCCGTTGACTTACCTCTTCCACCCCCAAGCTCCATTATTGCTCTAAGCTCCATTTTCGCCCGATCTCACTCCCTAGCCGACCAAACTTGTTGATTTGCTCGGGAGTGGTTGAGAAGGCCTCGATCTACACTTCCACCAAGATATTTGATTCACCCCCACTAATCCCTCGCGGATCTTGTTACTCTTGGGTGTTTGAGCATCCTAGACGGTTGAGATCACTGCGAAGCCATAGTCCTTTGTGGTGAAGCTTCATGGTGTCGTTGGGAGCCTCCAATTGAGCTGTGGAGATTGCCCCAACCTAGTTTGTAAAGGTTCGGTCGCCGCCTCCAAGGGCACCAATAGTGGAATCACGGCATCTCACATTGTGTGAGGGCGTGAGGAGAATACGGTGGCCCTAGTGGCTTATTGGGGAGCATTGTGCCTCCACACCGCTCCAACGGAGATGTACTTCCTCTCAAAGGGAAGGAACTTCGGCAATACATCCTCGTCTCTACCGTCTCCACTCTTGGTTATCTCGTGCCTTTACTTGTGCAAGCTTATTTGTTTCATATATCTTGCTTGCTTGTGTTCCTATCCTTGTTGCATCATATAGGTTGCTCACCTAGTTGCATATCTAGACAACCTACTTTGATGCAAAGTTTAAATTGTTAAAGAAAAGCTAAAATTGGTAGTTGCCTATTCACCCCCCTCTAGTCAACCATATCGATCCTTTCAATTGGTATCAGAGCCTCATCTCTTTATTAAGGACTTTACCGTCCAAATAGTATGGTTGATACCGTAGACGGTGTGGAGGAACACTCCGGTGTGAATCCGACCTCGTCTACGGGCGATGGGGGAACCTCGGTCTCTCGTGAGGAGTTCAATGTGGCCTTGGAGACATTGAAAACCTCCATGACGACCAAAGTTGAAAGCATGTTTACTAAATTTATTGAGGGGCTTAAACTATCCACCGCACCATTGAAAGTGGGTGACCCCACCGACAGGGTGATGGATGCTATCGCCGACAAGGGGGAAGCTAGTAGTGAAAAGGCTCCTTCTTCTAGTGGTAAAAATGGCACCGACATCTTTGCTCATGTGGAACCACCACTTGTTTATGGTGGACCGGTTCCTTCCACTCATTTGAATCATGTCGGTCCTCCCCCTAAGATTGTGAAAAATGAGGACTTTGATTCTTGGGTTTACCGCTTGAAACGTCATTTAAATCATGTGAACACTAACCTTTGGAGAATCATTGAAGAAGGTTTCTATCCGCATGATCCAAGCAACTTCACTCCTCGAGAAGCTGCGGACAATCAATTCAATGAGAATGCTCTCTTCATCATTCAAGATGCAATTCCACCCGAAGACCTACCTCATATTCGTCCCTTCGCCTTGGCCAAAGATGCATGGCATTGTGTTGTCTCTCTCTACTGGGGAAGCGCAAGCATTCAACGCTCCAACTATGAAGTGGTGCAAGATGAGGCCGACGAGTTTGCAATGAAAGAACATGAAGAACCTCTTGAGCTTTATTGGAGAGTAACCAAACTCGCGGTCTCACTACGAGATCATGGGAGCAAGGACACGGATGACAATTGGATCAAGCGCAAATTCCTCAAGGTAATGATGCCCTATCACAAGGCCATGTCCTCCGTCATTCATCAAAGACCGGACTTCCACACTTTGACCTCAAGCGAAGTGTTGGATGAGTTTGTGGCCATGAACATTTTGGACAAGACCGCCGACAATGCGGTGCTTCGTTCTCAAAGGGAAAAGAAGCCTAACCTTGCATTGAAGGCCAAGCTCACCGTTGAAGAAGAAGAAGAGGAAGAAGAGGAGAGCAACCCCGAAGATACGAAGTATGCGTATCATGAACACATGGCACTTGCTTCAAGGCAATTTTGGAGCAAGAAAAACTCAAGGCCAAACTTTAGCAAGAACAACTCAAGTGGCACGAAGAGCAAGCAACGTGTAAGGACTTGCTACAATTGTGGCAACGTGAGTCATTTTATTGCGGAGTGTCCGTATGAGAAGAGGGAAGACAATGGTGGCAAGCTCATCCAAAAGGACAAGGCCAAGTCGTTCCCCAACAAGAGCAACTTCACCAAGAAGACTCCTCCCAAGGCATTGGTGGTATAAGAAGAGTACAATGAGGATGATGACGATGATGAAAGTGATGAGTCAGTTGCCATGGCCTCAGTTGCCATTGCGATGACTCCACGGGTGTCTCTCTTCGACTCACCCAATGAGAGCATCACCGCCAAGTGCCTCATGGCTAAAGCCACCAACAAGGTAACCTCCAACATCAAAACTACCATCATTAATCATCCTTCTCCGACAGATAGCATTAATGAACTTGAGGAAGCTAATGTGGAGGCTAATGAGTTTGAGGCCTTTATGGGCAAACTCAAGGGAAAATCCAAGAAGCACTTTATTGCTCTCTTGGAACAACTTGGTGAAGCCAATGACATGATCGAGGCTCACGAAAACACCATCACTAAGATGGAAGGGCATAGCCGTGACTATGCCGATGAGATTTCGGATCTTTCCAATGCTCTTGAGGAAGAGCGTGGTCTTCGTTTGGCTCTTGAGGAGTCACACAACATTGATCATGCTAAGTTAAAGAAAGATTATGATCATGTCCTCATTGTTTCTCATGTGCTAAACTCCGAGAAGGCCGAACTTGAGGTTGATCTTGCTAGACTCAAAGAGGAGTTTGATCTACTTGACAAGGCTCACAAGGTCTTGAAGGGTGCTCATGCTAGCCTCAAAGAGTCTCATGATCAACTTCAAGTAAAGCTAACCAAGGAAAAAGCCACTTTCCCTCGTATGATGTTAATTGATAATGCAAATGCTACTAACCCGTGTTGTGAGCATGTGCATCTCATTGAGGAGAACACTAAGCTAAAGGGGCAACTTGAGAAAGGTCTTGCGACTTGCATACAAGGCAAGAAGAACCTCAATGATCTTTTGATCAACCAAAAGGGAGTTGTAGCCAAGGAAGGGGTTGGGTACGTGCCCGACTCCAAGAACAAGAAGAAGAATGACAAGACCAAACGACCTCCTCCTCTCATGCAAACCTTTGTGAAGGAGGGAGAAAGTGCCTCCGAGGAGAAGAAGAAGAACAATACGAAGGGTGGCGTTGTCAGAAGGGACAATGTCACTCCTCGCATCAAAGCCGGCGACTTTAATCCTTCTTATGTGTTATGCTGTGCTAGTGATGGGCATGTCTATGCCAAATTCGTTGATTCTCTTCATGAATATATTGAATGGTCTATTTGGGTTCCAAAGACCCTTGTTACTAACATCAAAGGACCCATTACAAAATGGGTACCTAAAACCAAGCATTAATCTCTTGTAGGTGTTTGCTTCCGGTGGGGGATCATGGTTGCTCGATAGTGGAGCTACGAATCATATGACCGGAAGTAAGGACTTGGTAGTGGACGTGCACAAGATTCCATCTATGCCCACCAATGTCGAGTGGGGTGACACCTCATCCTCCAAGGTATTGGGACTTGGCAAGGTGGTCATCTCTCATGATCTCACGATCGAGAAGGTCATGCTTGTTGAGTCCCTTGCATACAATTTACTTTCCGTTCGTCAACTTGCAATCACGGGCTTTGCCACTTTCTTTGATATCGATACCGTGGCCCTCTTGTGGAGCAAGCCTCTTAAAGTAGCCTTTGTTGGGCATGCCGAGAACGGTCTATATGTGATTAACTTTTCGAAGCGACCCACTAAGACCGCGACATGCCTAATGGCTAAAGTTGATGTGGGATGGCTTTGGCATCGCCGTTTAGACGATGTCAATATGAGATCTTTGCAAAGTCTCCTCAAGGGGGACCATGTCCGTGGACTAACGAATGTTAGTTTTGCTAAAGATCGTGCTTGTATCAAAGGAAAGCTACATGAGAAGGCTCACCCTCCCACGACTATCATTTACTCAAAGAGGCCTTTGGAGCTCCTTCACATGGATCTCTTTGGGCCTCCATCCTTCGATAGTCTTGGGGGTAGGAAGTATTGCTTGGTGATTGTGGATGACTACTCAAGATACACTTGGGTGTATTTATTCAAGAGGAAGAGCGAGACCCAACAAACCGTCATTGACTTTGCAAATGAAGCACAACGTCAACACAATGCAAAGATCTTGACAATAAGAAGTGACAACGGCACCGAGTGCAAGAACTACACCTTCGATGAGTTTCTTAGTGATGAGGGGATCAAGCATCAATACTCCGCACCTTACACCCCTCAACAAAACGTTGTCACGGAGAGGAAGAACTGGACGTAGATGGATGCGGCAAGGACCATGATGGCAGAGTTCAAGTCTTCGTACAACTTTTGGGCCGAAGCCATCAACACCGTGTGTCATGCATCCAATCGGCTCTACCTCCGCAAGGGCTTGAACAAGACTCCATATGAGATACTCACTGGTAACAAGCCCAACCTCAAGTACTTCCGGGTGTTCGGGTGTAAGTGTTTCATTCTGAAGAAAGGTGTTCGGTTGTCTAAATTTGAGGCTAGAGCTTATGAGGGCATATTTGTTGGTTATGCTAAAAACTCTCATGCTTACCGTGTCCTCAATAAATCCATGGGACTTATTGAGGAGACGGGTAACGTGAAGTTTGATGAGAATAACACCTCCCAAGTGGAGCAAAGTGGCACTTGTGATGTAAGTGATGAAATTCCTCCCCAAGCCATAAGAAGAATGTAGGAAATATGCCCTAGAGGCAATAATAAAAGGATTATTATTATATTTCCTTGTTCATGATAATTGTCTTTTATTCATGCTATAATTGTGTTATCCGGAAATCGTAATACATGTGTGAATACATAGACACCAACATGTCCCTAGTAAGCCTCTAGTTGACTAGCTCGTTGATTAACAGATAGTCATGGTTTCCTGACTATGGACATTGGATGTCATTGATAACAAGATCACATCATTAGGAGAATGATGTGATGGACAAGACCCAATCCTAAACATAGCACAAGATCGTATAGTTCGTTTGCTAGAGTTTTTCCAATGTCAAGTATCTTTTCCTTAGACCATGAGATCGTGTAACTCCCGGATACCGTAGGAACGCTTTGGGTGTACCAAACGTCACAATGTAACTGGGTGACTATAAAGGTATACTACGGGTATCTCCGAAAGTGTCTGTTGGGTTGACACGGATCAAGACTGGGATTTGTCACTCCGTATGACGGACAGGTATCTCTGGGCCCACTTAGTAATGCATCATCATAATGAGCTCAAAGTGACCAAGTGTCTGGTCACGGGATCATGCATTACGGTACGAGTAAAGTGACTTGCCGGTAACAAGATTGAACGAGGTATTGGGATACCGACGACTGAATCTCGGGCAAGTAACGTACCTATTGACAAAGGGAATTGTATACGGGGTTGCTTGAATCCTCGACATCATGGTTCATCCGATGATATCATCGAGGAGCATGTGGGAGCCAACATGGGTATCCAGATCCCACTGTTGGTTATTGACCAGAGAGCCGTCTCGGTCATGTCTACATGTCTCCTGAACCCGTAGGGTCTACACACTTAAGGTTCGGTGACGCTAGGGTTGTAGAGATATGAATATGCAGTAATTAGAAAGTTGTTCGGAGTCCCGAATGAGATCCCGGACGTCATGAGGAGTTCCGGAATGGTCCAGAGGTGAAGAATTATATATAGGAAGTGCAGTTTCGGCCATCGGGAGAGTTCCGGAAATCACCGGTATTGTACCGGGACCATCAGAAGGGTCCCGGGGGTCCACCGGGTGGGGCCACCCATCCCGGAGGGCCCCATGGGCTGAAGTGGGGAGGGGAACCAGCCCATAGTGGGCTGGTGCGCCCCCTTTGGCCCACCCCATGCGCCTAGGGTTGGGAACCCTAGGGTGGGGGGGCGCCCCACCTGGCTTGGGGGGCACTCCAACCCTTGGACACCGCTCCCCCCTAGGAGATCCCATCTCCTAGGGCCGGCGCCCCCCTAGGGGAGCCTATATAAAGGGGGGGAGGGAGGGGCAGCCGCATCCTTGACTCTTGGCGCCTCCCTCTCCCCTGCTACACCTCTCCCTCTCGCAGAAGAACGGCGAAGCCCTGCTGCGGTGACTGCTGCATCCACCACCATGCCGTCGTGCTGCTGGATCTTCATCAACCTCTCCTCCCCCTTGCTGGATCAAGAAGGAGGAGACGTCACGCTGACCGTACGTGTGTTGAACACGTAGGTGCCGTCCGTTCGGCGCTAGGATCTCCGGTGATTTGGATCACGTCGAGTACGGCTTCCTCATCCCCGTTCTTTGAACGCTTCCGCGCGTGATCTACAAAGGTATGTAGATGCAATCCGATCACTCGTTGCTAGATGAACTCATAGATGGATCTTGGTGAAACCGTAGGAAAATTTTTGTTTTCTGCAACGTTCCCCAACAGTGGCATCATGAGCTAGGTCTATGCGTAGTTCTTTTTGCACGAGTAGAACACAATTTGTTGTGGGCGTAGATGTTGTCAACTTTCTTGCCGCTACTAGTCTTATTTTGCTTCAGCGGTATTGTGGGATGAAGCGGCCCGGACCAACCTTACACGTACGCTTACGTGAGACAGGTTCCACCGACTGACATGCACTAGTTGCATAAGGTGGCTGGCGGGTGTCTGTCTCTCCCACTTTAGTTGGAGCGGATTTGATGAAAAGGGTCCTTATGAAGGGTAAATAGAAGTTGACAAATCACGTTGTGTCTTTAACGTAGGTAAGAAAACGTTCTTGCTAGAACCCTCTTGCAGCCACGTAAAACTTGCAACAACAATTAGAGGACGTCTAACTTGTTTTTGCAGCAAGTGTTCTGTGATGTGATATGGCCAAAGTTGTGATGAATGATGAATGATATATATGTGATGTATGAGATCATGTTCTTGTAATAGGAATCACGACTTGCATGTCGATGAGTATGACAACCGGCAGGAGCCATAGGAGTTGTCTTAATTTTTTGTATGACCTGCGTGTCATTGAGAAACGCCATGTAAATTACTTTACTTTATTGCTAAACGTGTTAGCCATAGTAGTAGAAGTAATAGTTGGCGAGCAACTTCATGGAGACACGATGATGGAGATCATGATGATGGAGATCATGGTGTCATGCCGGTGACAAGATGATCATGGAGCCCCAAGATGGAGATCACAGGAGCTATATGATACTGGCCATATCATGTCACTATTATTCGATTGCATGTGATGTTTATCATGTTTTTGCATCTTGTTTACATAGAACTACGGTAGTAAATAAGATGATCCCTCATAATAATTTCAAGAAAGTGTTCCCCCTAACTGTGCACCGTTGCGACAGTTCGTTGTTTCGAAGCACCACGTGATGATCAGGTGTGATAGATTCCAACGTTCACATACAACGGGTGCAAGACAGATTTACACATGCAAACACTTAGGTTGACTTGACGAGCCTAGCATGTACAGATATGGCCTCGGAACACAGAAGACCGAAAGGTCGAGCATGAGTCGTATAGAATATACGATCAACATGAAGATGTTCACCGATGTTGACTAGTCCGTCTCATGTGATGATCAGACACAGCCTAGTTAACTCGGATCATGTTATACTTAGATGACTGGAGGGATGTCTATCTAAGTGGGAGTTCGTTGAATAATTTGATTAGATGAACTTAATTATCATGAACTTAGTCTAAAATCTTTACAACATGCATTGTAGATCAAATGGCCAACGTTGTGCTCAACTTCAACGCGTTCCTAGAGAAAACCAAGCTGAAAGACGATGGCAGCAACTATACGGACTGGGTCCAGAACCTGAGGATCATCCTCATAGCTTCCAAGAAAGATTATGTCCTACAAGCACCGATAGATGAAGCACCTGCTCTCCCTGCAGAACAAGACGTTATGAACGCTTGGTAGACACGTACCGATGATTACTCCCTCGTTCAGTGCGGCATGCTTTATAGCTTAGAGCCGGGGCTCCAAAAGCATTTTGAGAGACACGGAGCATATGAGATGTTCGAAGAGCTGAAAATGGTTTTTCAAGCTCATGCCCGGGTCGAGAGATATGAAGTCTCCGACAAGTTCTTCAGCTGTAAGATGGAGGAAAACAGTTCTGTCAGTGAGCACATACTCACTATGTCTGGGTTACATAACCGCTTGACTCAGCTGGGAGTTAATCTCCCGGATGACGCGGTCATTGACAGAATCCTTCAGTCGCTTCCACCGAGCTACAAGAGCTTTGTGATGAACTTCAATATGTAGGGGATGGAAAAGACCATTCCTGAAGTATTTGCAATGCTGAAATCAGCAGAGGTAGAAGTCAAAAAGGAACATCAAGTGTTGATGGTGAATAAAACCACTAAGTTCAAGAAAGGCAAGGGTAAGAAGAACTTCAAGAAGGACGGCAAGGGAGTTGCCGCGCCCGGCAAGCAAGCTGCCGGGAAGAAGCCAAAGAATGGACCCAAGCCTGAGACTGAGTGTTTTTATTGCAAGGGAAGTGGTCACTGGAAGCGGAACTGCCCCAAATACTTAGCGGACAAGAAGGCCGGCATCACGAAAGGTATATGTGATATACATGTAATTGATGTGTACCTTACCAGTACTCGCAGTAGCTCCTGGGTATTTGATACCGGTGCGGTTGCTCACATTTGTAACTCAAAGCAGGAGCTGCGGAATAAGCGGAGACTGGCGAAGGACGAGGTGACGATGCGCGTCGGGAATGGTTCCAAGGTCGATGTGATCGCCGTCGGCACGCTACCTCTACATTTACCTACGGGATTAGTTTTAAAGCTCAATAATTGTTATTTAGTGCCAGCTTTGAGCATGAACATTGTATCAGGATCTCATTTAATTCGAGATGGCTACTCATTTAAATCCGAGAATAATGGTTGTTCTATTTATATGAGAGATATGTTTTATGGTCATGCTCCGATGGTGAATGGTTTATTCTTAATGAATCTCGAGCGTAATGCTACACATATTCATAGTGTGAATACCAAAAGATGTAAGGTTGATAATGATAGTCCCACATACTTGTGGCACTGCCGCCTTGGTCACATAGGTGTCAAACGCATGAAGAAGCTCCCTGCAGATGGACTTTTACAGTCTCTTGATTACGAATCATTTGACACGTGCGAACCATGCCTCATGGGTAAAATGACCAAGACTCCATTCTTAGGAACAATGGAGCGAGCAACCAACTTATTGGAAATCATACATACTGATGTGTGCGGTCCAATGAGTGTTGAGGCTCGCGGTGGCTATCGTTATGTTCTCACCCTCACTGATGACTTGAGTAGATATGGGTATGTCTATTTAATGAAACACAAGTCTAAGACCTTTGAAAAGTTCAAGGAATTTCAGAGTGAGGTTGAGAATCAACGTGACAGGAAAATTAAGTTCTTGCGATCAGATCGTGGATGAGAATACTTGAGTCACGAGTTTGGCACACACTTAAGAAAATGTGGAATAGTTTCACAACTAACGCCACCTGGAACACCTCAGTGCAATGGTGTGTCCGAACGTCATAATCGCACTCTATTAGATATGGTGCGATCTATGATGTCTCTTACCGATTTACCGCTATCATTTTGGGGCTATGCTTTAGAGACTGCCGCATTCACTTTAAATAGGGCTCCGTCGAAATCCGTTGAGACGACACCGTATGAATTATGGTTTGGGAAGAAACCTAAGCTGTCGTTTCTAAAAGTTTGGGGATGCGATGCTTATGTCAAGAAATTTCAACCTGAAAAGCTTGAACCGAAGTCGGAAAAATGCGTCTTCATAGGATACCCTAAAGAAACTATTGGGTATACCTTCTACCTCAGATCCGAAGGCAAGATCTTTGTTGCCAAGAATGGATCCTTTCTAGAGAAGGAGTTTCTCTCGAAAGAAGTAAGTGGGAGGAAAGTAGAACTCGATGAAGTATTACCTCTTGAACCGGAAAATGGCGCAACTCAAGAAAATGTTCCTGAGGTGCCTGCACCGACTAGAGAGGAAGTTAATGATGATGATCATGAAACTTCAGATCAAGTTGCTACTGAACTTCGTAGGTCCACAAGGACATGTTCCGCACCAGAGTGGTACGGCAACCCTGTCTTGGAAATCATGTTGTTAGACAACGGTGAACCTTCGAACTATGAAGAAGCGATGGCGGGCCCGGATTCCGACAAATGGCTAGAAGCCATGAAATCCAAGATAGGATCCATGTATGAAAACGAAGTATGGACTTTGACTAACTTGCCCGTTGAGCGGTGAGCCATAGAAAATAAATGGATCTTTAAGAAGAAGACAGACGCGGATGGAAATGTGACCATCTATAAAGCTCGGCTTGTCGCTAAGGGTTATCGACAAGTTCAAGGGGTTGACTACGATGAGAGTTTCTCACCCGTAGCGAAGCTGAAGTCCGTCCGAATCATGTTAGCAATTGCCGCATTCTATGATTATGAGATATGGCAAATGGACATCAAAACGGCATTCCTTAATGGTTTCCTTAAGGAAGAATTGTATATGATGCAGCCAGAAGGTTTTGTCGATCCTAAGAATGCTGACAAGGTGTGCAAGCTCCAACGCTCGATTTATGGGCTGGTGCAAGCATCTCGGAGTTGGAACATTCACTTTGATGAGATGATCAAAGCGTTTGGGTTTATGCAGACTTATGGAGAAGCCTGCGTTTACAAGAAAGTGAGTGGGAGCTTTGTAGCATTTCTCATATTATATGTAGATGACATACTTTTGATGGGAAATGATATAGAGCTTTTGGACAGCATTAAGGCCTACTTGAATAAGAGTTTTTCAATGAAGGACCTTGGAGAAGCTGCTTATATATTAGGCATCAAGATCTATAGAGATATATCAAGACGCCTCATAGGTCTTTCACAAAGCACATACCTTGATAAGATATTGAAGAAGTTCAATATGGATCAGTCTAAGAAGGGGTTCTTGCCTGTGTTGCAAGGTGTGAAATTGAGCTCAGCTCAATGCCCGACCACGACAGAAGATATAGAAGAGATGAGTGTCATCCCCTATGCCTCAGCCATAGGGTCTATTATGTATGCCATGCTATGTACCAGACCTGATGTAAACGTTGCCGTAAGTTTGGTAGGTAGGTACCAAAGTAATCCCGGCAAGGAACACTGGACAGCGGTCAAGAATATCCTGAAGTACCTGAAAAGGACTAAGGAAATGTTTCTCGTTTATGGAGGTGATGAAGAGCTCATCGTAAAGGGTTACGTCGATGCTAGCTTCGACACAGATCTGGATGACTCTAAGTCACAAACCGGATACGTGTATATTTTGAATGGTGGGGCAGTAAGCTGGTGCAGTTGCAAGCAGAGCATCGTGGCGGGATCTACATGTGAAGCGGAGTACATGGCGGCCTCGGAGGCAGCGCATGAAGCAATTTGGGTGAAGGAGTTCATCACCGACCTAGGAGTCATACCCAATGCGTCGGGGCCGATCAAACTCTTCTGTGACAACACTGGAGCTATTGCACTTGCCAAGGAGCCCAGGTTTCACAAGAAGACCAGGCACATCAAGCGTCGCTTCAACTCCATTTGTGAAAATGTTCAAGATGGAGACATAGATATTTGTAAAGCACATACGGACCTGAATGTAGCAGATCCGTTGACTAAACCTCTCCCTAGAGCAAAACATGATCAACACCAGAATTCCATGGGTGTTTGATTCATCACATTGTAACTAGATTATTGACTCTAGTGCAAGTGGGAGACTGTTGGAAATATGCCCTAGAGGCAATAATAAAAGGATTATTACTATATTTCCTTGTTCATGATAATTGTCTTTTATTCATGCTATAATTGTGTTATCCGGAAATCGTAATACATGTATGAATACATAGACACCAACATGTCCCTAGTAAGCCTCTAGTTGACTAGCTCGTTGATCAACAGATAGTCATGGTTTCCTGACTATTGACATTGGATGTCATTGATAACGAGATCACATCATTAGGAGAATGATGTGATGGACAAGACCCAATCCTAAACATAGCACAAGATCGTATAGTTCGTTTGCTAGAGTTTTTCCAATGTCAAGTATCTTTTCCTTAGACCATGAGATCGTGTAACTCCCGGATACCGTAGGAATGCTTTGGGTGTACCAAACGTCACAACGTAACTGGGTGACTACAAAGGTATACTACGGGTATCTCCGAAAGTGTCTGTTGGGTTGACACGGATCAAGACTGGGGTTTGTCACTCCGTATGACGGAGAGGTATCTCTGGGCCCACTCGGTAATGCATCATCATAATGAGCTCAAAGTGACCAAGTGTCTGGTCACGGGATCATGCATTACGGTACGAGTAAAGTGACTTGCCGGTAACGAGATTGAACGAGGTATTGGGATACCGACGATCGAATCTCGGGCAAGTAACGTACCGATTGACAAAGGGAATTGTATACGGGGTTGCTTGAATCCTCGACATCATGGTTCATCCGATGATATCATCGAGGAGCATGTGGGAGCCAACATGGGTATCCAGATCCCGCTGTTGGTTATTGACCGGAGAGCCGTCTCGGTTATGTCTACATGTCTCCCGAACCCGTAGGGTCTACACACTTAAGGTTCGGTGACGCTAGGGTTGTAGAGATATGAATATGCAGTAACCCGAAAGTTGTTCAAAGTCCCGGATGAGATCCCGACGTCACGAGGAGTTCCGGAATGGTCCGGAGGTGAAGAATTATATATAGGAAGTGCAGTTTTGGCCATCGGGAGAGTTTCGGGGGTCACCGGTATTGTACCGGGACCACCGGAAGGGTCCCGGGGGTCCACCGGGTGGGGCCACCCATCCCGGAGGGCCCCATGGGCTGAAGTGGGGAGGGGAACCAGCCCATAGTGGGCTGGTGCGCCCCCTTTGGCCCACCCCATGCGCCTAGGGTTGGGAACCCTAGGGTGGGGGGGCGCCCCACCTAGCTTGGGGGGAACTCCACCCCTTGGTCGCGGCCCCCCTAGGAGATCCCATCTCCTAGGGCCGGCGCCCCCCCTAGGGGAGCCTATATAAAGGGGGGAGGGAGGGTCAGCCGCACCCTTGACTCTTGGCGCCTCCCTCTCCCCTGCTACACCTCTCCCTCTCGCATAAGAACCGCGAAGACCTGCTGCGGTGACTGCTGCATCCACCACCACGCCGTCGTGCTGCTGGATCTTCATCAACCTCTCCACCCCCTTGCTGGATCAAGGAGGAGACGTCAAGCTGACCGTACGTGTGTTGAACACAGAGGTGCCGTCCGTTCGGTGCTAGGATCTCCGGTGATTTGGATCACGTCGAGTACGACTTCCTCATCCCCGTTCTTTGAACGCTTCCGCGCGTGATCTACAAAGGTATGTAGATGCAATCCGATCACTCATTGCTAGATGAACTCATAGATGGATCTTGGTGAAATCGTAGGAAAATTTTTGTTTTCTGCAACGTTCCCCAACAAAGAATGGGTGTTGGCTTTATCCTACCCATTGAGGAACCCCTTGTGGCCGAAGGAGAAGGACAAAGCTCCACTCAAGCGGAGCCATCACCAACCCAAGGCCCACACACTTCCGAAGAACAACATGAAGGCCCTCATCCTCAAGAACATGACCAAGGGCAAGATCACGCTCAAGACGGTGTTGACACATCA
This sequence comes from Triticum urartu, assembly GCF_003073215.2. Lineage (NCBI taxonomy): Eukaryota > Viridiplantae > Streptophyta > Magnoliopsida > Poales > Poaceae > Triticum > Triticum urartu. The sequence goes on from NC_053023.1 coordinate 475,285,709, forward strand.
AGTGATGCCCAAGGTCAAGTTCTCTCCTCCGATCAAGTTCAAGAACAAGAACAAGCTCAAGACAACGCTCAAGATGATCAAGTGACCACTCCTCATCTCACCCCCAAGGAGGAATTAGAGCGTCGTGCCGCCAAGGTTGCTTCCAAGCTCTCCACCAAGGATCATCTCATTACGAATGTGCTTGGAAGCTTAAGAAAGGGGGTAAGCACTCGTAGACAATTAGCAAATTATTGTGAGCATCACGCGTTTGTCTCTTGTGTGGAACCCCACAAGGTCTATGAGGCGCTAGAAGATCCGGATTGGCTCAATGCCATGCATGAAGAACTCAACAACTTCGAGTGCAACAAAGTGTGGAGATTGGTGCCAAGACCGACGGGGAACCACAATGTCATCGGAACCAAGTGGATATTTAAGAACAAGCAAGATGCCCATGGGATTATCATTCACAACAAGGCTCGTTTGGTAGCACAAGGCTACTCCCAAGTCGAGGGTATCGACTACGTTCGAGATGTCTTCCATGGGAGAGTTGAAGTTCTTTCTAGGGTTCAAAGTGAAGCAAAGAAGAGAAGGAACCTTCATCAATCAAGCCAAATATACTCAAGACATGCTCAAAAGATTAAAGCTAAGTGATGTCAAGCCGGCTTCCACTCCCATGCCCACCAAGTGCCAACTTGACATAGATCCCAATGGTAAAGCGGTGGATCAAAAGGTATATCGCTCCATGATAGGTTCCTTGCTTTACCTTTGTGCATCTAGACCGGATATCATGTTGAGTGTGGGAATTTGTGCACGGTTTCAAGCCGCACCTAAGGAAAGTCACTATGTGGCGGTCAAATGAATCTTTCAATATTTGGCTCATACCCCAAACTTTGGCCTATGGTACCTAAGAGGAGCAAACTTCAAGCTTGTAGGGTATTCAGATTCCGATTGGGCGGGAGACAAAGTGGATAGGAAGTCCACTTCTGGAGGGTGCCAATTCCTTGGTTACTCTTTGGTAAGTTGGTCTTCCAAAAAGCAAAGTTGTGTGTCTCTCTCGTCCACCGAAGCGGAGTATGTGGCAGCCGGTAGTTGTTGTGCACAACTCTTATGGATGAGGCAAACTTTAAAGGATTATGGTGTCATTTGTGACAAAGTGCCTCTTTGGTGTGACAATGAAAGTGCCATCAAGATCTCTCTCTCAACCCGGTGCAACACTTCAAGACGAAGCATATTGAGATCCGGTATCACTTCATCCGGGATCACATTAGGCGAGGAGAGATCGAGCTCAACTATGTCAACACTCATGATAACCTTGCAGATATCTTCACAAAGCCCTTGGATGAAGTAAGATTTCGCGAGTTAAGGCATGAGCTAAATATCATTGATTCGAGCAATGTTGCTTGAACCCTTGCACACCCCACCATACTCAACGTGTTGTCCTGTTTAGATGTAGGCATGGACATAGGGGGAGTGATGTTCTCTCAATGAACTCTCCCTCCCCCCATTATGCATAAATTGATCAAGTCTTTCACATTAGCCATGTTTGATGGTACTTGTGCTTCAAAGACGAGTTTTGGTCATGGACCCAAGGATAATTCTTCGTGGTGCCATACCAATTGACTCAAACATTGGTGGCTACGGCCACCGCCCTCTCTTTGGAGAGGTGGTGTCTCGTGGTTGTTTCGTTTGTTGTGTGCCTTTCTGGCTTTGTGTGTAGCGTGGTCTTGTGGTGTCGTGTTGGCTCAGAGTGTTTTTGCAAAGACCCCGTTTTTCGTGTGCTTGAAACGTGCATCTTCTTGAGCCCACAGTACTACCGCGGCTGGCCACGGTACTACTGCTTTGGGAGGCACGGTACTACCGCGCCACAACACGGTACTACCGCTCAGGTGCGGTACTTCGGAAGTACCGCGCCGGGCGGTACTACCGCGTTGGGGCACGGTACTACCACGCCGTCGATGGAGCGTGGGGGTTATGACTCGGGCAGGGGAGTTCCAACTCCCCATACCCATTCATTTATCTCTCTCCCCACGTCTCTCTCTCTCTCGCTCAAGAACGGTGCCAGAGGCCCTCGCCGGATCTCCGTCTCCGGCCACTCTCCTTCGATTCTGACCGGTGGGATCGTTCCCCACCACTTCCTCTTGCCATGGACCAAGGTTTTTCCCCAAATCCCTATTTTCTTGGTTGTTCTCTTGCTTCTAGGTTTTTGGGGAGAAACTTGTTGTTCTTGAGATTTTAGGCCAAATCTATGCAAGAGTAGGATGTAGGAGAGTCGTGATGCGTAGGAATCATACTTGATATGCTGTCTTGTGGTAGCTTTGTCGAACCGTAGTACCGCCGTGGTTTCGCGGGCTTTTCTCATATTTGAACTTGTTCAGATCTGACGCAGTGCGGTACTACCGTGTCTGATGTGCGGTACTACCGCTCTTGCGGTACTACCACCCGTCAAGTGTGGTACTACCGTGCTAGCTTGTGCGATACTACCGCTCAGCAGACGCGGTACTACCGCGCTAGCTGAGGCGCTAAGGTCGTACTACCGCTCCTAGACCCGGTACTACCGTGACCTTGCATGGTACTACCACGTCTAAGAGCAGTACTACTATCTTAGCTTCGCAGCACTTGGCAGTACTACCGTAGGGATCAAATCTCTCTCTAGGCATTTATCATGTGTGCTTTCTGCTTGTTTCTCTTGCTTTGTTGTGGTCTTTGCATTAATCCCTCTTGGTTGTTGTGGGTGTTTTGTGTTTTTGTGTCTCAGGTGGTGGCTCTCGCCGTTCCAATCCCAGTCGTGACACTGGCTCCAAGTGTCTGCGCAACCCCCAAGATGAAGCCCCAGAGGGCTCCAATGCCCCCAAGCGCAATGTCAAGACCACTGCCAGCAAGCAAAAGGAACCTGCTAAGGGCATGGACGAGATTTCTGTCTCTGAGTATGTCGAACGCCAGAGTATCAATCCCTATGTGACTCCTCGGGCTGTGCTCAGAGGCACCGAGATGTTCTGGAACAAGCAACAGGTTCTCATCTATCTGGATGTGATCAAGAGCAAGCAGAATACCTTTGTGGATGTCAAGTGGATAGACATGCATCACATGCAGAAGGATAAGTTTCGTGGCTATTTTGGAGAGGCTCTGGACTTGGTGGAGCAGTTTGCTATTGAGCCGGTGATCTCCTTTCACCTTGACTATGACCGTGAGCTCATCTGTCAGTTCTTTGCCTCAGTGTACTTTCATCCTGGGGAGGAGCGGAGGATGACCTGGATGACCAGCGGCCGTCAGCTGTCTGCTACATGGAAAGAGTTCATGGATCTGCTGCACATTCCTGATGACGGGCTTCACACCCCCGTTGGTGTTCGCCCCCATGCCAACTCTGAGTCTGCCAACAAAAACCTGCTTCAGCCTTTCCTTGTTGAGAAGGTGCTCCCCAATGGCAAGTCAACTTGGGTGTTGAACTCCTTTCTGGATATCATGCATCACATCTTCCGCAACACTCTGTTCCCACGCATTGGCGACAAGGACAAGGTCCATGCATATCTAGTGGACATGCTGCTCCTGTGTGCAGAGGCATGTTCTTCTCAGACTCAGCCACTTGATGTCTCACACATCATGTGGTGTGAGCTTCGGTTTGCGGTGTTCACTCGCAAGGTACCTATCTATGGACCGTACCTGTTTCTGCTGCTCTCCACCACTTGGTAGAATATGTACGCTGGTGATGAGTTCCTTACTCCAGACTGGATTCGCCATGACTCCATCAGCCTCTGCGTCAAGCCCAACTGGGCCAACACCACTACTCGTGCTGAGGCCTCTTCTGCTAGGAGGGCTGCTGGTGAGGGGGAGGCTGCTGCTGAGAATGTTGCTGAGGACCGTGCTGCTAGGTCCACCACTCCTTCCTCTGAGCCGTCATGGGCCAAGAAGCTAAAGGACAAGATGAAGACTCTCTTCTTCATGTAGGCAAAAGGACAGTACATGGCTCATGTGGCAGAAAAGGAGAGTCACCGTCGTGACAAGAAGGTTATGAGGCTCTTTGGAGAGGATGTGTCTGTCGGGTCTGAGGACTTCATCACACCTGAGGCTGCCTGGATGTCAAAGCAGGGATACAAGTGGACCAGTTCAGAGGATGACTTCAAGGAGACTATCCCCGCCGCTGAGTCTGACGAGGAGCACGAGGAGCAGTGGGACGACTTCTCTGCCTGAGCCACCCCGTGTGTGTAGGTGTCCTCTCTGCCTTTTTGGCATCTCGATGCCAAAGGGGGAGAGAGTGTAGGGATTTGCGTTGTGTCGTGCTTGGTGCGTTTATTTGCTTTGTCTTTTGGACCTTGTTTGGACCTTGTTTGTGCTTTTTTGCTCTTGTTTGGTTTGTGCTTTCGAGACCTTTCCTCATATGGTGTAAGACATATGCACTTTATCTTTCGTAGTTAACTTATGTTTGTGCTATCTTGTCTAGTGATAGATATGCCTTGTCTCTATAATATAGGGGGAGCTTTGATCCTAGTATTCGTGTGCCGTGCAGTCCAAAGCACTCATCTAGGTGGCACACATCTAGGGGGAGCACGTCTATATTCTAGAGAGGATGGGTTTGCATTTACTTAATATTATTTTCCTTGTGCAAATCCCGTTTTGTCATCAATCCACCAAAAAGGGGGAGATTGTAAGGGCATATTTATCCCTAAGTGATTTGGTGATTGATGACAACGCATTTGCGGACTAATCGTGTGCCTTGAGTATTCCAGACACTTCATTGCTAGGCACAAGACGGTTGGGTGCCCCTCGAAGACTGATGAAGACGTCGTCTTTTCTACATTTCTTTTTGGAGGATCTTAATAGTAGGAAAGCCGTACTATTAAGAGGGGTTCCGCGTTGGAAAGGTTTGGGTGGAATCATCACGTACACGTCTCCTTCTTGTCCCCTCCTTTTCCTTGGAGCTTCCTCCATTTTCTTGCCTCCCTTGTGTGGCTGCTGTGGTTGGTCGCGGTAGTACTGCTCCCAGGAAAGCGGTAGTACCATAGGCATCCGCAGTAGTACCGCGCGGTGGCGCGGTAGTACCGCAGGTGCCCACGGTAGTACCGCTCCCCTGGAGCCGCACTACCGCTGCCCACCAGGCTAGTGTCGCCCCTTCGCGGTAGTAGGGGCAGATGTAATTTTTTACATCCGCACCTACCGCGGTAGTACCGTTTTCGCCGCACGGTAGTACCACGCTATGCAGTCAGGCAGTAGTACCGCCCCTCGGCGGTACTACCGTGTCGGGTTTTTGCTACTTCCGTTTCTTTGCGGAAGTAGCCACGGAAGTTTCCTTCCCCCTGGCTGGGGTTTTTTTCCTTGCGGTAGTACCGCATGGGGGGCGCGGTAGTACCACGCTTGCGGAAGTACCGCCCCCAGTTCCTGCGCGTCTGTTTATCTTTACTGTCGCTGGGGTTGCGGCAGTACCGTGGGTCGGTACGGTAGTACCGCACAGCCGTGCGGTAGTACCGCTTGGTTGCAAGCTGTAGTACCGCGCGGCCTTGCGGTAGTACCACTGGCCAGGCATGGTAGTACCGCTGGCCGCGGGCTGGTTGGTGGGTAACGGTTGGATCTTTGTCCCACACTATATAAGGGGTCCCCTTCTTCCCCGTTGACTTACCTCTTCCACCCCCAAGCTCCATTATTGCTCTAAGCTCCATTTTCTCCCGATCTCACTCCCTAGCCGACCAAACTTGTTGATTTGCTCAAGAGTGGTTGAGAAGGCCTCGATCTACACTTCCACCAAGAGATATTTGATTCACCCCCACTAATCCCTCGCGGATCTTGTTACTCTTGGGTGTTTGAGCATCCTAGACGGTTGAGGTCATCGCGAAGCCATAGTCCTTTGTGGTGAAGCTTCGTGGTGTCGTTGGGAGCCTCCAATTGAGTTGTGGAGATTGCCCCAACCTAGTTTGTAAAGGTTCGGTCGCCGCCTCCAAGGGCACCAAAGTGGAATCACGGCATCTCGCATTGTGTGAGGGCGTGAGGAGAATACGGTGGCCCTAGTGGCTTCTTGGGGAGCATTGTGCCTCCACACCGCTCCAACAGAGACGTACTTCCTCTCAAAGAGAAGGAACTTCGGCAACACATCCTTGTCTCTACCGTCTCCACTCTTGGTTATCTTGTTCCTTTACTTGTGCAATGTTTCATATATCTTGCTTACTTGTGTTCCTATCCTTGTTGCATCATATAGGTTGCTCACCTAGTTGCATATCTAGACAACCTACTTTGATGCAAAGTTTAAATTGTTAAATAAAAGCTAAAATTGGTAGTTGCCTATTCACCCCCCCCCTCTAGTCAACCATATCGATCCTTTCACCTATGCCGCTGCGCTTGGCCAACCCGGGCACGAAACTTATCTTGGCAGTCCAAAGTCGGTTCCTTGTGTTGTGTCAGACTCGTGCGTCAATGGCCCTAGTGTAGCTAGGTTAGGCCCGTGCGAGCCTCCCCCTCTTCTCCACGCTCTTCTATGTGATCTACGTCCTCCGGTCCCGGCCCTCGAGCGAGCTCAGCCGCCACTGGTATGCCAGGTCGCGACGCCGTGGTCAAGGCCAGGGGGTGAGGGTTGGAGAACTAGTAAGAGTTCCTGAGTCGCGATGCTCAGGAGCCCCCATTTTAACGTGCAAGCAAATTGCATGGGAGAAGAGAGAGCGCGCGGTACCGCCTGCCATTGTCCTCAGGAGGTTCCTGCATGTTAGCGCGAGGAGGGACACAAATTGCTACTACGATTGCCAGTCTACCACTAGTCGCTCCGCAAGAAGGTGAAGGCACTTAGGGTCCGGTGAGGTGATGTGCACGGGCTTGCCGCGAGCCAGAGCTCGCCCGCTCAGTTTTGTGAGCGTTGCAGGGACGAACCCGAGCAGAAGCGTCGTGCCAGCATGAGTGGCTCCCATGGTGGGTGGCAATCAAGCAAGTGATGACTATAAATAACTCATGCATGGGAACCAGCTAGCTTAGATAGATGCGAGAACAATACATGCCACTTGGACGGACCCGAACGGCCTGGGGATGATGCAGCCCGAGGGGCGCCCCCAGTGAGGTAAGCTAAAGATGCAAGAGGATACACGCCGCAGGGACAGGCCCATGCGACCTGGGAATAATGCAGCCCGAGGGGCGCTCCCAGCTGAATGAACATGGAAAATCTCACCTGGTTTTGTTGTGGCAGGAGCGTTGGGGTAGCTGAAGGCGCGCGCTGAAGAAGTCGCTCCTCATGAGCTGCCAAGACCCTGAACCTCGGGAGGCTCTGGAGGCTCAGGTGGCTCCCTGAGGACCGTCTCCATCTCTGCCAGGACTGCATGAGGCCTGGCCTCCTGGGTCGCCAGGATGCTCCGTAGGTTGCCCTAGAAAGCGGCTGCCATGCTCGGCAGGCCAAATGGCATGCGAACATAGCTGTGAGGTGGGTCCTCGCAACGTCCCACGCGTGAAGGCCAGAAGCGCTCCTGAGATGCGGCCCAGTTGAGCCTTGGGATGTTAATGCAGACGCGCAGCTCGCCACCCTCGCCTGGATGGGGAGCTGCACCAGGTGGGCGGCGGTCTCCGCGTATCGCCCTTGCTTCCTCAAGCTCCTGGGTGGCCTTGACAATGAACTCCTGAGCACCGGGCGCTCCTCGCTTGGTGCCCTCCTGAGGGAAACGTGCCACGAAGCATGCCTCCACGTGTTGCCCGAGCGCCTCCCTCGTGATGTTCGCCAGGTCCGAGGCCCTCCGGAAGAGAGCCCCCAAGCCCTGCCGAGGAGGGCGCCGGGCACGCCTTCTTATGCGAGGGAGGGAGGCACCCCAGGTGCGGGCGCCGATCCCGATGTGGCACCGCTAGAGGAGCCGCTCCCCTGAGGCCCTGTGTAGAGTAGTTGCTTCTTCTTCTTGGGGGTGGCCTCAGGAGGGTACGCGCCCTTGCTGTCAGGGTCTTCGATTGCTGCGGCTTGGTAGGCGCGCTGGAGGGAGAACACTGCATCTCTTTCTTCGCAGGGGACTGTGATGATTCCGCCACTTCCTAGCATCTTGAGGACGTTGTAGCTGTGGTGGGTCACTGCCATGAACTTGGCTAATGCTGGGTACCCGAGGATGGCATTGTATGGCAGATGGATGTGGGCGACGTCGAAGTTGACGAGCTCAGTGTGGTAGTTGTCGCGCTGACCGAAGGTGACAGGGAGACGAACTTGCCCTATCGGGGTGGTGGAGCCGTCAGTCACTCCTGAAAAGGGCTTGGTGGGCCGAAGCTGATCGTATGGCACTTGAAGGTTGTTGAACATCTCGATGGATTGGACACTGAGCCCCGCGCCGCCATTGATGAGGGTCTTCGTGACTTGGACATTGCTGATGACGGGTGAGCAGAGCATCGGGAGGACGCCGGTGGTCGCCGCGCATTTGAGCTGGTCCGCCAAACTGAAGGTGATGGCGTACTTGGACCACCTGAGTGGGCGCGTGGCCTTGAGCCTGGGGAGGTCTGCATTCACCTCGTGAGAGAACCGCTTGAAGATGCGCTGGGAGGCCGAGGCCTGAGCACCACCCAAGATGCAAGCGATGGCGCGCGGCTCCTGGAAGCTCCCAGCCACCTCGTCCCGATGGTGGTCGTCGTTCCTTCTTGGTGGTGGCGGCAGTGGAGGGAGGCCAGGATTGCCCTTAGGACGGTCCCAGCGAGGCTGGTCGCGCCAGGTGCCCTCACGAGGCTGCTCCTGCGAGTGGTCCTCACGAGGTCGGTCGCGCCACTCCTGGCGGGGGCCACGGTCATCCCAGCGTCCTCCACCTCGTCCTCCTCCTCGGCCGTATCCTCGGTCGTTACGCTCGGGGCATCGACCGAAGCGTCCATCTCGGATGGCTCTGAGCTCTTGACAATCATTGGTGTTGTGGCTGTGCACGTTGTGGAAGGCGCAGAACGGACGACTGCCCTTGGATGACTCGGGGTGGTCCTGGCCGCGCTTCGTGTCCGGCTCTACTGCGAGTACGGCTACTCCCTTGTGCTTCACATCCTTGACCTTGGCCTTCTTCTCCTCTGGGTCGGCAGCAGGGAGCTCGAGGAGGGAGAGACGCCCCTCCTGAGCTCTTGCACACTTGGTTGCTATGTTGAACAGCTCCAGAGTCATGCATAGCTCCCCGTGGATGGCGAGCTCCTCCTTCATCTTGATGTCGCGGACGCCATCGGAAAATGCTGAGATGATGGCCTCGTCCGTCACCTAGGGGATCTTGAGACGAACGATGTTGAAGCGCTGGATGTACTTTTGTAGGGTCTCTTCTGGTTGTTGCTTGATGCGACGTAGGTCACCTGCGACCGGAGGGCGGTCACGAGTGCCCTGGAAGTTGGCAATGAAGCGGTTGCACATCTCACCCCAGGAGAAGATTGATCCCGCGGGCGGGTTCAGGAGCCATGAGCGGGCGCCATCCTTGAGAGCCATGGGAAACCAGTTTGCCATGACCTTTTCATTGCTGTTGGCCACCTCGATGCTCTGTTCATTGAGCTGTAGGAATTCCGCGGGGTCGGGGGTGCCGTCGTAGTGCGGAGGCAGATCTGGCTTGAACTTGCCTGGCCAAACGATGGTGTGCAGCTCGGGAGCCAAGGCGCGCCAGCCTACGGTGGCCACCGGGGCCCTCTGCAAGCGCAGAGCCTACCCTTGATGTCTGTGCACCGCCACCGCAGGCGGCACGCGGTCTTGTCGTGTTGGTGCTGGGAGCGCTAGAGTGTTTTCTTGCGGCCGGGCAACCTCTTAGCAGCTTCCTTCTTCGTGCACTAGCACACGGCGTGGAGGATCACGCCGCGGGACCGTGCATCTCGGCGCGAGGGCCCATCTTGATGCGGAGGCGGCGGAGGCGCTCTGTGAGCTATATCGCCCACGGCTGGAGTGGGGCGAGGCAGCGAGAGGGATGGTGCAGGAGAGCCACCAGCGGCGCTGACGAGCTCGGTGATGCGGTCTAACCAGTCCTGGTAGAGGTCGTTGACCGGGCGGTAGCGCAGGAGCTCGTGTGCCATGAGCAACGCAGCCTGCGCGTCCGTGGGTGTGCGGCGAGCATGAGAGGATGAGCCGGTCGGAGTCAGCGACTGGGTGGCGGTGTGGCCGTCTCGCCGCACGGAGGGGTGCAGTGATGATGCTTGTTGCTCATTTGCTGCCGGGCCGGTAGCGGCGTTGGCAACAGGAGATGGAGAACGACGGGGAGGCCCGCCGACAGGGGCTGTCTGAGCGACACGGGCGACGAGGGTGGCCCGGCGCTCAGTGCGGGCTCGACGTGTGTCTGACATGGATGCGGCAGAGCGATCGAACGCGGATCAACGAAAGGAAAGCTTCAGTGCATCCCTACCTGGCGCGCCAAATGTCGGATTTCGGTTGTCAAAACCCTTGAGGTTTGAACATTGGGGTGCGCACAAAGATCTTTCCTCCCCCTCATACTCTCCCTCGCCGCGATCTCAAGGCTCAGCGCGTCGAACTCGCAAAACAAAGGGAAACAAGATTTATACTGGTTCCGGCCACCGACGTGGTGTGATGCCCTACTCCAGTGTGGTGTGGTGGATTGCCTCTTCGGCTGAGGATGAACAGTTACAAGGGAAGAACAACCTCCTGAGGAGAGGTGCTCTTGTGCTTGGTGAGTTTGCGTGGATGAGGGTGGAATGGCCTTGGATCTGTTGCCTCCTACTGTGGTGGCTAGCCCTATTTATAGAGGCCCTAGTCCTCTTCCCAAATGCTGGCGGGAAGGGGTGCTACAATGGCCAAATTTGAAGGGAGAAAACTAGTACAAGTTATCCTGACTAAAGGTGGTCTTCGCCTGCCAAAGGTTCTGGTGGTGACGCCGTCCTGGGCTCCACGGTGACCTCCTTCCTCCCGTCCTGCTGGTATTGGTCTCGTTGCACTGATATGGAAACCTTTGCCTGATGCCTCAGGACTCCTCGCCTGCGCTTGCCTCTTTAGCACCAAAGAGGAAACGAGGACACTGCGCGCGCTGGCGCCCGCCTGGTGCCTGCTGGCCTTGGTCGTCATGGCTTGCATCACAGGAACCTCGCGAGGTTCCCCTTGCCTTGATCTCTCCGCCCCTCGCGAGCCAGCCTGGTGAGGCCGCCCCCGAGGAGGTCTTGCGTCTCCCGCCTCGCGAGGCTTGGCCCCTCACGAGGGTCTAGAGTGTTTGCTGGTCAAGATGGGCCGTACGGGGCCGCTAGCGGAGCCACGCCATGGGTCGGAGGCAGGCATGTCTAGGGACCCCCATTCCCAGGACGCCGATAGCAATCCACCCCAAAGCTGGAGTTGGGTATTACACCGCAAGGTGGCCTGAACTAGGATAAATCTCTGTGTCTCTCGTTCTTTGGGTTCGTCAAGCTAGGCTGTGGGATTGTTAGCGAGCGAGCTAGGGAGAGAGTGTTCCTTGTACGCACCCCAGTGCTCGAACCTCTAAAGGGTCTACGGAGCCCTTAATCAGACATTTGGCACGCCAGGTAGGGGTGCATCGAAGCTTCTCTTCCATCGACCGACTCGCCGCCGCTCCACCATCTCCATGGCAGATGCTCGTCGAGCCCATGCTGAGCGTCGAGCCGCTCTCTCCACGCGCGTCGCCCAGACAGCGGCTGTCGGCGTGCCTCCCCATCGTTCTCCATCACCAGCCACCAACGCCGTCACCGGCCCGGCGGGGCACGAGAAGCAAGCTTTGTCGCAGCATCCCTCCGTGCGGCAGGACGGACGCACTGCCACCCCCGCTGACTCCGGCTGAATCATCGTCCCACGCTCGTCGCGGGCCTACGGATGCGCAGGCTGCATTGTTCATGGCACGTGAGCTCCTACGCTACCGCCCCGTCGACGACCTCTACGAAGACTGGTTGGACCGCATCGCTGAGCTTGTCAGCGCGGCTGGGGGCTCTCCTGCACCGTCCCTCTCACTGCCTCGTCCACCCCCTGCTTTGGGCGACGTAGCCCATGGACGGCCTTCGCCACCTCCCCGTCAAGACGTCACCCTCGGCCCAAGACGCGTGGCCCCTCGGCATGCCCTACCGCGCCAGGCGCCCACGCGCGAAAAAGAAAGCTGCCGGGAGGCCCAGAGGCCACAAGAAGGTGCCCCAGCACTCCCTCGACCAACACGAAAAGACCGCGCGCCGCCTGTAGCGGTGGTGCGCGATCGCCAAGATCAAGCTCCACTTCTACGATGGGCCCCGGTGACCACAGTGGGCTGCCGCGCCTTCACCCTCGAGTTACATAGCGTAGTCTGGCCAGGAAAGTTCAAGCCTGGCCTGCCTCCACGCTACGACGGCGCCCCTGACCCTATGGAGTTCCTGCAGCTCTACGAGCTGAGCATCTAGGCGGCCAGCAGCGACGAGAAGGTCATGGCGAACTGGTTCCCCATGGCCCTCAAGGATGGCGCATGCTCGTGGCTCCTGAGCCTGCCCGCAGGATCAATATCCTCCTGGGGCGAGATGCGCGAGCGTTTTGTCACCAACTTCCAAGGCACTCGTGACCGCCCGCCTGCCGCGGGTGACCCACGACGCATCAAGCAACAGCCTGGGGAGCCCCTGTAGAAGTACATCCAACTCTTCAACAACGTTCGCCTCAAGATCCCCGAGGTTTCTGACGAAGCCATCATCTCAGCGTTCTCCGATGACGTCCGCGATGTCAAGATGAAGGAGGAGCTCGCCATGCACGAGGACCTGTGCAGGGCTCTGGAGATGTTCAACATGGCTACCAAGGGTGCGAGGGCTGAGGAGGGGTGCCTCTCCCTCCTAGAGCTCCCAGTTGCCGACCTAGAAGACAAGAAGGCCAAGAGCAAGGACATGAAGCGCAAGGGGCGGCCGTGCTCGTGGCCAAACCAGAGATGAAGCGCGGCTGCGACCACCCAGAGTCGTTCGAGGGCAGCCGCCCATTCTGCATATTCCACAACATACATAGTCATAACACCAATGACTGTCAGGAGCTAAGGGTCGGCCATCCGCGATGGGCGCTTCGGTCGACGCCCCGAGTGCAACGACCGAGGCTATGGCCCCGGAGGAGGTAGAAGTGGAGGACGTTGGGATGACCGCGGCCCCCGCCAGGAGTGGTGCGATCAGCTTCATGAGGATATTTGGCAAGGCTAGCCTCGCGAGGGCGCCTGGAGACACCAGCCTCGTGAGGACCGTCCTCAGGGCAACGTCGGCCTCCCTCCACTGCCACCACCACCAAGGAGTTATGATGACCACCACCAAGACAAGGGGGCTGGGGGCTTCCAGGAGCCTCGCGCCATCACCTGCATCTTGGGTGGCGCTCAGGCCCCAGCCTCCCACCGCATCTTCAAGTAGTTCGCTCGTGAGGTCAACACAGCCCTCCCCAGACTCGAGGCCACACGCCCGCTCAGGTGGTCCAAGTGGACCATCACCTTCAGCTCGTTCGACAAGCTCAAGTGCGCGGCAACCGTCGGTGCCCTCCCGATGCTCTGCTCGCCCATCATCAGCAACATTCTTGTCACCAAGACCTTCATCGATGGTGGCACAGGGCTCAATGTTCTTTCCATTAAGACGTTCGAACACCTCCAAGTGCCATACGATCAGCTGCAGCCCACCAAGCCCTTCTCATGAGTGACCGACGGCTCCACCACCCCGATAGGGTAGATCCACCTCCCTGTCACCTTCGACCAGCACGAGAACTACGGCACCGAGCTCATCGACTTTGATGTCGCTCACATCCGGCTCCTGTACAACGCCATCCTTGGGTATCCGGCCCTGGCCAAGTTCATGGCAGTGATCCACCATGGCTACAATGTCCTCAAGATGCCAGGGAGCCACGGCATCATTGCAATCGCCTGTAAGGAGAAGGACGCAGTGTGCTCCCTCGAGCGCGCCTACTAGGCTGCAGCAGTGGAAGACCCAGACAACGAAGGTGCCATCTACCCTCCTGAGGTAGTCCCTAAGAAGAAGAAGCAGCTGCTCCGCCAAGGGCCTTAGGAGAGTGGTGTCTCCAGCGGCACCACCTCAGGACCAGCGCCCACGGATGGGACGCCTCCCTTTCTCGCATAGGAAGGCGTGCCCGCGCCCTCCTCAGGCTGGGCTCGAGGGCTCTCTTCTAGAGGGTTTCTGACCTAGCCAATTCACAAGGGAGGCGCTCGGGCACCACGTGGAGGCATGCTTCACGGCACGCTTCCCTAATGAGGTCACTAGGCACAAGGTGCCAGGTGCTCAGGAGTTCATCACCAAGATGACTGACGAGCTTCGAGAGGCAAGAGCCATGCGCAGCGACCGCCGCCCACCACCTGGTGCAGCTCCTTGTCCTAGCGAGGACAATGAGTTGCGCGTCTGCGTGAACATCCCAAGGCTCAACAGAGCCACAGCTCAGCAGTGCTACTGACCTTCATGCACTGGCCGGTGTGAGGGCCCACATCACAGCTACGTTCACATGCCTTTTGGCCTACCGAGCGTGGCTGCTGCCTACCAGCGTCGCGTGCGAAGCATCGTGGCTGCTCAAGAGACCAGGTACCACGCGGTCCTGGCGGAGGCAGTGATGGTTCTTCGTGAACCTCCCGAGCCTCAAAAGCCTCCCGAGGTTCAAGACCAAGGCGGCCCGTGAGGAGCAACCTCTTCAGGACGTATCTTCAGCTATCCAACACCTCTCCAGCAAAGGCACCAGGTGACATTTTCCAATTTATTCAGTTGGGGGCACCCCTCGGGCTGTATCATCCCCATGTCGCATGAGCCTGTCCCTGTGGCGCATATTCTTCTGCATCTTTAGTTTACCTTGTTGGGGGTGCCCCTCAGGCTACATCATCCCAAAGTCACGTGGGTTCGTCCTTGCAGCATGTATCGTTCTTGCATCTATCTGGACTAGCTTTATCTCCTTCCATGAGTTACTTTATGATTATCACCTACCTGCCTGAATCCCTTCGCGGCTCCTTGTGTAGCTGACCGGCCTCTCGCTCAACCTGCAACGAGGGATTCACAAGCTGGCACGACGCTTGTGCTCGGGTCCGTCCCTGCAACGCTGATAAACCTGTGCGATCGAGCTCTGGCTCGCGGCCCGCTCTGCGCTTGTCACCTCACCAGATCCTCAGTGCCTTCATCTTCTTGCGGAAAGAACAGCGGCGGGACAGCGAACGCGATTATGAGTCATGCTCTTCTCTCGAACTAACCCGCATGAACCTCGAGAGCTCAACTACGGGTGGCCTCGCTGGTCGCCCCTTTTTCTACGCGATTCGCTTGCGCGTTAAAGGGGGGACTCCTGAGCATTGCGCCTCAGGAGCTCTTACAGACTCTCCAGCCCTCACCCCCTGGCCTTGACCATGACATCACGACATAGCATACCAACAGCGGCTGAGCCTCGCTCAAGTGTCGGGACCCAAGGACGCAGAGCATACAGATGAGTGGGGAAAGGGGCGACCGGCGTGACCCTACCTAGTAGTACCACCACTGAAGCATAAGCCAGGCATTGTGCAAGGGGAATTACCGGGTTTCCAAAAGATAAGTCACCCATGCGTAACGAAACGAATCTCTCTGTCTGAAGCCCTCCATTCTTGTAAACTCGCTCTGGCAGTACTGCTTTCCTTTTCGCTCTCCTGGGAGCTGCTTGCATGCCAAAGGGGACCTCCTGAGCATCGCGCCTCGGGAGCTCTTACCGGACCTCGGGCCGCTCACCTCCTGGCCTTGACCACGACATCGCGACCTAGAATACCAGCGACGGCTGGAGCCTGCCTGTGGACTAGGACCTGACGGCGTAGAGCGCTAAAGCTACCGCAAGAACGAAAAGGGGGAGTAATGCCTAATCGAGGCACGCAGCCACAATCTCATGTTAAGAGTAATAAGCGATGGAACAAAAGCATTACATGTTCTTTACATACCCCCTCGGGGTTCGTTTCAATTCCTCACAGGGAACAAAAGAAGAACGACCTCAAGAGGTCCTAGCTACGGGCACTGCCGCCAATGCCATCATCAATAGTGGCCCACGTGAGGCCGGCGCCAACCCCATCCAGATCACCGTTGGCGCCGGGCGGAGGTCGTCGCAGCACTTTGGGCACGGCGGGAGCTCGAGGGCACGTAGCTGTCATCGCTCGACTCTGGAGACTCGCTAGGCTCAGGAGAGTCGCTGGACTCCTAGGAGTCATCACTATTGTTGGAGGAGCCATCGACAGGATCCACGGCAGGCACTGCGCCCGCCGCCTCGCCCTACTAACGGTCTGCTCTGGGGCAGCACTCCAGGCGACGGCCTGCCTCATCGAAGACCTTGAAGAACAGTGTGGAGGCGCCGTCGTACTCAAAATGGGTGGCGAGGGCCCCCTCCGCGCGGCAAGCGCGGGCGACCTCGCTCCATCCCCGAGTCCTGAAGATATTGTCGGGGGAGATGACCTCAACCTCCGCTCCCATGGCTAGACTGCAGCACCCAGCGTGCTGCAACCACAGCTCGAACATCCCTCTCAGCGGCATCTCTTTGGCGAAGAACTGTGGGAACCGGATCACGTGCGCGGAGGCATCGCCGCCCACAACACGAACTCGCGCGAGGTGGCCTCGTCGTGGGATCGCGAGATGGACAGCCGCGCGGCCCCAGCCTGGTCCCCGCGGCTCGCGCGGCGTGGGACGCTGCCATCTGCTCCTAGGTCTGACGCCTGAGCGTGCAGAGGAAGTGGGAAGCCAGGGGGTGGCCGCTCGTACCAGGGCCATGTCACCTCCTGCCTCGCCCCAGCATCATGAGGGCGCCGGGACCTCTTCTTCGGCAGAAGTAGCTCGGGCCCCACGAGGGGGGTCTTTCCCTTCTCCACCGTTGAAATTCTCCTGATCAGTGCCATGGATGTTTCAACAAGTTAGCAAGATGGAGGGACTGAGATGAAGAAGAGGGAGTGGACTGCGAGAAGACGGAGATGAGCAAGGGGGCTCCGCCCCTTCCCTCATTTATAGCTAAGAGGAGGCCAACCGCCGGTCACCATGATCGTGCGTAATGATGATTTTCCCTTTACATGCAGTGGCGTCTCGTCAAGTCAGACGGTTGTCGAGGCAGCGTGGGGAAGCGGAGACGCCCACGTCCCATCAATCGCCACGCATTGACCGAGGCCGCAGGCGGTTGGGGCCTGCGGCACTCCGCACTTGCCCCTTGGCTTCACCTCGAAGCCAAGCTCAAGCGCGCCTTCGGCCCGGGGGCTACTATCGGCATTCTGGGACCGGGGGTACCCAGACTTGCCTGCCTGCGGCCCGTGGCGTGGCTCCATCAACGGCCCTGTACGGCCCA